>NW_011495057.1:6363499-6380915 GCF_000754665.1 Bison bison bison | reverse complement strand
TTATAAAAGCCAAGCCTACTAAAGTGAACCTGTATTACACACACACGTAGACACATGCATTAAAAACAATCTGGTCCCTTGCATAGGGCAGTTACTGCTACTGCTTCTGAAATTGTCCCATATCAGAAAGAGCGTAAAATGTCTAATTATGTCATTTAACTAAACTCTCAGGAATTTAATCCTTTTCAAATTGAGTCTATTGTCTTGAAATTGCACATTTAGTTAAAGGAGCTGAGTCCTTTTACCAGAATACTTCTTGAATGCTGAGAAATGTCAGATTCAATCATTTATCACCTGGATACCGCATGCTTTGAAGCTGAGGACAAGGGAAAGGTGGTAATGACACAGTAAATTATGTTGCCATGGCAGGACAGCTTCCAAGGGCTACTCGGGTTTCAGCTCTGTGGACTTAGGTCTCTATCAGGAGCTGGGCAGAGGGCCGTGGCCTTGGCACGAGTGCTAATAAAATTGTTGGATCTCCTGGGATTTTAAAATTTGCTTCTTGGATTTAGGCATCCATAACAAGCTTTTAGGTACCCTAGTGAAGTCGCTCAGTCATGTCTGACTCTTCGCGACCCCATGGACTGCGGCCTACCAGGCTCCTCCGTCCATGGGATTTTCCAGGCAAGAGTACTGGAGTGGGGTACCCTAAGACATCCTTAAATACAGCAGATCTTTAAATATTTAGATATTTTGTAATTAATTTTCATCATCCTCACACCATACATTTGAGAAGAGTATTTTCCAACTCTGACAGAATACATAAGAAGTTTAGCACTTGTGGGAGTCAGTGTGTGTGTGGAAAAGCCGCTTTGTAATGAGTAACAGATGCCTGGTAAGTGAGATTTGTAAGCTTCATTAGAAACAAAAAGCACTCCTGGTATAGTCTGATTTTACATGTTATCATGGTCTAGTCATCTATGTTCTCATGAATTTTACCTTAAAAAAAGGATAATTGAAGTAAATTGGTTGTCAGACCATTTGAAGTCAGATAGGATATATCTTCTCAATGTTGAATCAGAGGCTGATAAGACCAGTTGGCAGACTGGAGTTTGTTTTATCCTTTCTTCTTTGGTATCCTTCTGGAAATAAGGATTTCTTTGTGTGTGTGTGTGAGTGTGTGTGTGTTCTTTGCATTTATAAAGAAGTGGAGATTTAGTACACTTGCTATCTGGTTGAACAAGTTCGTAAAATGACTATGACAAATATGAGTCATCCAGTGAAGCTTCTTGTAACTAATAAAATGTCAGTGAAAAAAAAAGCACCTCTTATAAGAACTGTAATATATGCTAGGCAAAGAGGCAGTTGCTGCACCAGTTTGGGAACGCTTCATTTTTACTTATCAATAATTTTCAATCTATACTTCCTACCTTTTAAAAATTAAAAAAATATATATGATGAGTGAACATTTTCTTTAAAGCATTATTTTTATTTCTTATATGCAATGATTGCATTATAGCTGTCAAATTTTATGTATTACAGTTGTGCTTTCAGTACATAAACATATACGATTTATGTGTATTAGATATTAGGTAATATATATAATTTATTATATTAATGCTATATAAACTATATTATATAGTTACATGTTTTTGTTTAGTCACCGAATCATGTCTGACACTTTTGTGACCCCATGGACTGGACCCTGCCAGGCTCCTCTTGTTCACGGGATTTTCCAGGCAAGAATACTGAAATTGCCATTTCCTTCTCTGAGGGATCTTCCCAACCCAGGGATCAAACCTCAGTGTTCTGCACTGGCAGGTGGATTCTTTACCACTAAGCCATAATATAAATTATGTGTTATTATGTATTAATAATATATTAGGGATTTAATAAATCTTATATATTGATATTCTCCCTTCTAACTTCAGCAATATGTTAAAAAAAACAGACAATATTAAATAATAATTGTTGCTATGTAAAGCTAGGAGCAGAAAATAGTGTCTGTGTTTTGTGCAAGTAGAATACCAACATCAGGACACAAACCACCCAATCCATTTACTTGGAGGCAAGCTGATAGCACTACGTGAATGTCAAGGTTTGGTGTACGGGGGCGGAGATCTGGAGGGGGAGTCTTTTTCGGTCATCATCAGAGAAAGCCACAGTTTGTCACCAAAAAAAAAAAAGATAACATTAATTGACTCCATTGTATTCATTTCTGCAAAGGAACACACAAAACACCATATCCTCAGGCTATTTTTTAAATGCCAATTTGTTACAAAATCTGATTAACTTGAAAGCATTTTTATAGTTTTGTCTTTGTTTAAAAGCAAATACCAGTCATTAAAGACCCCATCATTTACTGAAGAGATAGTATACTTGTGGATTTAGATTTGGGAGATAAATAATAAAAAAGAAAATGAGATGAATTTCAGAAAAGATTCTTCAAGCTAGGCTGGCCAAAATAAATCAGTTTTCAAAATAACATAGCTCTTGGGAGAAAGTTGCTTCCACGCTTCATAACTTAAGGATGTTAGTCTCATAAACTTTCACACATTTGAAGGGAATGGTAAACATCTAGGTGTCATATTCAAAAGTGCCAGGGTAAAATATGAATATCTGTGTGCTGTTCTTAACTTTGTCACCATATATGCTACCTTCGGTGAGACGAGTGGTTCTGTGTCACAGTTATAAATCAGTTTCGACATATCAAGGATGAATTATATGTGCACCTCTTCACAGAGTTGTGGACACAACTGAGATTAGAAAAAATGAGACAAGATGAGATAATAAATGCAAACAGAGAGAAATAGAAAATATGATGGACTGCCCCCTATACAGGAAGAAATAGATTTAGTCATGAAAAGTAAGTAAAATAGTGTCAAAAGATACATGAAATTTATCAGAAGCCACAGCTTCCTGAAGAGATGGACCACAGAGGGGGCAGAAGTGAATGAGCCGCAGTGGTGACTGAATCCCCATCAATCCAGGAATGGCCGCCTGGGTCCTCCTTCCTACAGTCCCCTCTCTGCCTGGGTACCCCTCTAGGTGGTCCCTAGGAACTTCTCTGTCTGGGTTCCTGACTTCTCTGTAGTCCCAGGGCTAGTTTAACTGACTACCTGTCTCTAATGACGTCACTTCCGTGTTCCATGAACTGTTTGCAGTCTAGGCTACTCAGTCTGAGGTGTCCGCATCCCCATTGAGACCCTGTACTTCCCTGCTCCTCTGCCGGTCACTCCCCACATGCTCGCCTAACTTGTTAACCCAGCATGGACTTTATTCTCAGGTTCAGCACGTCCTCAGAGGAGATCATGGAAAATCTGGAACCAGGTCTCCACTCCGCCTGGATAGCCCTCTCCCTCCACTCCTGGGGCCTCAGTATCCCCTGCCGATTGGAATACACAGAACATCATGAGACAGATCACTGTGATTTCCACCGTCCTCATCCAGCTATATGTTTACCTACAAGCACAAAGTTCCCATTTCCAATATGACACGATCCGGGTGCTCTTTCAGAGCTAGTCACCTGGTCATTTAAGATAGTGCTTTACAAACTTAATTGTGCTTACAGGTTACTTAAATCTTGCTAAAATGTAGTTTCTGATTCAGTAGGTCTTGCGGTGTGGCCTGAGATTCTTCACATCTTATGGCAACGAACTTGTCCCCTGCACTTTGAGTTGCTAAAATCTAGGCAGTGCTAAGTCGCTTCAGTCATGTCAGACTCTCTGTGACTCTGTGGACTGTACCCCGGCAGGCTCCTCTGTCCATGGGATCCTCCAGGCAGAAATGCTGGAATGGGTTGCTGTTTCCTTCTCCAGGGAGTCTTCCCGACCCAGGGATCAAACCCACATCTCTAACATCTCTTGCATTGGCAGGTGGGTTCTTTACCACTAGTGCCAAAGTGGTAAAGTACAAAGCCAAAGTACAAATGTGGGCAAAGTTGGGTTGAACTTCTCAAACAGAAAGAGAGCCCACTGCAGGAGCAGTAAGTACACTTCTTATGGAAAGCTGCCAGCCACTCATTCCATCAGTTGCTTTAATTTAAGGCTATAAACTAGACCAGAGTCTTCTGCCAAGTCTTGGGTTAGAGCAACACTGCCTGTTGTTCTGTTAAGAAAAGGGGGGGAAAAAAAAAAGAAAAGGGTTGTCCCTCTCTGCCTGGACAAACTGACTTGACTCCCTGAATCTCATCACTGTGGGTTTGGGCCCAAGTGGGGCTGAACATCTGGCCAAGCAGAACTGGCTTATCTGTGAGGCACAGTGTCAAGGCTGTATCTTAGCTACAGGTCACCTATGAGGACACCCAGGTCTGCAGCTTCAGCCTCTGTATCTCAGATGTCCCCTTACAGACTTAAACCATTTCATCATTTATGGTAAATATTGCCATGATATTGCTAAGCCCTCTGGCATTTAGAGGGTCTGCCTTCCATGCTTATCCTAAGTCCACTGGAACAAACCCATCATGAAATTTTTGTTGACAACCCTAGTCATACAACATCTCAAAGAAAGGGAACTGCTGAAGATTAAGGAAGGCTTTAAGGATGTTCTGTATCCGAACTTCAGACAATAAAGCTTCACTGCAGATTGCTAGAAGGCGACGGGTACAGGGAGGTGAGCGTGGCACATTTCAAACCAAGATGGAAGAGCTTTTCTTCTGAACAGAGACTTCACAAGCTTGCTGTTAGCTTAAGAGCAAGAGTTGAAAATAGCCTCTCAAAAGCCCAGCTGTAGCCCAATCAAAAAACAGTCTTCACACGAGGCAATATGGAAATAACTACTGAGTAGACATGCATCCTGACAGTCAGGCTCATACATAATGGTAAACAGGAAAAGCATCATCTTCAAATAGAGGAGATACATTAACATATCAAATATGCCCCATGGATAATCAAATATGCCATATGTTAAATGTATGTCTGGCAGAAAGAAGGTCAAGTTCGGAGACTGTTTACACTAACTGTGAAGATGTCTATAGTTAATAGAGTTTTGGCATCATGAAAATATGGACACCACCCACCCCCCAAGATCTCTATGACTATATTAATGCTGGCTGTTATTTGTGTCTTCAAGCAATGATGTCACTTTCATATGAATAATTCACAGTCCATTTTGTCCTGGCAGTTGATTTGTTAGCACTTTACTCATATGAGCAATGCAGATATTTCCTTGGAAATATTGGTTTCTATACAAAGAACTATAAATTAAATTTTTGAGTTGAAAAAAATACAGTACATAAAACTCACTGCTATATTTAGAGAATTACAACAAGGAATTTATTGAGTACTTGGTAAGGGAACAGCTTTGTCTTAGGATAAATCTCATTTACTCTAGGGTATATCCCTGTGCTCAAGGACAATAGACACATCTGCATAAGCAGCTACCAAATAAGTTCAAACATTTTAAGTATTACAAAAGAACTGTTGCTAGAAAAGGTAGATTGAACTTGCGCCCTGAAGGGTGAATGAAAGGTTAGGTTGTTTTTATCATTCATTTGCAAAGTCATGTCTGACTCTTCCCCCTTCACTATCTGCCAGACTTTGCTCAAACTCATATCCTTTGAGTCAGTGACGCCATCCAACCATCTCATCCTCTGTCACGGCTTTCTCCTGCCCTCAGTCTTTCCCAGCAACAGTATCTTTTCTAAGTCAACTCTCGCATCAGGTGGCCAAAGTATTGGAGCTTCAGCTTCAGAGTCAATCCTTCCAAGGAATATTCAAGGTTGATTTCCTTTAGGATTGACTAGTTTGATCTCCTTGCTGTCCAAGATACTCTTCAAGAGTCCTTCTCGAGCACCGCAGTTTGAAAGCATCAATTATTTGGTCCCCAACCTTCTTAATGGTCCAACTCTCATGTCCATACATGACCACTAGGAAATCCATAGCTTTGACTATAAAGACCTTTTCGGCAAAGGGATGTTTCTGCTTTTTAATGTACTGTCTAGATTTGTCATATCTTTTCTTCCAAGGAGCAAGTTAGGTAGAAAGGAGACATAATTTCAGGAAAGAAAAGAGCAGGATCCAATTAGGAAAAAAGAAACTATGATGGTGTTGCAGGCTCTAGAAGAGCAGGGAAGCCCAGGAGTGGATAGTGGGGCTCCAAGATGCTCGAGAGCAGAAGGGCCCTGCCACCACCACCAGCACTAGGAGGACAGTAATGTTGCTGCAGCCCAGAAGCCAGGACCAATCGGCAGAGGCCAAGCAGCCGAAGCTGGGACTGTGGAGGGCAATGGTGACAAAGAGAATGGCCCCGTGGAGCTGGCATAGGAACCCGCACGGCAGTGGGGAGGGACAGTGGCTTAGAGTCTGGGTGCCCCCTCTTTTGTTCTACAGACTTTCATCAATACCTACTGTTGGCCCAGCCTACCAAGGAGTGCAAGAAAAACCTGGTAAATTTTGTTTCAGGTAACAGAGAACAAGGGCTTCTCAGGTGCGTGCTAAGTCACTTCAGTTGTGTCCGACTCTTTGCGACCCTATGGACTATATAGCCCTCCAGGCTCCTCTGTCCATGGGGATTCTCCAGGCAAGGATACTGGAGTGGATTGCCATGCTCTCCTCCAGGGGATAGTCCCAACCCAGTGATCAAACCCAAGTTTCTGTGGTTCAGTCCCTGGGTTGGGAGGATTCCCTTGAAGAAGGAAATGGCAACCCACTCCATATTCTTGCCTGGAAAATCCCACGGACAGAGAAGACTGGCAGGCTACAGTCCATGGGGTTGAAAAGAGTTGGACACTACTCAGCGATGAAACAACAACAGGGAACACAACTGGATAAGGGTGGGGAACGACTCCAAGAACAAGCAGGAGGAGCCAGCAAATGCAAAGATTTCAGAAAACCAGGGCTGTTTGGGAATTTACAAGAAATGCCATTTACCTCTGACACAGATAAGTTAGGACATATTCATACTTCTTTTCTTCACAGTTACTGGAGGAGTAGGAATGAATCTTCATTAAACAAATGCATGAATGAAAGAATGAATGAAATCAGATAAATTAAATGTGGAATCAGATATTGGAACCACTTCTTGAAGGGTATTGAATAACAGGCTAAGGAGTTTCATGTTTACCTGGTAGGCAATAGGCTGTTTAAGACCTTTATGCCTGGAAACATGATCAAAATTATATCTTCCCTATTGGACAAATGTGGGAATAGGCTTGTCATATTAACCCAGTCAGAACTCAATGCTTAATTTGTGGGTCTCAGAGCAAAATAAAAATGTAAGACCCCTTGTTCAAACATTATTAAGACTTTTTAATAAAGCCATAAGGACTGAGCAAAGAAGAGTAGCTACAGGCAAAGGAGAAAAGGAAAGATATACTGATTTGAATGCAGAGTTCCAAAAAATAGCAAGGAGAGATAAGAAAACCTTCCTCAGTGATCAATGTAAAGAAATAGAGGAAAACAATAGAATGTGAAAGACTACAGATCTCTTCAAGAAAATTAGAGATACCAAGGGAACATTTCATGCAAAGATGAGCACAATAAAGAACAGAAATGGTATGGACCTAACAGAAGCAGAAGATATTAAGAAGAGGTGGCAAGAATACACAAATACAGAAGAACTGTACAAAAAAGATCTTCATGACACAGGTAACCACAAAGTTGTGATCACTCACCTAGAGCCAGACATCCTGGAATGTGAAGTCAAGTGGGCCTTAGAAAGCATCACTACGAACAAAGCTAGTGGAGGTGACGGAATTCCAATTGAGCTATTTCAAATCCTAAAAGATGGTCTTGTGAAACTGCTGCACCCAATATGCCAGCAATTTTGTAAAACTCAGCAGTGGCCACAGGACTGGAAAAGATCAGTGTTCATTCCAATCCCAAAGAAAGGCAATGCCAAAGAATGCTCAAACTACCGCACAATTGCACTCACCTCACACACCAGCAAAGTAATGCTCAAAATTATCCAAGCCAGGCTTCAACAATACATGAACTGTGAAGTTCCAGATGTTCAAACTGGATTTATAAAAGGCAGAGGAACCAAGATCAAATTGCCAATATCCATTGGATCATCGCAAAAGCAAGAGTTCCAGAAAAATATCTTCTTCTGCTTTATTGACTACGCCAAAGCCTTTGACTGTGCAGATCACAACAAACTGTGGGAAATTCTGAAAGAGATGGGAATACCAGACCACCTGACCTGCCTCCTGAGAAATCTGTATGCAGGTTGAGAAGCAACAGTTAGAATTGGACATGAAACAACAGACTGGTTCCAAATTGGGAAAGGAGTACGTCAAGGCTGTATATTGTTACCCTGCTTATTTACCTTAAATGTGGAGTACATCATGCGAAATCCTGGCCTGGGTGAAGCACAAGCTGGAATCAAGATTGTTGGGAGAAATATCAGTAACCTCAGATATGCAGATGACACCACCCTTATGGCAGAAAGCAAAGAAGAACTAAAGAGCCACTTGATGAAAATGAAAGAGGAGAGTGAAAAAGTTGGCTTAAAACCCAATATTCAGAAAACTAAGATCATGGTCCCATCACCTCGTGGCAAGTAGATGGGGAAACAATGAAAACAGTGAGAGACTATTTTTTTGTGCTCCATAATCACTGCAGATGGTGACTACAGCCATGAAATTAAAAGACATTCTCTCCTTGGAAGAAAAGCTATGACCAACCTAGACAGCATATTAAAAACCAGAGACATTACTTTGCCAACAAAGGTCCAGCTAGTCAAGGCTATGGTTTTTCCAGTAGTCATGTATGGATGTGAGAGTCGGACTATAAAGAAAGCTGAGCGCTCAAGAATTGATGCTTTTGAACTGTGGTGTTGGAGAAGACTCCTGAGAGTCCCTTGGACTGCAGGGAGATCCAACAAGTCCAGCCTAAAGGAAATCAGTCCTGAATGTTCATTGGAAGGACTGATGCTGAAGCTGAAACTCCAATACTTTGGCCACCTGATGGGAAGAACTGACTCATTGGAAAAGACCCTGATGCTGGGAAAGATTGAAGCTGGGAGGAGAAGGGGACAACAGAGGATGAGATAGTTGGATGGCATCACCGACATAAAGGACATGAATTGGAGTAAACTCTGGGAGTTGGTGATGGGCAGGGAGGCCTCGCATGCTGCAGTCCATGGGGTCACTAAGAGTCAGACACGACTGAGCAGCTGAACTGAACTGAAGGATTTAAGACAGCTGCAGCAGAGGTTAAGCATGAAGTCCTTAAAGCAGATGTGAGCCCACTGCTTCTGAGAAATAAATTTACTGGGACCAGTGTTAATTGTCAAACTTTGGGCAGATGGTAGCTATAAGAGAGTTCTAAATATAATTTAAGACAACTATCATTATTTGATTTATTCTCTAGCAGACATTAGCTTTTCTGTTATTAACTCTTTACGTGCCAAGATAGGCAGAGAGTGCTGAGACAAGAAACTTCTTCCCATGAAATAATTGATTTTAAAGTCACTAACATTTCAAAGGCACTGGCGCTTTAAGTGCCAGGCTGTGTTCTCCTGATTTATTTAACTCATCATTCTTGAAATAATTTGTTTTGTACTTCTTCCTGGACTGAAATAGGAACTACGCTATTTGGTTTACTGATATTCGAGTTAGATCAGTATTCATTTTGTTGCAATTCATGTCTGGTGCTTCTCTCGTCAGTGGGGTAGTCCCCCAAAAGGGTTTTCATGTATCTGCTTAATCTTCATTTTCCTGTCTTATTTCTGTTTTTCATTGTAGCAATCTAAGGAAGGTTTATCAAAAAATCACAGTGAATTAGTATAGCTGGAATTTAGAAATTAGTCTCACTGCCTATAACTTCTAGGATATCAACAGATGATCTAGAGTACATTCACTCACGTATAGCAGACTTATTGTCCTGATATCTGTATAAGAGTTGACATCTATAATCCATTATGAGTTCATGCTTGGTACAGTATGCTGATTTTGTGTTTAATATGAATGTGGGAATAAGATTGGCTTTTGGGGAAAAAATTATATCATTCTGGTTTTTAAATTTTTTTATTGAAGTATAGTTAATTTACAATGTTTTAAGTTTCAAGTTAAAACATTACAATGTTTTAGTTTCAAGTATGAAAGTGAATAGTTTCACATATTTCAATCGTGAAAGTAAAAGTTGCTCAGTCATGTCCGACTCTTGGCAACCCCATGGTCTGTACAGTCCATGGAATTCTCCAGGGCAGAATATTGGAGTGCGTAGCCATTCCCTTCTCCAGGGGATTGAACCCAGGTCTACCCACATTGCAGGTGGATTCTTTACTGTCTGAGCCACCAGGGAAGCCCTATTTCAAATATAGCAATGTGATTTAGTTATACAAGTATATATACACACATATGTGTGTATATATATATATATATGTATTCTTTTTCAGATTATTTTCCATTATAGGTTATTACAAAATTTTGAGTAGATTTCTCTGTGTTATACAGTCGGTCCTTGTTATTTATCTATTTTATATATAGTAGTGTATACCTAGGGCTTCCCTGGTGGCTCTGTCAGTGAAGAATCTGCCTGCAATGTAGAAGACCCTGGTTTGATCCCTGGGTTGGGAAGAACCTCTGGAGAAGGGAATGGAGCCCACTTCATTATTCTTGCCTGGAGAATCCCATGACAGAGGAGCCTGGCAGGCTGTACAATCCATGGGGTCACAGATTGGACACAGCTGAAGGACTAACACTTGCACTTTCTTCAGTGCGTATCTGTTAATCCTGAATTCCTAATCTTTCATTCTGATTCTTAAAGTTATGTATTTTCTTATTTTTCCATGTGAAGGGCTTATAAAAAGTTCTTATAAGTGCTTGCAGTTGTCTCACAAGCATATTGAGCCAGAGAAGTGAAGACAAGACTGTGCTCTACATGGCATAACTGCTTCTTTGAGCTATGAAGATACCTTAGGGGACTGCAAGGTATATTAGAGAGCTTAGGGACTATGGGGACATGGCACTAATTTACATTCAGTATTCATTCGTGAATCTAAAAGGAGCAGAAAGTCTTGAAGCTTTTCAACAGTTTGGAGTGTGACTGGCATAACTTTGTTCAGTGGTCAGAAACCACTTTTAGAAAACAAATAATTGGAACTGTATCTCATAAAGAAATTATCCTTGTCTCTCTTTATTCCTCTTACTTTCTCCAGATTAACTTCCACAAAATATTTGTGTTGTCTGTGGGATCTTATTATCACTTCATTACTGTTCCTTGTAGGGGGATGATTGAGGTTGAGAGAGAAAAACAAACAGTTAGAGTTGGAGAAGTAATCATTTATGAGAGTCTTCTGAGTATGGAAGAGAGGGAAATGGATCATTTTTAAAGAGTCCCCAAAGTAATATAATATGCAATAGTTATAGCTTGCTTGTTTTCTCACAGATTATAAAAAAAAATCTGCTTTGTGTTTCAGATCATGCCCTAATGTTGCTGCAGTAAAATGATTGAGGGGCAGAGGGGCTTCATAAACTAAAAACCGGATAGATATTCCCAGAATAATCAAGCGGCCTGCCAATCTACATATATTAGATTTAACACTCTTAAGCTCACTATAACTACTTTTTAAATTCTAATTGTATAAAGTGGTATTCAAGACCTATAGAAAAAAGGAGATGGGTGGACGACTAGAAACACTGATTTTTTCATAAAAATGATAAATGGAAAAGAAATATTTTGGGTACTATTGCTGCTTTGAAATTAATAAAATTGAGTTAGTATCAATAGTTGAATTCCTTGACCCTATTGTAAGAAGGCTTTTTATATTTCTTTGGTTTTCTTTCTTCCATTTTAGATTTCTAAAGAGGAGGAAAATGTCAAATAGTAGTGTGTTGTTACTGCCACAAAATATTATTGAAGCATAACTACCAAACCAGAAAGCATCGCCCTGTAAATTTAATGCAGTGTCAGTTTTGATCTAGGTATTTTGCTCTCCAAAGAGATGCTTAATCTCCTAAACAAAATTGAACTGAATAGATTTCAAAAAAAAAGTCTGTAGTGGTAACATGGAAAAGGCAATGGCAACCCACTCCAGTACTTACTCTTGCCTGGAAAATCCCATGGACGGAGGAGCCTCGTGGGCTGCAGTCCATGGGGTCGCTAAATGTCGGATACAACTGAGCGTCTTCATGTTCACTTTTCACTTTCATGCATTGGAGAAGGAAATGGCACCCCACTCCAGTGTTCTTGCCTGGAGAATCCCAGGGATGGGGGAGCCTCATGGGCTGCCGTCTATGGGGTCGCACAGAGTCGGACAGGACTGAAGCGACTTAGCAGCAGCAGCAGCAGTGGTAACATGTCAACATGTCAGTACAGTTTGCCAACCAAATAACCAATAAGGAACATTCCCATAGGTGAGTATATGAATTTGAAACTTTGGTTGAACTAGGAAAATATTGATCAGGTGGTACAGTGATAAATGGTACTTACTTTCAAGAGGCAATTAGTTGGATCATACTACTTGAATTTAATGTTTTGAACATAGAAAATTTAGTCTTAACAGTAACAACAAAAAACAACAGAGGCATCCAGTGGGAATTTGCTCTGTGACTCAGGGAACTCGAACCAAGACTCTGTAACAACCTAGAGGGGTGGGATGGAGTAGGGGGAGTGGGAGGGAGGTTCCAGAGGGAGGGGACACATGTATGCCTACGGCTGATTCAAGGTGTTGTATGGCAGGAACCAACACAATAATTAAAGCAGTTATCCTCCAATTAAAAATGAATCAAAAAAATAAGAGACTTCAAGACCAAAAGAGATCATACACATGAAAAAGAAACCACTACAAAAATGTAAGGTGTTATTAGAAATAATCATTAGTAAGATTTGAAGATATTTACTGAACATGCTGATTTCCTGGAAGTCATGATATTTGCAAAGTATAATGAGACTTATTTAATCTTTTCTAAATTTATTTTTTAATTGTAGGAAAATTGCTTTACAATATCATGTGGTTTCTGCCATACAGCAATGAGAACCAGCCTTAGCTATGTATATATCCCCGTCCTTTGGACCTTCCCTCTTCTCCCCTCATCCCACCCCTCTAGGTCATCACAGAGCAACAAGCTTGGCTCCCTGTGTTATATAACAACTTATAGCTATCTTAATCTTTTTAGAGGCTACTCTATTTATCTTTTTAATAACCAAATAAATACACATATGAAATTCAAATGATTTAGAATATATGAGACATCATTAATGAAAAAAGACAATTAGATTTAAATGAAATTGTGTGTGAAATATCATCACCAACTATTTAAGCTGCTGCTGCTACGGCTGCTAAGTCACTTCAGTCGTGTTGGACTCTGTGCGACCCCATAGACGGCAGCCCACCAGGCTCCTCTGTCCCTGGGATTCTCCAGGCAAGAATACTGGAGTGGATTGCCATTTCCTTCTCCAATGCATGCATGCATCCTAAGTCGCTTCAGTCGTGTCCGACTCTGTGTGACCCCATGGACAGCAGCCCACAAGGCTCCTCCGTCCACAGGGTTCTCCAGGCAAGAATACTGGAGTCGGTTGCCATTTCCTTCTCCAGAACTATTTAAGGCACTTCATTAAATAATGAATACAGGAAGTATGTGAATAGTTCAGGCATTCTGGGGACAGTGGAATCTTGCCAGGTTTACTGGAATCATATTGATTTTTATTTTACTGTGGCTTGAAAGTTGTGACTTTAGATTTAGCATTTTATTGAGAACATAATAGTTAGCATTTCTTCTCATTTTTATAATAATCCTAAGAGTTTAGTATTATTTCTTCTGTCTTGAACATGAGAAGATAGAAATACATAGGGGAGAGCAGTCAACCCAGATCCTGTAACTTTTAAGTGGGAGAATGAGGATCTAAATGCAAGTCCTCCCCCTACTTTGCCTGTTAACACCCAACAGTTAATAATCAAAACATGCAAATAAGTAGGAGCATTTTAAAAATGTTATTAATGTATAGTTGATTTACAGTGTCATGTTAGTTTCTGCTATTCTTTTTCGTTTTCTTTTCCATTATGGTTTATCCCAGGCTATTGAATATACACCCTGTGTTAAATACAGTAGATACAACAGATAACCTTGTTGTTATCCATCCTGCATATGAGAGCCTTTTTTTCTTATAGTTTTTAAGAAACTCTTTTTATTTCCTTGCCCAGATTCAAAATTCTTCTACTCTTCTTTTTTAAAATTTTTAATTGGAATATAATTGCTTTACAGTGTTACGTTAGTCTCTTCAGCACAACTATGTGAATCAGCTGTATGTATACATATATTCCCTCCCTCTGGACCTCCCTCCCACTCACCCCTATGGGTCATCACCGAGCACAGAGCTAAGTTCCCTGCACCATACAGCGGCTTCCTATAGCTATCCATTTTAAATATGGTACTGGTGGCTCAGATGGTAAAGATCTGCCTGCAATATAGGAGATCCGGGTTTGACCCCTGGGTTGGGAAACTCCTTTGGAGAAGGGAATGGCAACCCACTCCAGTATTCTTGCCTGGAGAATCCCATGGACAGAGGAGCCTGGCAGGCTACAGTCCATGGGGTCACAGAGAGTTGGACATGACTGAGTGACCAACACAGCAATGTTAATATGTCACAAGTTGACCATTCTTGTGATAACCAAGTAAGCAGACTCCTTCCTCACCTCCTGCAAAGTCCAGCCTCCTCTGTCCACCCCAGGGGGCTTATCATTTCTTCTGCTCATCAGCTCTTCCATTCTGTTCTTGGCCTCATACTCCATGTTGTATCTCCAAGAACCACACACACACAGTGTATCCGTCCAAAACCGTTTGCCGTGCTCACGCCACACCATCATGCCTAACTAACTCATTGATTTTGGTGGTTCAGAGAATGGAGTTCAGCACGCCACAGAATTGGAAACAACTTACACTGAAAGTAGTCATTGTGGTTCTATGCGTTTGTTGGCCTTTTCCTAAAAGGGAATTGCTTATTGGTTATATCTTTCCTTAGGTTCCAACCGATCCCTATATTCATATATAAACCTGAACCTGCCCCCTCCCTTTTTAGACCATTTTTCCTTGTACTTTCTTCAGAGTTACTTAACCTTTCAAAAATAATTAATGAATAGCTCCACAGTTCCTCTTATATCATTATACAGAAAAATCCACCCTTCCTTTTCTGCATGCTCTCAACCAAACTATCCCAGAAATCTCACTTTCATAACCAAAATGGGTTTTTAAGGCACCAGGGAATTTTCCTAAAGAACCAGTTTCCCTAGCAATGGCATTCTGCCACTCCCCTGGAAGACAAAAAGTGGCTTCCATTTGTTTTGTTTTTAATAGCAAACCCTATTTTGTTACCTAAGTATTTTCAGAGCGTGTTTATTTTCACACAATGGTCATGAAAAATGCAAGATGATAAAAATAAGGTCTAAAATTCTTGTTTTTCCAGAATTGGGAAAAAAAATAACCCCAAAGACCTTTGTATTCCTTTGAAAGCAGACCAGAGTCAGACCAAATGATTGTGGAGTATATATCACCAGCAAACCTTTTCAATTTTCATGTCTTTTTTTATTTTGTTTTTATTTTTTTATTATTTTTTTATGATAATTACAATATTGTGATGGTTTCTGCCATGTATCAACATGAATCAGCCATATCTTTTTAATTCAATTCCACGGAATTATTCAGCCTTTAGGTTGAAATAGTAAGATGTTTATTGAAGAGTTTTCTGTCCCTTAAATGCAGGAAGAAAAGCTCCAGTGGTGGGTCTTGTCTCTCCCCTCGGGTGGATACATTACAGCCCTTATTTGTGTTCACTAAACATCTTGCCAGGGGACACATACCCCATGTGTCCTGCTAAGGAGGTGGTGTGCAAACGCTTGAAATGCTTGAGATGACAAATAGCCCAGCAGCTCTGGCCTTCTCTCCTCCTGCCCTATGCCAGCGGCAGTCTATTTCAAATTGTGTGTGCATTGTCGGGTGAACATGTACCCGTGAGTGCCAGCCTCACCCCGAGCAGTGTCCTCTTGAATACGGGATTAAGCGAAAGTCTCTGGGGACCAGCCAGAGAATGAAAATGTGCCTCATCACCAGAGGCATGATCAGCTGAACACCAGAGACCTCTATATTCCATGCTTCTTTGAAATGTTTATGATGTCATATGCAATTCTGTCAAATATTCCTGAAATGGCAAGAAAATAAAAATATGCACCAACCGTATTTCTTTAGATGAATAGTTCACCGAGCCATGGGGCCATCATTTGGACACTCAGGTTTTGAACTGTCTTGAGTTGAAGCTATCCTGGTCATTTGGTTTAAAGCCCAAATGGTACTTTGCACCACAAAAATGAATCTTAGGAATAAGATTTGTGCGACTGTGTTAATAATCCTGGTGGCATCCGGATGGGTAGATATTGTTGGAAGCCAGCCAGACACAGCAACCTGGCTTCATCAGGCTGACTCTGGAAATGATGGCAGAACTCACAACCTGATTTTTTTCTTCATTTTAAGGCGTGGCTGTTACAGCTGTGTGATCTGGATTTTGTAAGATTTTGTTCATCTTTTGAAATGAAAGAGTGTTTTCTATATCTGTGTTATCACTTTTTCAGGATTTCCTACCAGTTTCTCAGGAACTGATGTTACCCTGCCTATTAATACTCAGGAGTGATTTTTTTTCTCCAAAATATTTGTCAGTGTCACAGCGGTGTTAAAAAAAAAAAGTTATCAAAGTGTTTTCTATAGATGTTCAGCATTCTAGGAGAAATCTCTTAGGTATTCCTGAGAGTATAAGTGGGTCATATTCTTGTTTTGTTAGTTGCTCAGAGGTGTCCAATTCTTTGTAACCCAATGGACTGTAGCCCCCAGGCTCCTCTGTCCATGGAATTTCCCAGACGAGAATATTGGAGTGTGCCATTTCCTCCTTCATGAGATCTTCCTGACCCAGGGATCAAACCCAGGCCTCCTGCGTTGCAGGCAGATTCTTTACCACTGAGCCACCAGGGAAGCCCGTAAGTGGGTCGTACACACATGGAAATGACATCTCCCTTTCCAGAACAGCCCCAGGAAAGGTGAAAGCAACACTAGAAAGGTCTACAACCCCGCTGGCCTCCCCTCCACTGCCCTCACCCAGATTTAAATATGGTTGGTTCAACTGGAAGAAAAAAAACTAAAATTTACCCCCTAAAATGCAAATCACCTTGCAACTTTTTTTCAGAAATCTGTAACAGATAGTGAATTGGGGAATTTAAAATCAAAGTGACAGATTGGGGCTATGTAAGCAACCAGTTCAGGTAACGTTATGGAAAATAAAACTTACATATTTTGCACAACAAAGGGAAAAAGAATAGAACTGACCCATTTCCAAAAAACTTCAGAGAACGTTTTATACAAATGACAGTGGATCGTCTCTGTTTTATAAGACCATGCGAGAAGAAAAAGCCTACCCTGTTCCACTTTATTTACTTTATCCCAGCATATAGTGTTTATTAAGAGCGTTTTCAGTTCAGTTCAGTTCAGTCGCTCAGTCGTGTCCGACTCTTTGGGACCCCATGAATCGCAGCACGCCAGGCCTCCCTGTCCATC
>NW_011495057.1:6354862-6363399 GCF_000754665.1 Bison bison bison | reverse complement strand
GTTTTTGATACGCAGATAAATTTAACAATGATTCATTTATAAAGAAGTTGATTGGATTTCATTTTTGTATTTTACCCACCTAGAGTAAGCTTTGCTAAGAATTTTGGGGATAGGAAATGGAAACTTTACAAATAAAAAGGCTAATTTAATATAATCTGTATCTTTCGGTTTTGTACAGAAAAATCTGAGGAATCATATGTGGTAAACAGTGTGATCTTTTAAAGTCCTGGATTCAAATCCAGAATCTAACCTTTACTGGGTAAACTTAGGCAAATTCACCTTTCTGAGCCTTTGTTGTTTCCTCATTTATAAGCTATTGATAAAGTACCTTCCCCTTCCTCCCCTTGGACTGTTGTGAGAATTCAGTGAGGCTGTATTTACAGGCTCATCATTTCTGTGTGGGCTTCGCAAGTGGCGTTAGTGGTGTAAGAACCCGCCTGCCAATGCAGGAGACATAGAAATATGGGTTTGATCCTTGGGTCAGGAAGATCCCCTGAAGGAGGGCATGGCAACCCCCTCTAGTGTTCTTGCCTGGAGAATCCATGGATAGAGGAACCTGGTGGGCTACAGTCTGTAGGGTCGCAAAGAGTCAGACAGGACGGAGCGACTTAGCACAGCACATTTCTGTGCATTCTTCAGAAATACACTCCGTGTTTGTGTCATGACAGGCCTGCCCTGTGATTGCTGCATCTGGGGCAGGAGAGCCAGCGGAAACCCCGTTTTCTTAAGCCTCCATCACAGCTGCTCCAGCATTGTGAAGGGCCTCACTCACATGCATTGGGACCAGTCTATACACATATTTGCCAAGCCCCAAGCATCCTTTGAACACCCCGCTACAAGCCTGGTACCAATGGTGCAGTCTGATCCCCATCCCCCCACCCCCCGCACCTTCTAGAGTTCTAATCTGAGCAGAAAGCCCATACAGACTCTGTAGGGCCTCAGGGATGTTTGACCAGGAAATTCTGGCATCCCAGGTGCTCAGTGCATGGTCCAGGTAAGCAATGGAATCTGTGGGCAAACATGTTGGTCCTTTCTTTCCTGTGTGAGGTGACCTGTGTGGAAAAGTGCAAGACCAGACCCTTTAAAGTATAGTCCCAGCGGGGGAGCAGCCTTACCCCAAATTCCTGGAACTAGCTTAAAATGCTCTTACCTTTCCCTCAGATTTTAATTTTAGTTCATTTAGCATAGACTTTGTAGCTAAGTGAGTTTCCTGGTGGCTCAGATGGTAAAGAATCCACCTGCAATGCAAGAGACCAGGGTTTGATCCGTGGGTCAGGAAGATCCTCTGGAGAAGAGAATGGCTACCCACTCCAGTATTCTTGCCTGGAAAATTCCATGGACAGTGGAGCCTGGTGGGCTTCAGTCCATAGAGTCACAAAGAGTTGGACACAACTGAGAAACTAACAATATTCATTATGTAGCTAAATAATTATTTTGCCTCCCTAGTTTATTTAGCATTGGATACCATTATTCTGTGCTTGACCTGTATACAATATAGGATGCTTTCAGCTGCAAGTACCTAAAAAATGTCACTTAAACACAAAAAGGTTAGATAACCCATAAAAAGAAATCTCGGGCTGGGGTGGTTCCGTGGTACATGAGTTCAGAGCCTTTGAGACACCTTCCTGGGATCTGTTCCCTTCAGTCGTCCTTGCAGTGAGTGGTGGTATCCTCCTGTCCCAAGCATCATTCCCAGATGCAACAACAGCCACTGAAAGAAAATGTGATATTTTCCCCTACCTGTCATTTGTTATTGGCATGGGAAACCTTGCCATGAAATTCTTGAAAAGAATTCATCTGACATGTCATTGGCCAGAAATGTCAAATGACCACCTAAAGCAAGGGGAATGGGACCACAATGATTACTTTATGTCAGTCATGTTTCATCCGTGTCATCCATGTGATTGGAGCGCCGAGTACCAGCATGGAACAAGAGGGGCATGACTGGAGGGCAGGCACTCAGCTGTGCCTGCCGTAGTAAACAAGCTAGAAGTTACTCCCCTCCCCAGAAGTGCCAGACTCTGAGTCTTGTGCAAATCTAAGCTTGCAG
Organism: Bison bison bison; assembly: GCF_000754665.1. Classification (NCBI taxonomy): domain Eukaryota; kingdom Metazoa; phylum Chordata; class Mammalia; order Artiodactyla; family Bovidae; genus Bison; species Bison bison. Next base: position 6,361,349 of record NW_011495057.1, on the reverse strand, counting down.
TGGCTGAAGCTGGTGAGAAGACTCCTCTCAGTGCTCCCACTCCTTTCCTGTGTTGGCCTGTGCCCTCCTCCAGGGATGCTGCTCTTCCTGTCTTTCTGGGTGCCTGCGTGCTAAGTCGCTTCACTTGTGCCCTACTCTGTGTGACCCTATGGACTGTAGCCTGCCAGGCTCCTCTGTCCATGGAATTCTCCAGGCAAGAATACTGAAGTGGGTTGGCATGCCCTCCTCCAGGGAATCTTCCCGACCCAGGGATCGAACCCAGGTCTCTTGCTTCTCCTGCATTGGTAGACGGATTCTTTACCACTAGTGCCACATGGGAAGCCCCATCTATCTGGGTAAACTGCATCAAAGGGAGCTTCCCTTTCCACGTTCTCAGTCCCTGGTTTGCTTCTTCTGAAATCAGCATCTCACACTGAACATCAATGAAAGATTTTGCCAGAAAATAGCTTATTGCCTTAGGTGTTCAGATGATATTTATTTCCCTTCCCTCCTGGAGTGTCTTCCGCTCTGTCTCTGTTATTAGGTAAAGGCCCACTCCAGCCCCTGCAGGAGGCTGCATCCATTGTACCAGTTGACAGTCTCTGCTTTCCACAGCCCTTCCCTTGACGGTGAATTTCTTGTTTACCTTTTTTTTTTTTAATTAATTTCTATTGAAGTACAGTTGCTTTATGGGCTTCCAGGTGGCTTAGTGAGTGATAAAGAATCTGCCTGCCAATCCAGGAGACGCAAGAGACCCAAGTTTGATCCTTGGGTCAAGAAGATCCCCTGGAGTAGGAAATGGCAACCCACTCCAGTATTCTTGCCTGGAAAATCCCATAGAGGAGCCTAGTGGGCTGCAGTCCGTGGGGTCACAAAGAGTAGAACACGACTGAGCAACTGAGCGCACATCACAAACCTAATTGCTGTACCCTGTTGTATTAGTTTCTGCTCACAGCAAAGTGAATCAGCTGTTAACGTTTACACGTATCCCCTCCTCTTTGGATTTCCTTCCCATTTACATCACCACAGAGCACTGAGTGGAGTTCCCTGTGCTATACAGTAGGTTGTCATTAGTTATCTATTCTGTACATGGTACCAATAGTGTATATATGTCAATCCCAATCTCCCAATTCCTCCCACACCCACCCTTTCCCTTCGTATCCATACATTTGTTCTCTACATCTGTGTCTGTATTTCTGCTTTGATCCTATAATCCTCTGTACCGTTTTTCTAGATTCCACATATATGCATCAATATACGATATTTCGTTTTCTCTTTCTGACTTACTTCACTCTGTATGACAGCCTCTAGGTCCATCCCCCTCTCTGCTCGCTCTTTACAGTGTGCTGCAAACATAAAGTGCTGAACTCCCCACTCATCACACCACAGGGGCTCAACAGCATTTCTCTCTCATTGCTTTCTCCGAGGGACCCAGGTATTGGCGAGCCTCTTCCCCTACACATAAAATGGACTAGATCATTAACAACTTTCCTTGTAAACTTTTGAGTAGTCAACCAGCTCTACAGAGGATAGTTCTGCCAGATCACGAAGTACGCTGCAAAGCCTGAAAATAGTAAATCCATAGCCACTCATCTAAGCACACTTTCTTCCTTGTCTTCCTTCTGTCCATGAAATAAGAGCTTCCCTGAATGTCTGAGGCCCAAACCTTTGATGCAGGTCAGTGTGAAGGAAAGATGAGTATGATGAGGATTTTTTTAAAGATTAAAAAAGAAAAAACTCGGGGCTAGAGGGAATGAAAATAGTGCTGACATCTCAAAGAGTAAAATGAAGCTCACCTCTGGCCTCGAAAAGCTTTCTTCACAGGCTAATGAGGAGATGATTAAGAGGATGAGAGAGTAGTGAAATATGCTCGTTTCCTTCAGATGAAAAGCTGGGCAGGACTGTGTCCGTGAGCCAAATAAATTGTGTTTAAAGTGAACCAACTCCGACTTCACAAGCGTTGGGTCTGACTGGCCTCGTATCATTACCTTTCTCAGTGAAATGTTTCCCCTTGTTGCCTTCATACAGAAAATGAACCCTAAATACTATTAAAGCTCTTAATTCAATATAGATTCTACCAGTTTATCCTTTAAAAGTAAATCTACCTAGGGTAAGAAAGATAATTTTAAATTATTTAGCAGAAATGGCTGTTGAATGTTTTCAGTGGTTCGGTTCAAAGGGTTTCTGTATAATTCCAGCCATAAACGAGAAAGTTTATGAAGCCTGGATGAATATTTAAATGTTGTTGTTTCAAATGGGTGCCTCATTTGATGGTTTACAAGTTCTGAAAAGACGCTACGTAATGGGCGAGTCGCCACTTTACTTTTGATTGATAATCTGGACAAAGGGTGATATTGTAATACTTTTTATAAAACCAAAGTACATATTAATCTACATAGATTCTACATAAATTAACCACACTGTTACTAATAACAGGGTTTTTTTTGTGAAAAGCAATAAGTTTAAATGCTAAAATAATGGAACATATCTATAGGTATAGTTGAACAAGCCATCTTAGGAAAGAAGGAATCTAGGTGAGCCTTGCTTTATGGGAAAAAAATCAATATGTGTTGATAGGTGTGTGTGTGTGCTTAGTCGCTTCAGTCATGTCCCACTCTCTGTGACCCTAAGGACCATAGCCCACTAGGATCCTCTGTTCATGGGAGTCTCCAGACAAGAATACTGGAGGGAGTTGCCATGCCCTCCTCCATGGGATCTTCCTGACCCAGGGTTCGAACCCGTGTCCCCTGCATCTCCTGCATGGCAGGTGGATTCTTGACCCACTGAGCCACCTGGGCAGCTCATATTGATCGGTACCTCAATAATTCCTGCTATCAGAATAGAAAAGGAGCTGTTTTTATTATCTTTCAGTGTGTAACAAAGTATGCCAAAACTTAGTGGTGTAACACACATTCATTTTGCTTGCAGTTTTGTAGGTTAGGAATTTGTAAAATTCCTGGCCAATCTGTCTACTCCATGTGGTGTTCACTCAGGTGACTGGAGTTGGAAAATCCACTTCCAGGATGGCGTCATCACCACACATGTTTGGCACCTAGGCTGGCATGGCTGGAACAGTAGCTGTTGGTCATTTTTGGTTCAGGCAGTTTGCTTTCCACCGGGCCTGTAGGTGTGGCTAGCTTGAGCTTCCTCACAGCATGGTGGTCTCAAGGGCTTTTCTCAGAGCAAATATCAGACTCGGAAAGTGGGAGCTACCTGATTTTCAAGTCCCAAGCCAAAAAGCTGGCAGTTCCAGTGTAATCTACTCTTTAAGCAATTTATGCAGGCCTGGACAGTTCAGTAGGAAGAAAATCGACTCCACTTCCTAAAGCAAGGTCATTGTTATTCTAGCACAGGAGTGAATAAGTATGAAGTGAGTGAAGTGAAAGTTGCTCGGTTGTGTCTCTTTGCGACCCCATGGACTATATAGTCCATGGAATTCTCCAGGGCCAGAATACTGGAGTGGGTAGCTGCTCCCTTCTCCAGGGAATCTTCCCAACCCAGGGATCGAACCCAGGTCTCCTGCATTGCAGGCAGATTCTTTACTAGCTGAGCCACCAGGGAAGCCCAATAAGTATATTATGAATATATGCTTTACTTTGCAAAATAATTCACTCCTGTTTCTTTTATATAATGAAGATTCCAAGGACATCTAGAATATTCTGTCATTTAAGAATAGTTATTCACATCTAATGCACAAGAAACATACTATTGTACAAAGGAAAGTGCAAATGCACACATCTCTGCTTTGGTCACTAACTGAAGCGTATATTAGTAAAACTAGCATTCCCGTTTTTCAGAGATGTTTAAGACCTGGCTATCACTGGGTTTGGTTTTTATTTTTATTTTCCTAATCTGACTTCAGCATCTAAAAGTCTACCAAAAAAACTTCTGTGCCAATAAAAAACTGCTTCAAAAATGAGGTGCTGAATATCAGAAGGTTTACTCTAAGATTTAATTCACCCAGACCAGTGTTGGGAATCTGAAAGGAACTATTGCTTGTCACATTAATCACGTGCTTGTTAAGTGGATAAGTGGGAAGATATTCTGTACTTGAAAATTTCCAAGAGAACATAAAACTGTTGTTTCTCCTACAGCTTTTCCTATTTCTCTGCAGAGGGGTCAGCCCAGGAAAAATCTTTGAGTATTCAGTTCTTCTCAGGCTTTCTCCACACGATGACGGATGGCAGACCCCGGAGCTAGGGAGCGCAGATGGAGTGTCAGCCCTGCCAAGGCAGACGGCCAACCTCGGAGGCCCAGATCTATTGGTATTGATATGTTTCTGAAGGGCCAGTTTCTGTGGCTCAGTCCACACTGTCTGGAGCTCACAGCAGGCAGTGTGCTCATAACGGCTCTCTCTACCTAAGCATCCTAGCGACACATCAACTCAGTGCATAGAAATGGACATAAGAGCAAGAGGAGTTTATCTAAACTTGGAGGACGGCAGAGGGTCCACAGCGGCACAGAGGCTCATCACAGTGTTTACTGAGGCCAGTACCCTTTCAGCATCAGCATAAATCCAGATGTCAATAATAAACTCCTCTGCCTTTATATACAACTAACCAAACAGAAACCATGCAGTGTTTAACAGTCATTTTTAAACTTTTTATTTTATATTGGAGTAAATGCATGCACAGGGCTTCCCTTGTGGCTCAGATGGTAAAAGACCTGGGTTCTATCCCTGGGTCCGAAAGATCCCCTGCAGAAGTAAATGGCAACCTACTCCGGTATTTCTGCCTTGGAGAATTCCATGGACAGAGGAGCCTGGAGGGCTACAGCCCATGGGGTAACAAAGAGTTGGACACGACTGAGCGACTGATACTTTCACTTTTCAAATGCGTGCACGCATACTTGATTACTAGTGTTGTGTTCATTTCAGGTGTGCAGCAGAATGATTCCATTATACATATATATGTATCTACTCTTCTTCAACTTCTCTTCCCATTTAGGTTGTTACATAACATTGAGCAGAGTTCCCTGTGCAATACAACAGGTCTTTGTTGTTTTTCGACTTTCTGGTCTTTACAGTGGCGCCTCTGTTCCTGCCCTATAGTATAGTACTTAAAATTGTACTATTTACCTACCTAACTAAAGAGACCTTTGAATCTTGGAAAAGTCAAGTTGCTTGTTCAAGATCTTACTATTTGTTTTAAGGAGTAAGTTCTGGCAGTGTTGTTCGGCCACTATATCATGTCCAGCTCTTAGCAACCCCATGAACTGCAGCACGCCAGGCTTCCCTGTCCTTTACCATCTCCCGGAGTTTGCTCAGACTCGTGTTCATTGAGTCTGTCTCATCCTCTGTTGTCACCTTCTTCTCTTGCCCTCAGTCTTTCCCAGCATCAGGGTCTTTTCCAGTGAGTCAGCTCTTCACATCAGGTGGCCAAAGTATTGGAGCTTCAGCATCAGTTCTTCCAGTGAATACTCAAGGTTGATTTCCTTTAGGATTGACTGGTTTGACCTCCTTGCAGTCCAAGGGATTCTCAAGAGTCTTCTCCAACACCACAATTTGAAAGCATCAGTTCTTCAGTGCTCAGCCTTTTGTATGGTCCAACTCTCACATCCATACATGAGTAGTGGAAAAACTATAGCTTTGACTAGATGGACCTCTGTCAGCAAAGTGATATCTCTGCTTTTAATATGCTGTCTAGGTTTGTCATAGCTTTTCTTCCAAGGAGCAAGTGTCTTTTAATTCCATGCCTGCAGTCACCATCCACAGTGATTTTGGAGCCCAAGAAGATAAAATATGTCACTGTCTCCACTTTTTCCCCATGTGTTTGCCAGAAAGTGATGGGATCAGACGCCATGATCTTAGTTTTTTGAATGTTTAGTTTCAAGTTCTTTTTCATTCTCCTCTTCACCCTCATCAAGAGGCTCTTCAGTTCTTCTTTGCTTTCTGCCATTAGAGAGGTATCATCTGCTTATCTCTGGCATTGAGGTCCTCTGGTTTCTAGAAAAGCTCTCCCTTTCTATTTAGGTCACATTAGACTGCTGACAGTTCCATAGCTGCTGGTCAGTACCAGATATGGGCAGGGATTTGGACCACACACCCTGGGCTCTAATATCATGTCGTCTGAGCTTGCAGTTGGGGAGAGTCTTGCCATGTAATTGTGTGTTTCATCAAACCAGTTTGTATTTGGAAAGAGTTACAACATGAGGAGGAGAGAAAAGGAATTCACCAAAGTAAAAAGCTATTTCTCACTTAGAAATTCTAAGGGAAAGCAAGAGAGACAGAAGTGATGGTAAAAATATCAAGAAACTCTCCAAGGCTGAGGCTAGAGGCTAAGTCACTCCAGTCGTGCCCAACTCTGTGCGACTCCAAGGCTGAACTTTATAATATTTCTGTAAACAAAGCCACTGACCTTGAGAATATTTAGAAATATTGGATGTTACCAGGGAACACCTGACATGGAACATTCATAAAGAAAAGCACCTGGTGACACGTTACATTGCTATTCCCCAGGCAGTGAAGTGAGAACCTTATAAATGTGATTGTATTATACACTCAAAACAT
>NW_011495057.1:6353242-6354762 GCF_000754665.1 Bison bison bison | reverse complement strand
AAATATAAATTAAATTATATTATTATTAAAATTTTGTTTAATCCTCACAATTACCCTAAGTAGGAACTAATATTAACCCCATTTCCAGATAAATACAATTTAAAGAGGGTAAATAATGCACATTGATTAAGCAGAAGAGCCCTTCACCATTCTACGGACCTGCCCCAAATTACTTATATTGCTCAGAAAAAAGTGCAAATCTCTGGGTTCATAGTCTAATCCTGCTAGTCAGTAATTGGGATCTTGAGCCTGTTTCAAAAAATATTCTGAGACTCTTTCTTCACTGGAAAATGGAAGTCATTTTAATCTACTCCATGAATTGGCGACTGAGAAATTGGTATGCAGTGAGGGAAGCTTGATGAGATTCCATGACAGACTTTGTTATACACTAATGGAAGAAGCTAGAAGAAAAAGTATGTTTTGGAAATTAGTCTATGTCTGATTGTAAAATTACAGGATGTATGTCACATGTGTTTGTGTGTGTGTGTTGCTCACTCAGTCATGTCTGACTCTTTGCAATCCCATGGACTGTATGTAGCCCTCCAGGCTCCTCTGTCCATGGACTTCTCCGTGCAAGAATACTGGAATGAGCTGCCATTTCGTTCTCCATTATGTCACATATGTGTAATGCATTATATGTATGTATATGCATGAAGTGAAAGTTACTCAGTTGGGTCTGACTCTTTGCAACCTCATGGACTGTAGCCTGCCAGTCTCCTGTGTCCATGGATTCTCCAGGCCAGAATACTGGAGTGGGAGGCCGTTCCCTTCTCCAGGGGATCTTCCCAACTCAGGGATCGAACCCAGGTCTCCCACATTGCAGGCAGATTCTTTACCATCTGAGTCACCAGGGAAGCCCCCAATATATATATGCATACACACACACATATATATGTGTATACCTACTATTTTTATAAGTGAGAAATCTGTATTCAGGTCAAGAAGCAACAGTTAAAACTGGACATGGAACAACAGACTGGTTCCAAATAGGGAAAGGAGTATGTCAAGGCTATATATTGTCACCCTGCTTATTTAACTTATATGCAGAGTACATCATGAGAAATGCTGGGCTGGATGAAGCACAAGCTGGAATCAAGATTGCTGGGAGAAATATCAGTAATGCAGATATACAGATGACACCACCCTTATGGCAGAAAGCAAAGAAGAACTGAAGAGCCTTTTGATGAAAGTTAAAGAGGAAAGCGAAGAAGTTGGCTTAAAACTCAACATTCAGAAAACTAAGATCACGGCATCTGGTCTCATCACATCATGGCAAATAGATGGGGAAAAAATGGAAACAGTGAGAGAATTTATTTTGGGGGGCTCCAAAATCACTGCAGATGGTGACTACAGCCATGAAATTAAAAGACGCCTACTCCTTGGAAGGAAAGTTATGACCAACCTAGACAGCATATTAAAAAGCAGAGACATTACTTTGCCAACAAATGTCAGTCTAGTCAAAGCTATGATTTTTCCAGTAGTCTTGTATGGTTGTGAGAGTTGGACTATAAAGAAAGCTG
>NW_011495057.1:6352737-6353142 GCF_000754665.1 Bison bison bison | reverse complement strand
GCGTGCTGCAGTCCATTGGGTCGCAAGGAGTCAGACACAACTTACCGATGGAACAACAACAACTAAATAAATACTAATCTACTAAAAAAAAGTTCATCAGCAGATGAATGGATAAGAAAGCTGTGGTACATATACACAATGGAGTATTACTCAGCCATTAAAAAGAATACATTTGAATCAGTTCTGATGAGGTGGATAAAACTGGAGCCTATTATACAGAGTGAAGTAAGCCAGAAGGAAAAACATAAATACAGTATACTAACGCATATATATGGAATTTAGAAAGATGGTAACAATAACCCGGTGTACGAGACAGCAAAAGAGACACTGATGTATAGAACAGTCTTATCGACTCTGTGGGAGAGGGAGAGGGTGGGAAGATTTGGGAGAATGGCAATGAAACAT
>NW_011495057.1:6335939-6352637 GCF_000754665.1 Bison bison bison | reverse complement strand
AAAAGCAGAGACATTACTTTGCCAACAAATGTCAGTCTAGTCAAAGCTATGATTTTTCCAGTAGTCTTGTATGGTTGTGAGAGTTGGACTATAAAGAAAGCTGAGCACCAAAGAATTGATGCTTTTGAACTGTGGTGTTGGAGAAGACTCCTGATAGTCCCTTGGACTGCAAAGAGATAAAACCAGTCAGTTCTAAAGGAAATCAGTCCTGAATATTCATTGGACGGCCTGATGCTGAAGCTGAAGCTCCAGTACTTTGGCCACCTGATGCGAAGAACTGACTCATTGGAAAAAACCCTGATGCTGGGAAAAATTGAAGAGGAGAGGAGAAGAGGACGACAGAAGATGAGATGGTTGGATGGCATCATCGACTCAATGGACATGAGTTTGAGTAAGCTCCAGGAGTTGGTGACAGCCAGGGAATCCTGGCGTGGTGCAATCCATGGGGTCACAAAGAGTCGGACATGACTGAGTGGCTGAACTGAAAACATACATGGGCTTCTCTGGTGGCTCAGACAGTAAAGAATCTGCCTGCAACATGGGACACCCGGATTCGATCCTTGAGTTGGGAGAGTCATACAACTATATGTGTGCACAAAATTTTCTTTTCAGTAGAAGTGACATGAGATACTGAGTTGTGACACAAATGCCCTGCTCATTATTCATGAGACGTCATTGGAGTGCCATATATGAACCTGTGGTTTTAAAAGATGAGAAGCAATCACTCCAATCTTGGAAGTAGTTCTATACTTCAGCACTGAAATGTAATATATAAATGGATATATATTCTATATTTAATATTTTCCCATGACGTCATATAATACCAAGCCTAAAACAGCTTTCAGCTTATTGTGAAGATTTATAAGTGTTATTAGAGTGCCAAATTCATAGTAGGTACTAAATAAATTGGAAAAGACCCTGATGCTGGGAAAAATTGCAGGCATGAGGAGAAGGGGACCACAGAGGATGAGATGGTTGGATGGCATCACTGACTCAGTGGGCATGAGTTTGAGCAGACTCTGGGAGATGATGAGGGACAAGGAAGGCTGGCGTGCTGCAGTCCATTGGGTCGCAAGGAGTCAGACACAACTTACCGATGGAACAACAACAACTAAATAAATACTAATCTACTAAAAAAAAGTTCAAAATCTGAAGATCTTTCTGACATTCTGCTCCTGAAATACTATGATCAGGCACTTAGCAGTTAAAATAAGCAGTTTATTCATTCAAGCAAATAATTTGATAAATAATAGGCAGCTAGTTTTTTAAGTCTATACAAATATTTTTAAAAATAATTTATTCAAGCTAACTTTCAAACCTAGAGACTGATTATGTACAGCTTACGGATTGATATCGCACTCCTTACTCCTCCCTACCTTTTCACCCCAACTATTTTTTGTCCTCTCATTATTTATTTGCCACTAGTAAGTCAGTGATTTGGCAAAGTTATTTAAGAAATTTCTACCATGTGTTCTTACCTGAAAATAGGTTTAAAATTCATAATACATAATTATGTATTCATAAACATAATAAAATATTCATAATACATAATACAAGCCTCATAATACTGTGAAGATAAAATAAATTACCATATATAATGTGCTGATAACAGCAGTGAGCACATAGATATTGTTTAATAAACATTAGCTACAGTTATTAGCATGATTACAATAATAGAACTCTCTTAATACCACTTAGAAAAATAATGGAAGTAAAACTCAAAATTGTTTCTGCTTTCAGTTGAAATATAAGAGGTAGGTAGTTAGAAATAGATAGATAGTGTATCAATAAACAGATAGTGTGTGTATATATATATATATATACACATATATCTCCTCCTTTTTCCAGTACGGTGTGTGTGTGTATGTGTGTGTATACACACATCTTGTACACACACACACACCGTACTGGAAAAAGGAGGAGGAAACAGAAAAAAACAAGTTTTGGGGAAATCCTCTATGATTTGTTCCCAGGGTTAACATAGCCATAGGTACCAGTGGTTAAGACAAGAAGTCAATCCATCTAACACCAAAGTCGGCATTTATTTCACTATATCATGCCATTTCCTCTGGGAAGAGATTGACTAAGAAAATCTTGCATTTAGGTGAATTTTATATATTCATGTTCCAAAGATAAGCTAGAATTTTTGGAATACTAATATCCAAAACAACAGTAATTTTTTTAGAGATATTGATAAAGGTATTTTTTCTCCCATTACCCAAATGCATATTCTGTAGATTACTTTTCTCATAAGTCTTTCATTAAGATAGCTAAACATGCCAATAGTGGTAACCTGGGGTTTAGGTTATCTCTGCAAATCAACTAGCACTGTGACCTAGTAACCCCATCTCTCATGGAGACATCCAAAGCGAGTAATCTTAAAGCCCCTTCTCTAAAGTAAACAAAATTAAAACCCTACCTCCTTCCACTTTTCCTAAGAAGTAAAGAAGTACTACGGATTGTCATTATCTAGAAATATTGCCAGCATTTTTCCATTAAAAGCTAAGTGAAACAAAATGGTATTAAAAAAGAATTCATAAGAGTTCACATTATATTATCTGGTAGCTATGCTACTCTCCCTGCCCTTTCTGCTTTTTTTTTTTAATGAGTAGCATGTGCACAGTAATTTTCCTTGTCATGATTCTATGCCTCCTTCATGGTGCATTTTGCCAAAGAAACATCGGACATAAATGAACATTCTCAGGTATCCTAGCAACAGGATGTGATTAATAATACCTCTCAGAGCAGGGCAGATAAAATGCCTGCGAGTGAACACACACTCAGAATTGGCGCCTGAGAAATTGGTGTGCAGTAAGGGAAGCTTGATAAGATTCTATGACAGACTTTATTACACACCCATGGAAGCAGGTAGAAGAAAGAGCATATTTTGGAGATTAGACTATGTCTGGTTGTAAAATTACAGGATGTGTCACAGGTACATATATGTAATGCCTTCTATGTATGTGTACATATTGACATACATTTCATATGTATGTGCACATCTGTACATATATATACATGTATACCCACTATTTGTATATATGCATACATACAAATACCTATGTATGCATGCACAACATTTTCTTTTCATTAGAAGTGACATAAGATTCTGAGTTGTGATACAAATGCCCTGCTTGTTATTGGTGAGTCGTTACTGGCTAGGCATTTATGTGCCTGTTGTTTGAAAAGACCAGAAACCATTACTTCAATTAAGGAACTACTTACGTAATGAAGTACTGAAATGTGCTACAAGTGGGTATATACTTAATGTTACTCCCTAAAACCATATCAACCCCAAGTCTAAAACAGCTTTTAAAAATATCGACTCCGTTTATATAAATAAATCATCATGAGATGTGCCATTTTAATATTCAACTAAATACATTTTCTCAGAAAAAAGTTAGACCCTTCAAATTCCATTTTTATGAGATTACTGTCCATTTTGGTTCCTCACAGGTGAAGTCCTATATCCAGCTTTAGAGAGAAGTAAGGTGCGCACCATACTTTAATGTTTTGTTCTTCAAGTAGAGTCTCTGGTACAATAAAGCACAACTAGGGCAAAATGCATGTTCATTATTCTGAAAGCCTCTCTTAATTTATCACCCACTTTTCTAATGTAATAGTTTCCTAGGTTGTCAGTTGTAATGTAGATACCCGGTAAAAGCTCTGTTCTTGGTTGTACTTGCACTCAATGTTAGCAACACTAAAATTGATTTTGTGTTCTTTAGCATTTAAGGAGGGTTGGGATATTACACAACTCTGTGTCCACTCAATCCCAAGCATCTGTGCTCCAGGCACTGTGAGGCATGAGGAGACAGAGAGAGGCACAGGATACACCTCTTATCCTAAAGGAAAACACAGTCAAGTTGGGAAATAAACACGCAACTGATTATAAACCAAACACTGGAGTTAGTGCTGTAGCAAAGGAACAAATAAAAGGCAAAAGTGAAAGTGAAAGTTGCTCAGTCGTGTCCAACTCTTTGCAACCCCGTGGACCATACAGTCCATGGGATTTTCCAGGCCCAATTACTGGAGTGGGTAGCCTTTCCCTTCTCCAGGGGATCTTCCCAACCAGGGATCGAACCAATGCAGGGTCTCCAGCATTGCAGGCTGTTTGTTTACCAACTGAGCTATGAGGGAAGCCAAAGGCTAAAGGAGCATAGAAAGAAGGGCGATTAATTCTGCAGGGAATGGGAAGTTGGGGGGAGTGACACAAAGCCAGAGACATCACAGAAGGGCCTGCATCTGAGCTAAGCTCTGAACGATGAATAGAGTTTTGATGGGCAGGAAGGACATTATAGGATATTCCAGGAAGTATAAACATCATGCACAGGGAGTTGGAGGGGGAGGTCCAATTCCTGGTATAATTGGTCAGTATTCTGTACGGTGTTTCAGGGGTTGTAGCAGAAGGTAGGTCATGACCAAGTCTTCCAGGGTCATCAGTTTCATATGAGGGAATGTGTATTTTAACAGGGATCAAACCACAAGGATGGAAAAACCATCCATAAAACTGATGAAATCAGTTGGGAGCCTATAGAAAATAACCCCAGGAAGAATTATCAAGTTTATGAACCAGGTCAGTGGCAGTGAGAAAGGAGAGGTCAGCTCTGATAGGCCCTGTAGAGAGAACAGAACGGTCTGAGGGTGAGTGAATGGCAGGAGCTGATGAGTCTTAGGTTTTATGTCCAATTGCCTGAGCAGGATAGCACTAAAGATAAGCAGTTTTGGAGGGGAATATAATGATTTGACTTAAGGACTTTTGTGAAGTAGAAAATGCAGATATAGATATTTCCAGTGGACCTAACACCTAGCTGGATTTTGGAGCTAAAGACATAGGTCTCGGCATCATCTCTTCCCAGTGATGGTGAACACTAAGAGATACAGTCACCCATACAGAGCAAGATAAAGAGACTTAAAAAGAAACCTAGAGGCTTATCTACAGTTAAGTGGTGTAATCTCTGTGTCTCTTGATAAATATAAGATTGTCTTATTTATCCAGTGTTTATTTTTCTAACTTGAAGTTTAGTGTATATGTAACTAAGAACAGAAATCTGTTTCCTATACCAGAACTAATACCATAATAAAACTAATACATAACATTTATATAGAATGCCATAGTTTACAGAGCCCTTTCATATGTCATAAGGGCAGAGAACTGTTTGACATCTCAGTGAAAAATTGTTATCAACAATGCCTTCCAGCCTCCCTTCTGAAACCTTGAATGCCAGTATTTTGTATGTAACCTCCACTTCCTGCTGGCTCTGCATATGAAATTAGTTCATCCTCACAACATTCCAGATAAGCAGGCTCTGATCTCTACCTTACAGATGAGAAAGGCAGGGAGACTGATCTATCTGCAAAAATTAACATCCTTTAATGCATATTCCCTATGGCTCAGTTTGTAAAGGGTCTGCCTGCAATGCAGGAGACCCAGGTTCAATTCCTGGGTCAGGAAGATCCCCTGGAAAAGGAAATGGCAACCCATTCCAATATTCTTGCCTGGAGAATTCCACGGAGAGAAGCCTGGTGGACTACAGTCCATGGGGTCACAAAGAGTCAGACACAATGGAGTGACTAACACACACACATGCATATTCTATTAATTGATAAATTAACCCAAACTTTCATAATAAAATTATCCCATAGTATTAGTTGTGTATTACTGTATGACAGTTTACCCAAAACTTAGCAGTTGAGAACAGCAGCAGACATTTTTCATGTCACAGTTTCTGTGGGGAACTCTGGAGTGGCTGATTGGGTGGTTCTGGGTCAGGGTCTCCCATGAAGTTACAGTCAAGGTGTCCTGAGCTGCAACCATGTGAAGGTTTGACTGGGGCTGGGCTGCATAAGGGGCTGCTCATTAGCCTGGCAAGTCGATAAAGACTGCTGGCAGCAGGCCTCAGTTTCTCAGTGGCTGCTAATTGAAAGCCTCAGTTGCTCATTGGCCATTCCGGAGGCCTTAATTCTTCATTGGCTATTAGCTAGAGGCCTCAGTTGCACATTGGCTGTTCTGGAGTCCTCGGTTCCTCATTGGCTATTGACAGGAGGTCTCAGTAGTATTGACAGGAGACCTCAGTTTTTTGCCACATGGGTCTCTCCTTAGGAAGAGTGTCTTCTTAACATATTATCTGGTTTCTCTCCAAGGAAGTAATCTGAGAGAGAACAAAACAGAAGCCATAATGTTTTTTGAGGCCCAGCCTTGGAAATCACATTATTTCTACAAATCCTACTGGTTATACAAGTCAATCTGATTCAGTGTGGGAGCAGACAACACAAGGATACAAATGCCTGGAGGAGGGAAGAAGATCATTGGGATCACCTTCGAGACTGTCTACCATAACCCATTATTTACTTTCAGTACATTCATTGTGAGCTTTCAGGATTTATGACTCATACAAGTTAAAGACTCTCCAATGAGAATAGTTTTTAATGTCTTTTTTTAATTATTTTTTAATAATTCAGGACTTGAATAACATTTTTGTAAAAATTCATGAAAATGTTTGAGGCCTCTAGTATACAAAAATTTATAATCAAGCATACATAGTGGCTTGCCCAATAAAAATCTTGAATGAGGAGATATCCCATCACACTTGGTAATGAATGAAACCTTTAAATGTGCTATTAATGCCATTTATCTATTTGAATCATTGAAACAAATTACATCAAACAAGTACTCTGTAAATCACTCAAATGAATAGAATATGAAATTAATCAGGATGCCAGTTAAATAAATTCTCCCCTTCGGGCAGCTACACAAGAGAAGGCTTATATGTTTTCCACCTTATAGTTTAAAGGCCTTGTGGGAAGTTTACATGCAGCTTCCATAACCTCTCAGTAACCAGCTCCGTCTGTGAAAAGTTAATAACTAACAAGAAAGTGATGGCTAGAAGGGTAGCCTTTACTTACCCATCACAGAATCAAGGCTCTCACCTCAACAGGGGCGTTTACACACACCATTGCCCTGGTGCCAACCTTCTGATCTAAGCTCATAAACATGCTAAGGTATCCCAGAAACCTGACCTAACTCCTGCTCAAACTATCGCCCCATCTCACACATGTTTGGCAGGTATCATGGACAAGTCATTTCCTCCTCGGCCTCATCTTCCTCATCACCCAGTACTCTGTAGACCTTCAAGGCCTCTCATGTTCCCCACCCTCTCTCTGCTAAAACTTCTCTCTCACAGTCTAGCAACAACCTCGTGAACTCAGCTGCTTCGGATGCTGTTGGTAGCCCCATTCCATACTTCCTAAAACTTTATTTGTGGTACCTGACTCTGTTCGGTTGGTCTCGTGGACCTCTGCTTCCTCTGTCTTCTCCTCATCCTCCATCACAAAGCACAAATCGTGTTTTTTGCTTTCTTGTTCCCTGTCTTCAGTCTGGGACCTTTCCCTGTTCTGTCTGCCTGTATGTTTCTATTTCCCCTTTCAGCTCCAGCCACCTTCTTAAGATGGCCATTTTCTACGTCTGTAATTTCAATTCCAATCACCCTCCCAAGCTCCAAGTCCCCATAGCACTTCAAACTCATTAAGCCTAAAACTGAACTCATCATTCCCATGTCCCCATCATGTTTACCGTTTCCCTGAATTGCATCACCACACCCAGAGACACCTAGATAGCCATTCATTTTGACCTTTCCTTTTCCCTTGCACTTACAATTTGTAAACCCCTGGGCCCTGTGAGCTCTGCTTTCCTGCCGTCTCCTCTGCACCCATCACTTCCCTCCTCTTTGCTCCCACTGACATACTCAACCTCTTGCCCAACTTCTCAGATAGCCCTCCTCCTATGCAAAACTCTGTTCATTTGAGTTCTTAAGGCAAGTCCTAAAGGTGACCTATGGGTTTTGTAGGACAGCCCTGTCCTACAAAACCCATAGGTCTTCCCAGGTGGCACCTGTGGTAAAGGACTTGCCTGCCAATGGGATTTCAGACAGTAAAGAGTCCGCCTGCAGTACAGGAGACCCTGTTTTGATCCCTGGGTCAGGAAGATCCCCTGGAGAAGGAAATGGCAACCTACTCTAGTATTCTTGCCTGGAAAAATCCCATGGACGGAGGAGCCTGGTGGGCTACAGTCCATAGGGTCACAAAGAGTCAGACACGACTGAGCGACTTCACTTTCACTTTGCCAGTGTAGGAGATGTAAGAAACTCATGTTCAGTGCCTGGGTTGGGAAGGACCCCTGGAGGAAGGCATGGCAACCCATTCCAGTATTCTTGCCTGGAGAATCCCAGGGACAGAGGAACCCAGCCGACTACAGTCCATAAGGTCACAGAGTCAAACACAACTGAAGTGACATAGCATACATGTATGCATGCACAGAATCTATACTATTTCTTTGGTCAAGAATTAATCCTTTCCTTATTTAAAATTCCCCAAATTACATATGTCTTCAAGGTTCAAATCAAATACTCCATATTTGATTTTTAAGTTAAGTATTCTCCATAACTTCATGGGCACCCCTTTATTTCTTAAAACTAATCATTTCACCCTCTAGCATTTTAAACATTTATACCATGGATAGAGGAGCCTGGTGGGCTACAGTCCACAGCATTGCAGAGAGTCAGACATGACTGAGCACACACGCACACACGCACATGCCCTTTGAGGGCGCATCTTGTTTCATGTCGTATTTTCTGTCCTTTATCTTCCCAAGTAGGTCATAAGAGGGCACGGTCTTATCTTAGTTACGTGTTTACCCGCACATGGAACATGGGGATTTGTCCTATGGGTGGGGTTTGCACTCTTAATTTTACTGTTGAGTAAATGGCTCTAACAAGATTTTTTTAAACCCAGCAGCATATTTAATGCATATTCATTAATTTTTGACTTTTGTAAATTGATCTGAAAATATTGTTCAGCCCTTTCCTCTGTGCCCAGTCATCTCGGGAAAAATGTTGAAGATGGCTGACCTAGTGACTGTGTCTGGAAATTGCGATAAACTGGGCTTCTGTCTTAGTTACATCATTTTCTCACAGCTGCATATTGCAACTGATCCGCCACTTCTTATTGCAGGGAAAGTAGAGAAGAGAAGAGAACAAAGAGCGACTTCAGGTAAGATGCTGACTAATTGGCCTCAGCTTTATGTCATGTTTTTACTTCCACCTTGAAAAAAAACACAACCGATTTGCATTATAATATTCAAAAACTCACCTTAAAAATGCAGTAGTTTGTAAATCTAGACTTGATTGACTTTGAATTAATGAAAATAAATGAACACATTTTGCTTTTTCACTTTCACATAAGTCATGTCCTTTTCATCCCACCTTTCTATTCAGATGAAAATGAGATGGCATGTTACTCAATTTTTCCATGATTACCTATTTAAAAAGTAAGTGTTGCAACCACCAACTTCAAAATGTGAAGGTTGTAGTTGTTGACAACTGTTTCATTTCCCTAAATATCTGTGAACCTTAATTATTTTTCTTGAAGTCATTTATGTAGTTGATGTTTTTCAGGGTGGTGTCAATTAAGCAAGAAGAGTCTTTACATTTTGAAGGAATTTTAAGATTTCTCCACTTCTAAATCCTAAGATATATGCAGAAGTAAATGGTGCTTTGGCACAGTGCCATTGCACACAGTAGGGGCCAGTATTTGCTATCTGATACAGAAATACATTTTGACATTTCCATATTTTCATCACTAGGCTTTTGGCTTAAAGTCATGTATGGTAAGATAAAGTTTCATTTGCCAAGTAAATATTTGCATAAGGGCAATTTTCCAGTTCCCAGTGCCCGAAAATTGTCAGTATTCACAGAGAATTCTAATTTGGCATATGTACCCATGCCCCCCACCCATCCTAAGATTTTTTAACCATTATTTTATTTTTTTTAACTGAGTGTTTTTTTATTTTTGTTTATTATTATTATTTATTTTTTTGGCCACATCTTGCCACATGCGGGATCTTAGTTCCTTGACCAGAAATCGAACCCTCGCACGCTTCGGTGGAAGCATGGAGTCCTAAGCACTGGACCACCAGGGAATTCCCACCTCCCTTGCTAAGTTTTCACCAACATGTTACTCCCAAATACTGTCTTCTTTCAACTTCCTTTTTTTTTTTTCTGATCTGGTAATGATGTGTTAATGTTTGCAAACAATGCAGTCAACAGAAAGCCAAAATTTGTGTTAATCCAAAACCAAAAATGTTAAAGTAGTCTAAGCCCCTGTCTCTTTTCTCCTTCCCATTGTTAGGGTTCATCTTAGACACGATTTCCCTTTTAAATGTTATTGTTTGCCTTCTCCCTGTGGCTCTTTTAAAACCTTATCATGAATGCCAAAAAAAAAAAAAAAAAAGTGAAGTCAAGAAAGTGTCTGGCGTCCTCACAGATGTGATCACCTCCATTATTGCTCCTTGGGGGAAAATTGTTTATACTGTTTCTGAACCGCTATTGCTATGATCCTGTAGGTATGGGCGTAAAGAAACTTTATTGTTGAGATGAAAGCTAAGCTGGGCAAAGTGTTAAACCAGATGCCTCTTTAAGTCCCCTCCATGCTTGTGGATTCTAATATGCTGCGTGACCAAGGTGACATAAGGGACTAGCAACAGAGACAAGAGAAGAACTCAGATTTCTTCATTCCTTATTCTTCCCAGAGTCCCACCCTCCTAAGCTTTCTTTCCAAATCAAAGTGCAATCCTTTCAACAAAGTGTTAGGTTTCTTGCTTAGTAAAATATTTTTCAACAATTAGACCGTCTTTTTAAGGCAAACACTGATTACCAGGGTTCTGAGGAAACTCCCTTCTTTAATGGAGCTAACTCGCCTCAACTGATCCCGCAGCTTGTCAGTATGTTCTATTTCTGTGAGAAAGCGGAAGAAACTTTCTGTGAGGAAGTGAAGTCAAGGATAACTGACACACAGAGCTCAAATTATTGGGGAAAATATTTTGGCTCCTCATCGTTTCAAAGAACACAAATCCTGCCCTCAGGAAATCTGCATTCGTAAAGACAGTCTGAGTTTTCAAAACTGAGACATAACCATTGCCAATGTGGCCAGAAGTATAACCATGTTCAGTTTGTGGTTCTTCTCTGAATGTCTGCATCTTTGTAAAGCATGTGCCTGAGATACCAATAACATCATAGGCACTCCTGCTTCTTACTTCCTGCCTGGATTTCTTTGTATTCATTATCTTCCATTCTGCTCAGATTCTGTGTCCTGCCTGCTGAATTAGACAGTACACCCTTTTGCTTGGGGCTTCCCTGGTGGTTCAGATGGTAAAGAATCTGCCTGCAATGTGGGAGACTTAGGTTCAATCCCTGGGTTGGGAAGATCCCCTGGGGGGAGGCTTGGCAACCCACTCCAGTATTCTTGTCTGGAGAATTCCATGGACGGAGGAGCCTGGTGGGCTATAGTCCATGGGATCACAAAGAGTTGGACATGACTGAGCAGCTAAGCACAACCCAGCACCCTTTTGCTTATAGTGGGTCCGTCTCCCAGCTGCGGGAGAAAGAATTTAGAAGAATAAATATGGTAGAGAAAAATAGGGAGTTCCAGGACCCTCAATTTTTGAGTGACTGGTAATGGTAGTAGTTTAGTCGCTAAGTTGTCTGACTCTTCAACGCCTTGGACTGTAGCTCACCAGGCTCCTCTGTCGGTGGGGTTTCCAAGGCAAGAAAGAAAGAAAGTGAAAGTGAAGTCACTCAATCATGTCCTACTCTTTGTGACCCCATGGACTGTAGCCCACCAGGCTCCTCCGTCCATGGGATTCTCCAGGCGAGAATACTGGAGTGGGTTGCCATTTCCTCCTCCAGGGGATCTTCCTGACCCAGGGATCCAGTCTGTGTCACATGCATTGCAGGCGGTCCCCTGCACCACAGCTGGATTCTTCACCACTAAGCCACCAGGGAAGCCCTACTGAGTGAGTAGGGTTGGTTAATTCTTTGTTTAAAGAATCTTGCACTAAGATGAAAGTTACAGAGGTGTGTTTTTACTCAAAAAAAGAAATAACTTCCTAACTAGGAAACTTCTCCAGGTCTGGGAAGAATAAACTTATGTGAGTAACACTTTACAGAAGTTGGGCCATCACTTGCAAGGGATTTTTTTTTATAGTAGTTTTTTAAAAATTTTATTACTGGAGTATATATAATTACTTTATGATGCAGTATTAATTTCTGTTGTATGCAAGAGCTGTTGATAAGAAATTCCTGAAAAGTTGGTTGGATCATTCCTAAGGTTCTCAATTTTGTGTCTGATTCTACTTACTGTCAGTTCTTTATTAAAATAGCTCTACAATCTGCGTATGGATCAACACTACAAAAATTCCTAAATGGCTCATATTTCATTATGTAACTGAATGAATCATGTCCCAAAGTTTGTTAGTTTAGACTGAGTTGTTTAGTAAAGACAGTGAAATAAAATTATTCTATAGTCCATTTAGCTTCTTGTGGGAGAAAGTTGTTTGTGTCCTGATTGCAGCCCTGGCTGTAGTTTCAAGTATGATGCTCTTTTTGATAAGCTAGGAATGAGTCACAAGAGAGTATGGATAACCTGATACCATTTTTCAAAAGCTATGGTAAGCTTAGCCATTTTCAAAAGGTAATTCAAAGCATATGCATCTTGACATTGAATTTGGAAACCCATGTCAAATTCATAAAATGTGGCCAGCAACATCAAAGCTAAATTTGGCTGTTTGGGTTGGTAAAGAATATTAAAAATATATGGAGGTGAAATGGTAAATAGAAAAATGCCAGGAGGCAAGTTCCCAACATCAACAATTATCTATTTGTCCTGACCAAAAAAATAGAAAAAAATAACCAGCTATATTCCATAGATTTCTACATAAAAACTCTATGGAGTGTGAAGTTACTTTTCTCTTAGGAGAAAAAAAAACCCCTTTTGAGGTTAGGAATTCTTGTTTTTTAGAAGACAACAACAAAAACACAAAGAAGAATTCTTGCAGAGAAAAATGCTTCATAAATTATTATTTAGAAAAAGAGATATTACAAGGCTTACTAAGCTAGACTATCAAGAGACACCATCGGTTAAACAGATACTATTCCAATTTTTCCAAAAAGGAGAACACTTTCAAATTCAGCTAAGTATGAAGTAAAGAATAGTCCTAATGGACCAGAGAATGGAGTTATCAGTAGGGATGATAATGAATGTTTCAAAATGACTTTGCATTCTTTTCATTTAAGATGGTGGTATTGTTAAGTTGCTGAGTTGTGTCTGATTCTTTGTGACCTCGTGGACTGTAGTCACCTGGCTTCTCTGTCTATGAAATTTCCTAGGCAAGAATACTTGAGAGGGTGCCACTTCCTTCTCCAGGGTGTCTTCTCAACCCAGGAATCAAACCCATGTCTCCTACATTGGCAGCTCGATTCTTTACCATACAGCCTTGACATAATCCTTTTCTGATTTGGAACCAGTCTGTTGTTCCATATTCAGTTCTAACTGTTGCTTCTTGACCTGCATAAAGAATTCTCAGGAACAGGTAAGGTGGTCTAGTATTCCCATCTCTTGAATTTCCCACAGTTTGTTGTGATCCACACAGTTAAAGGCTTTGGTCTAGTCAAAGCAAAAGTAGATGTTTTTCTGGAACTCTCTTGCTTTTTCGATGATCCCATGGATGTTGCCACTTTGATCTTTGGTTCCTCTGCCTTTTCTAAATCGAGCTAGAACATCTGGAAGTTCACAGTTCACATACTGCTGAAACCTGGCTGGAGAATTTTGAGCATTACATTGCTGCGTGTGAGATGAGTGCAATTGTGCAGTAGTTTAAACATTCTTTGGCATTGCCTTTCTTTGGGATTGGAATGAACACTGAACTTTTCCACTCCTGTGGCCACTGCTGAGTTTTCCAAAATTGCTGGCATATTGAGTGCAGCAGTTTCACAGCATCATCTTTTAGGATTTGAAATAGCTCAATTGGGATTCCACCACCTCCACTAGCTTTGTTTGTAGTGATGCTTCCTAAAACCCATTTGACTTCACATTCCAGGATGTCTGACTCTAAGTGAGTGATCACACCATCGTTGTTATCTGGGTCATTAAGATCTTTCTTGTATAGTTCTTCTGTGTATTCTTGCCACTTCTTCTTAATATCTTCTGCTTCTGTTAGGTCCATGCCATTTCTGTCCTTTATTGTGCCCATCTTTTCATGAAATGTTCCTTTGGTATCTCTAATTTTCTTGAAGACTTCTTTAGTCTTTCCCATTCTATTGTTTTCCTCTATTTCTTCGCATTGATCCATGAGGAAGGCTTTCTTATCTCTCCTTGCTATTTTTGGAACTCTGCATTCAAATGGGTATATCTTTCCTTTTCCCCTTTACCTTTAGCTTCTCTTCTTTTCCCAGCTATTTGTAAGGTCTCCTCAGGCAGCCATTTTGCCTTTTTGCATTTCTTTTTCTTGAGGATGATCTTGATCACTGCCTCCTGTACAATGTCATGAACCTCCATTCATAGTTTTTCAGACTCTCTGTCTATAAGACCTAGTCCCTTGGATCTATTTGTCACTTCTCCTGTATAATCGTAAGCAATTTGATTTAGGTCATACCTGAATGGTCCAGTGGTTTTCCCCGCTGCTGCTACTGCTAAGTCGCTTCAGTCGTGTCCGACTCTGTGCGACCCCATAGATGGCAGCCCACCAGGCTCCCCTCTCCCTGGGATTCTCCAGGCAAGAACACTGGAGTGGGTTGCCATTTCCTTCTCCATTGCATGAAAGTGAAAAAATAAAGTGAAGTCGCTCAGTCATGTCCGACTCCTAGCGACCCCATGGACTGCATCCCACCAGGCCCCTCCATCCATGGGGTTTTCTGAGCAAGAGTACTGGAGTGGGGTGCCATTGCCTTCTCTGAGTGGTTTTCCCTACTTTCTTCTATTTAAGTCTTAATTTTGCAATAAGGAGTTCATAGTCTGAGCCACAGTCAGCTCCTGGTCTTGCTTTTGCTGACTCTATAGAGCTTCTCCATCTTTGGCTGCAAAGAATATAATCAATCTGATTTTGGTTGGAAGAGGGTGTTTGCTATGACCAGTGCATTCTCTTGGCAAAACTCTGTTAGCCTTTGACCTGCTTTATTTTGTACTCCAAGGCCAAATTTGCCTGTTACTGCAGGTAGCTCTCGACTTCCTACTTTTGCATTCCAGTCACCTGTGATGAAAAGGACATCTTTATTGGGTGTCCATTATAGAAGGTCTTGTAGGTCTTCATAGAACCATTCAATTTCAGCTTCTTCAGCATTACTGGTTGGGGCATTGGATCACTGTAATATAAATTGGTTTGCCTTGGAAACGAACAGAGATCATTGTGTCATTTTTGAGATTGCACCCAAGTACTGCATTTTGGACTCTTTTGTTGACTATGAGGCTTACTCCATTTCTTCTAAGGGATTCTTGCCCACAGTAGTAGATATAATAGTCATCTGAATTAAATTCTCCCATTTTAGTTCACTGATTCCTAGAATGTCAGTGTTCACTCTTGCCATCTTCTGTTTGACCACTTCTAATTTACCTTGATTCATGGACCTAACATTCCAGGTTCTCATGCAATATTGCTCTTTACAGCATCAGACTTTACTTCCATCACCAGTCCCATTTACGACATTAGAGCATCACAAAAATTTAAGAATTTTTTTCCTTTGCATCATTTGTGAAAAGTTACTGGTAAAGAACAGTGTTATTTTTCTCTCAACTCAAAGGTGAAACTTATTATTGGAAATTCAGCAAATGGTAGAACATCTGTTTTACAAGCTCAGTTCTTGCTATTTACTCTTTAACTGGGCTTTTCACTTCTTTGAAATGTTCTAAAACAGCAATAGCATCTCATTTTTAAAACTTTAAACATACATTGTACATGCAGTCATTCAGATTTAAAAGTGTTAGATGCTGAATAAATCCTTCCATCTGTGTGGGAATAGCATGTTCACTTTCTTACTGGGTACTCAGTTATTGAACACAAATTTTCAAGTGCATGCATATTTAGCATGATTTTTATCTGCACTGGTACTATTTTTGTAGTGCTTTTTGTCATAGTTCTTATACACTATCAAGAAACTCTCAAAAATAAGCATGAGGAGACCTAGTTTGTCATTGTCTTAATTATCGATGACCAACATTAAACATATGGAGTTATCAGCCAGGTTGCTGCTGCTGCTGCTGCTAAGTCAGTTCAGTTGACCCCAGAGACGACAGCCCACCAGGCTTCCCGGTCCCTGGGATTCTCCAGGCAAGAACATTGGAGTGGGTTGCCATTTCCTTCTCCAATGCATGAAAGTGAAAAGTGAAAGTGAAGGCACTCAGTCGTGTCCGACTCTTAGCGACCCCATGAACTGCAGCCCACCAGGCCCCTCCATCCATGGGATTTTCCAGGCAAGAGTACTGGAGTGGGGTGCCATTGCCCTCTCCGATCAGCCAGGTTATGTGGTGACAAATATGTTTTTAAATGAACTGTCATTCTTGAAAAGCCTACACTTCTTGGATTTTAATATTTTGTAATATTCTACATGTTTTATTCTCACTTTAAGAATCAGTCTTCCAGTTAGAATCAAGGTTGAAAATGCATATCATCCTAACTTGTTCAGACTTTACAAAAGCTCTTGTCATTTAATAATACTATATTACATATTTGGAGATATTACTCTACCAACAAAGGTCCATCTAGTCAAGGCTATGGTTTTTCCACTGGTCATGTATAGATGTGAAAGTTGGACTGTGAAGAAAGCCGAGTGCCGAAGAATTGATGCTTTTGAACTGTGGTGTTGGAGAAGACTC
>NW_011495057.1:6334359-6335839 GCF_000754665.1 Bison bison bison | reverse complement strand
GGACATCAGCCCTGGGTCTTCTTTGGAAGGAATGATGCTAAAGCTGAAACTCCAGTACTTTGGCCACCTCATGCGAAGAGTTGACTAATTGGAAAAGACTCTGATGCTGGGAGGGATTGGGGGCAGGAGGAAAAGGGGATGACAGAGGATGAGATGGCTGGATGGCATCACCGACTCCATGAATGTGAGTTCGAGTGAGCTCCGGGAGATGGTGATGGACAGGGAGGCCTGGCGTGCTGTGATTCGTGGGGTCGCAGAGAGTCGGACACGACTGAACGACTGAACTGAACTGAACTGAAAAGAGTAGAGGGCTTCGCTGGCTGCTCAGTGGTAAAGAATGCTCATGCTAATGCAGGAGCTGTGGGTTTGATCTCTGGGTCGGGAAGATCCCCTGGAGGAAGAAATGACAACCCAGTCCAGTATTCTTGCCTGGGAAACCCCATGGATGGAGGAGCCTGGCAGTCTACGTCCGTAGGGTAGCAAAGAATCCAACATGACTTAGCTACTAAACAGCAAAACAACCACAACAACAAAACAAGAGAGTAGATCTTAAAAGTTCTCATCACAAGGAGAAAAGAAAAAAAACCTGTAACTCTGTGCAGTGACAAACGTTAACTAGACTTATTGTGGTAATCATTTTGCTATATATACAAATACTGAATCTTTATGTTGTACACTTAAAACTAATATAATGCTAATGTCAATTAGATCTCAATTAAAAAAAAAACTCATATCTTGATTCCATCTCATTTGGTACCACAAAGGGGAAAGAGAATAAATCTGGGGAAGTGTTTATAAGTTGATACATTCAATTTGCTAAATATTTTTGTGATCCAGGCTTTGTGCTTGATATGGGGGATGAAGTGGTGAATAAGATATGGCATTAATATTTCAATTCATTCACTTTCAGCTGGGTGAGAAAAACAGGTGCATAGACATGATTATAATCCAGTATGCTGCTGCTGCTGCTGAGTCGCTTCAGTTGTGTCCAACTCTGTGGGACCCCATAGACGGCAGCCCACCAGGCTCCTCTGTCCCTGGGATTCTCCAGGCAAGAATACTGGAGTGGGTTGCCATTTCCTTCTCAAATGCATGAATGCATGCTAAGTCACTTCAGTCGTGTCTGACTCTGTGCGACCCTATGGATTGCAGCCCACCAGGCTCCTCTATCCACGGGATTTCCCAGGCAAGAATCCTGAAGTGGGTTGCCATCTTCTTCTCCGAATCCAGTATCAAGTTTGCCTTTTAGAGAATCACATACTAGGTGTTATGAGGATATCAAAGAAGGGTTCATGGAAGAGGGGAGATTTGAGCTGGTACTTAAAGAAATAATTGGAATTCACTAGGTGGAAAAGGACATCTTTTTTGGGTGTTAGTTCTAAAAGGTCTTGTAGGTCTTCATAGAACCATTCAACTTCAGCTTCTTCAGCGTTACTGGTTGGGGCATAGACTTGGATTACTGTGATATTGAATGGTTTGC
>NW_011495057.1:6333880-6334194 GCF_000754665.1 Bison bison bison | reverse complement strand
TCTAGTCAAGGCTATGGTTTTTCCTGTGGTCATGTATGGATGTGAGAGTTGGACCGTGAAGGAGGCTGAACACTGAAGCATTGATGCTTTTGAACTGTAGTGTTGGAGAACACTCTTGAGAGTCCCTTGGACTGCAAGGAGATCCAACCAGTCCATTCTGAAGGAAATCAGCCCTGGGATTTCTTTGGAAGGAATGATGCTAAAGCTGAAACTCCAGTACTTTGGCCACCTCATGTGAAGAGTTGACTCATTGGAAAAGACTCTGATGCTGGGAGGGATTGGAGGCAGGAGGAGAAGGGGATGACAGAGGATGA
>NW_011495057.1:6329121-6333660 GCF_000754665.1 Bison bison bison | reverse complement strand
AGAGGATGAGATGGCTGGATGGCATCACTGACTCGATGGACGTGAGTCTGAGTGAACTCCGGGAGTTGGTGATGGACAGGGAGGCCTGGCGTGCTGCGATTCGTGGGGTCACAAAAAGTCGGACACAACTGAGCAACTGAACTGAACTGAACTGAGGTGGAAAAGGCAAAAGGGCTGGCTTTCCAGGAAGACAAAGACAAGAAGAAGCATGGCCTGTTGAAGGAAGCTTTGTGGTTAAGTAAGACTGGATGTAGCACAGTAATAAATAAACTAAGACAAGCAATGTGGTCAGAAAAGTAAGCATGAGATAGTGAGAACAAGGGCCATTTTGCCCTTCCATGGAGTTTGGACTTTATGCAGCAGATATCAGGAGCTGATGAAGGGCAAGGCATTACATAGTCTATTTGCATTTTATAAAAATCCTCCAGAGGAAGTCTGGATTAGAAGGAGAATTGACTGGAGACAGTGAAATCAGGAAGTATATCTCTTTAATTATAAGAATGGAAGGTGAAGGTCTGAAGGGTCTTGACTAAGACAGTGTCATTAGCGAAGGCGCTAAGGAAATGAATGCAGATACATTTACAAGACAGAATTGGCCTGTTTGGTTGGATATGGAAGGTAGAGGAAGATGATGCCTAGGTTTCCAGACTAAGAATTAAGGTGAATAGTGCATCCTGTGTGGGGAACACTGGAGGAGGGACAAATCTGGTGGGGAAAATGATAAACTGAGTTATATCTTTGTTGATTGTAGTGTGATGTATGAAATATGAAGGTAGAAATGTCAAGAATGTTAAATAAGCAGCAGACATTACAAGACTGGAACCCCAGAGAGGGGTCTGAGACATAGGCTTGCCTTTCAAGCCGTCAGTACCTGGATAAGAGTTGAAGCCCTGGCTATGAACAAGCTGCCCAAAGGGAAATGAGGGTGTAAGAAGAAAAGAGCCTGGAGTGAGTCCTTGGTAAATCCCTAACGTGAGCAAAGAACACAGTGAAAGAAGCCAGAGGCTGGAGCCTAAGAAAGATCTATCAGTGTTGTCTTGTGGGAATCAACAGGATCCTCTGTCTCTGAATCCAAGAGAAGGAGGAAGACGGAAGAAGAAATTGGTCAAGTATGTGAAATGCCACAGAGCAGTTAAATAAAATAAGCACCCGGAAAATGTTCATTGGATTCGAGAGAAAAAAGATCTCCTGGTTATCACAAAGAAATTACTTTTTAGGAGCTCTGTTAGTGAAATCCAGGTAGCAGTGGGTTGAGGGAGAAAGTAGAGAACAAACGAAAACAAATACTCACTTGTTCTTTTGAAGAATTTGCCTTCAAAAGGGAGCAGGGAGAGAGACAGAATCGTTAAGTCATTACGTCAGGGAATCCTGTTTACTGAGACCTACTAGTTCAGGCTCTGCACTCACTGCCTTTTACTTTACCCTCAAAATGGCTCTGTAAACTTTGTTTATGGTCAACATTTTAAAAATGAGAAAACCAAGATGTAGAGAAGTTAAATAACTTGCTTTGACCCCATGTGTCAACTGGTAGAGCTAGAAATGGCCTCAAAGCAGGGGGATTGCTAGAAGCAGCTTGAGTTATATGGGGAGATACCTGGAAAGAACTGGTTTGTACATATCTTTTTCCCACTCTATGCTCAGGGAGGTCATGTAGATAACCTCAGTTGGCCACGGTGGAAGGATTTGCACCATGGAAACTGGCAAACCAGGGTTGGTTGATTCGTTTGCTTATTCCTGGAGAATCAGCTGTTAAACATTGACAAGCACAGTCCTGGGTCTCCATCTGATTGACAGCAAAGTCCCAAAGTTGGTTATTAAAAAATAACCAACGTTCCCTGGGTTTTGTGGTTTCAGAACAATATTTATCATCAAGTGAAATAAGTATCTTAGATATATTTTTCCATCCAGAAAATGGAAGACAAACACACGGGCTATTCATTAAAAGGAAACCTGAAGAGTTTATTTTAAAACAGGCTTCACTTTCCAGCTAGTTGAATTTATGATGGAGACTGAATAACAAAACAGCTGTGCTGCTTTATTTTGAAAATCCCTAAATTTCTTTTTCATAACACTACATTTAAAACAGAATGTGTATGCAAATTAAACAAATCTGAAACGACAAATAGCTAATGTGGGAGAAATTGCAACACCCTTCATGGTCAAAGTGCGGGTATAAAAACCTCTCTCTGAAATTCCCTCTGTGAATTTATTTTGGATTGCTATTATGGTACACAGAGCAGGATTTATTTACATACAATTGAGACCGGAAACATGGTTTCTTTAGGTGACAGGGAAGAAATATCCTCTTTAGCTGCATCAAAATAAAGCAGCGTGGCTCATTGTAGAAGGGAAGAAGAACTTTCATCTGGGTTGATTCTTGAACCACCAATGTGTTCCTTTCATCCAGAAGAAGAAATGAAGAAAAGGTTTGTAATTTTGTTAGCCAAAAATTACTTCGCTCTTTCATCTTAAACATTCTGTAGGAAAGCCCACAGGGAATTGCCGATTAAAATGGAAAGAGACTCAAGTAAAAATAGACTTTCAGGAGTTATATGATAGAGCTCATTAAGGCAGTATAAGCCAAAGCCATTCTCAATAAAATTAGGCTCATGCTAGTTTGAATTTATTGTGGAAGTTGCATCAAAGGGCATCCGAGGTGTGTGTATTAGTCAGTATAATAGTAATTACACTTTCATCCAACCCGATTTGCTCCATTCCCGAGCATTCTAGGTCAGTGCATATTTTGATTAGTTAAAACTGGCACTCATACTGGCAGAGGATTAAACATGCCCACAGAAATAGAGAATAGGTGATCCTGAGGGTTTCTTGTTAGCAGAGTCTTAAGTCATACCTGATTTTCCCACAGAGAAAACAATGAATTTGTATTTCTAACCAAAAGAACAGATGCCCAACTTTTCTTTTTTGTTGTTGTTTTTTCCATAGAAATGATCACAAACATTTTAATCAGCTGTAAGTGATATACTTGTATGCTCTGTCACTGAAAACCATCTACAGAGAACATAGTCATTTAAGCTGAGTAATACAGTAATCAATCGTATAAATTGTCCTACTATCTCACTGAAAATTCCCCGATAAGAGGATTTAGAGGGCAGGAGAGAAGCCAGGAGACTCTAAGGAAACGAGAAACGCCTGTAGACGGCTCACCTCAGAAGTGAGGTTATGACTTGAGTGGCTCTTGCAGGGACTCTGAGAGAGGCAAAGCCTGGTTTGAAATAGAGAGAACCAGGAAGGGAGGTAGATATTGTGGGGGGAAACCAGAGCCCAGGAGACTCTTTCAGAAACAGCTCACTAATCTGATCAACTCATTTATACTGAGGGGCTAATGAAGGGCCATGAATTACTACATGACTGATTTCAGAAAAAAGAATTAGATTTTGTTCCATGTGATCATCAGTGTCTTGGCTTCCATTTGAATTATTTATAGATGATGATCCTGACCACGGCCCATGGTATTTGTTTAAACATCTTTATCTTGTTTGAGTCCTCACAGACTGTCTCTTGAATCTATCCTTGCTGACCTGCATTTGCTTATACATCTTCACCATGGAGTTATTAGTGAAGTGAAAGTGTTAGTCGCTCAGTCGAGTCCGACTCTCTGCAACCCCATGGGCTGCAGCTCACCAGGCTCCTCTGTCCTCCACTATCTTCCAGAGTTTGCTCAAATTCATGTCCATAGAATCTGTGATGCTATCTCATTGTCTCATCCTCTGCTACTCCCTTCTTCTTTTGCCTTCAATATTTCCTAGCATCGGGGTCTTTTCCAGTGAGTCACAATACCTAGAAGGGCACTAAATCTTACATCCCATAAGATTCTACATTCTGTCTCTATGAATTTGATCACTCTAGGTGCCTCATATAAATGGAATTATACAGTGTCTTTTTGCAACTGGTTTATTTCACTTAGCATAATATCTTCAAAGATACATCTATGCTCCAGGATGTGTCAAGGTTTTCTTGCCTTTTAAGGCTGAATGCTATTCAATGTGTATAATGAATTTTGTTTATCCATTCATCCATCAGTAGGCACTTGGGTTGCTTCCACCTTTTGGCTATTCTGAATAATGCTACTATGAACATGAGGGGACAAATATCTCTTCAAGACTGCATTTTCATTTCTTTTCAGTATATACCTAAAATTAAAATTGTTGGATCATATGGTTCAATTCAGTTCAGTCACTCAGTTGTGTCCGACTCTTTGGGACTCCAAGGACTGCAGCACACCAGGCTTCCCTGTCCATCACCAACTCCTGGAGCTTTCTAAAACTCATGTCCATCAATTCAGTGATTCCATCCAACCATCTCATCCTCTATTGTCCCCTTCACCTCCTGCCCTCAATCTTTCCCTGCATCAGGGTCTTTTCCAATGAGTCAGTTCTTCTCATCAGGTGGTCAGAGTATTGAAGTTTCAGCTTCAGCGTCAGTCTTTCCAATGAATATTCAGGACTGATTTCCTTTAGGATGGACTGGTTGGATCTCCTTGCAGTCCAAAGGACTCTCAAGAGTCTTCTCAGACACCAC
>NW_011495057.1:6327950-6328622 GCF_000754665.1 Bison bison bison | reverse complement strand
ATTTTTCACTCTCCTCTTTCACTTTCATCAAAAGGCTCTTTAGTTCTTCTTCACTTTCTGCCATAAGGGTGGTGTCATCTGTATATCTGAGGTTACTGATATTTCTTCCAGCAATCTTGAATCCAGATGTGCTTCATCTGGCCCAGCATTTTGCATGATGTGCTCTGCATATAAATTAAATAAGCAAGGTGACAATGTGCGGCCTTGATGCACTCTTTTCCCAGTTTGGAGCCAGTCTGTTTTTCCATGTACAGTTCTAACTGTTGCTTCTTGACCTGCATACAGATTTCTCAGGAGGCAGGTAAGATGGTCTAGTATTCTCATCTCTTGAAAAATTTTCCACAGTTCATTGTGATCATATGGTACCTTATAAGATTTTAACTTAGGCAAAAAAAAAAAAAAAAGATTTTAACTTAGGCAGAAAAAATTATTAGATTTATAAGATTTCCTAGGCTTCACAGTTATTTGTTTGCTTATTTGGTTTTCTTCCCTCTCTCTTGCTTTCTTCTAAATTAGCCCTGTCCAGTAGAAATACAATTCAAACCATAGATATAAATTCAAACTTTTGAATAGCCACATTTTAAAGAGTAAAAGGAAATGCTACTGCTACTGCTAAGTCGCTTCAGTCGTGTCTGACTCTGTGCGACCCCAGAGACGGCAGCCCACCAGGCT
>NW_011495057.1:6325112-6327850 GCF_000754665.1 Bison bison bison | reverse complement strand
AAATGCTACTGCTACTGCTAAGTCGCTTCAGTCGTGTCTGACTCTGTGCGACCCCAGAGACGGCAGCCCACCAGGCTACCCTGTCCCTGGGATTCTCCAGGCAAGAACACTGGAGTGGGTTGCCATTTCCTTCTCCAATGCATGAAAGTGAAAAGTGAAAGGGAAGTCGCTCAGTCGTGTCCGACTCTTAGCGACCCCATGGACTACAGCCTACCAGGCTCCTCCATCCATGGGATTTTCCAGGCAAGAGTACTGGAGTGGGGTGCCATTGCCTTCTCCGGTAAAAAGAAATAGATGAGATTAAGAATATGTTATTTAACTTAGTATATTAATAATATTATCATTTGAAAATGTAATCAATACTAAAATTATAAATGTAATGTTAGAAACTATGCATTTGCCAGGCATACAATGAAAATTAATAGATCATATGATACAAAAGTTAAGGAAAAATGTAGTCCCACCAAAACAACAAAGTGTGTTTAATAGAAAACTGTTGTACACTGCTTTGATTTAATTTTTATGTTATAGTTGATTTTCAATGTTGTGTTAGTTTCTGCTATATAGCAAAGTGTATTGGTTATACAGAAATCCAATCTTTTTTAGATTCTTTTCCCATAGGTCATTACAAAATATTGAGAAGAGCTCCTTGTGCTATACAGTAGGTCATTATTATTAGTGTTACCTATTTTATATATACTAGTGTGTTTTTGTCAATACCAGTCTCTCAATTTGGGTTAAAACTCAACATCCAGAAAACTAAGATCACGTCATCCAGTCCCGTCACTTCATTGCAAATAGGTGGGGAAACAATGGAAACAGTGACAGACTTTATTTTCTTGGGCTTCAAAATCACTGCAGATGGTGACTGCAGCCATGAAATTAAAAGATACTTGCTCCTTGGAAGAAAAGCTATGACTAACCTAGACAGCATATTAAAAAGCAGAGACATTACTTTACCAACAAAGGTCTGTCTAGTCAAAGCCATGGTTTTTCCAATGGTCTAGTATGGATGTTAGAGTTGGACCATAAAGAAAACTGAGTGCCAAAGAATTGATGCTTTTGAACTGTGGTGTGGAAAAGACTCTTGAGAGTCCCTTGGACTGCAAGGAGATGAAACCAGGCAATTCTAAAGGAAATCAGTCCTGAATATTCATTGGAAGGACTGATTCTGAAGCTGAAACTCCAATACTCTGGCCACCTAATGCAAAGAGCTGACCCATTGGAAAAGACCCTGATGCTGGGAAAGACTGAAGGCAGGAGGAGAAGGGGACAACAGAGGATGAGATGGTTGGATGGCATCACCGACTTGATGGACATGAGTTTGAGAAAGCTCTGGGAGTTGGTGATGGACAGGGAGGCCTGGCATGCTGCAGTTCATAGGGTTGCAAAGAGTTAGACACAACTGAGAATCTGAAGCGTCTCCCAATTTATTCCCTTACCCTTTCCCCACCTCATAACCATAAGTTTGTTTTCTACATCTGTTTTGTAAAGAAATTTGTTTGTACCATTGTTTAGATTCCACTTATATAAGTGATATCATATGATATTTGCCTTTCTCCATCTGCCTCATTTCACTCAGTATGACAATCTCTGCACCCATCCATGTTGCTGCAAGTGGCATTATTTTGTTCTTTTTAATGGCTGAGTAATATTCCCTTGTATATATGTGCCACATCTCTTTCATCCATTCCTCCATTAGTGAACATTTAGGTTGCTTCCTTGCCATGGCTATTGTAAATAGTGCTTCAATAACACTGTGGCACATGTATCTTTTTGAATTATGGTTTTCTCCAGATATATGCCCAAGAGTGGGATTGCAGGCTCATATGGTAGGTTTATTCTTAGTTTTTTAAGGAACCTCCATACTGTTTTTCATAGTGCTTGTACAAGTTTACATTCCCATCAACAGTGTAGGAGGCTTTCCTTTTCTCCACACACTCTCCAGCATATATTGTTTGTAGATTTGTTGATGATGGCCATTTTGACTGTTGTTAGGGGATGCCTCATTGTAGTTTTGATTTGCATTTCTCTAATAGTGATGTTGAGCATCTTTTCATTCAGCTTTAAGTTAGAATTCAGGTTAATTAAAATTTACAATTCACTTCCTAAGTTGTACTAAGCACACAGCAGGTGTTCAATAGCCGTATGTGGCCAGGGCGACCACAGAAGACAGTGCAGAGCAGAGCATTTCATCATCATGGAAATTCTGCTGGACAGCTCAGTGTAGCCTTATCACCTGGTGCTAGTAAGTGCTGAATATGTATTTGTTGGGTGAGCTCCTAAATGTACTTAGCAAGCTCTCCATTGTTGAATGCGTTCCATCTACCAAGCACCGTCATGGCACTGGGGTCTCACTGAGTGAGCCTGTATCAGCAGCAAGCCCTGTCCTGGAATGCCTGTGCAGAGACTAAGATTCTTGCTGGTGCTAGGTTCTATTTGTTTGGTTTCTGAACTAGGTTTTTGGATGAAATGGGAAAATGTATTGAAAACAAAGACAGAGGTTGCTTGTATGGTTCTCTTTTGTCCCTGGGACCTCCCAGAGGACCTGAAAGAAGTCATTATTGGTTCAGCAAATGAAGAAACAAGTGGCCTTGTTAAATTATCACACACTGAAAATGGCTCTGTGAGTTTCCGAAGGAAGGAGGTCCCTGAGAATGATGGAAGGAATTGTAAGGGGAGGGCAGGAGAGAACTGGAAAAATGGAAACACACAGAAGAAGGATATGAGAACCTTAC
>NW_011495057.1:6323793-6325012 GCF_000754665.1 Bison bison bison | reverse complement strand
CAATGCATTTGAAGTACAGAGGATTGACTCTAGCCAACCTGGATCCATGAGCACTTCCTTATCCATAAATTAAAGCACAGATTTCATTAGTTCTGCATATAAATTTCTGCATCCTAATTCCATTTGGAAGTGAAGTCATTCGTTTACACATTCATTTGTTGAAGAACTATTAAAAGAATATTTATTATTTATGACTCTGAGTTAAGGGCAAAGCACTGGAGCTGTATTTCAGTTGGAGAGAAATCTCACACTTTAAAAAAAAATTATTTGTTTTGATTGTTTGGGGGAAGTACAGGGGGTGGGATGGTATTTTCTGAATTTTGCCTTCAGGTCCATGATAGATGAATCTTGATTACCTTTCGGTTCAGTTCAGTCTCTCAGTCCTGTCGAATTCTTTGTGACTCCATGAACTGCAGCACACCAGGCCTGTCCATCACCAACTCCTGGAGTTTACCCAAACCCATGTCCATTGAGTCGATGATGCAATACAACCATCTCATCCTCTGTCGTCCCCTTCTCCTCCTGCCCTCAATCTTTCCCAGCATCAGGGTCTTTTCAAATGAGTCAGCTCTTCGCATCAGGTGGCCAAAGTATTGGAGTTTCAGCTTCAACATCAGTCCTGGGTTTTCATGACTGATCTCCTTTAGGATGGACTGGTTGGATCTCCTTGCAGTCAAAGGGACTCTCAAGAGTCTTCTCTAACACCACAGATCAAAACCATCAATTCTTCATTGCTCAGCTTTCTTTATAGTCCAGCTCTCACATCCATACATGACTACTGGAAAAACCATAGCCTTGACTAGATGGACCTTTGTTGGCAAAGTAATGTCTCTTCTTTTTAATATGCTGTCTAGGTTGGTCATAACTTTCTTTCCAAGGAGTAAGCGTCTTTTAATCTCATGGCTGCAGTCACCATCTGCAGTGATTTGGGAGCCCAAAAAAATAAAGTCAGCCACTGTTTCCACTGTTTCCCCATCTATTTCCCATGAAGTGATGGGACCAGATGCCATGATCTTCGTTTTCTGAATGTAGAGCTTTAAGCCAACTTTCTGACTCTCCTCTTTCACTTTCATCAAGAGGCTCTTTAGTTCTTCTTCACTTTCTGCCATAAGGGTGGTGTCATCTGCATATCTGAGGTGATTGATATTTCTCCTGGCAATCTTGATTCCAGCTTGTGCTTCATCCAGCCCAGCGTTTCTCATGATGTACTCTGCGTATG
>NW_011495057.1:6314961-6323281 GCF_000754665.1 Bison bison bison | reverse complement strand
GCTCAGCTGGGAATCCATCACCTCCACTAGCTTTCTTCATAGTGATGCTTCCTAAGGCCCACTTGACTTCACATTCCAGGATGTCTGGTTCTAGGTGAGTGATCACACCATTGTAATTAACTGGGTCGTGAAGATCTTTTTTGTACATTTCTTCTGTGTATTCTTGCCACCTCTTCTTAATCTCTTCTGCTTCTGTTAGGTCCATACCGTTTCTGTCCTTTATTGAGCCATCTTTGCATGAAATGTTTGCATTGATTGCCTTGGAATGAGTCTATTTGCCTAAAGAGATAACAAATATTATAATACCTTTTCAGGTCACTGCAACATTTAAAACAAAGTGCAAAAATCAGTATTTCTTTGGTAATTCTGTCTTTATGGTGCTTGTTGATTTTCAGCGTTCTGCTGTTACCTTCTAAATGCATGTAAATACAAGGAAAAAAATAGTTTCAATAAACAATTCCTCTCCTGCCTGTCTCTGTGGGGTTGCAAATGGGAGTCCACATTTAGAAATAATTGGGGGATTCAACTGAAAAAAGATGCAGGATGTCATTAACATTTATCTCACACCTTTAACACGATTCTCTGTTGCATCTCTTTTAATTGCAATCAAGCACATTTATCAGTAATTTTTTTTTTTTTTGCCATTAGTATAGGGGCCTCTGCACTTTAGAAAATAATAGGATATGAGTGACAGTCTCTCATGGAATGTTCAATTTTTTTTTTAATTGCAAAATGAACCTAACAAGTGTTTGCATGCTTTCCCAGGGTCTGCTATAGCCAGGCCTTCTCAGCATCGACGAACAGTAGTGGTCATTGTTTGCTAGAGGACAGCTGTGTGTTGACTTCCTGGGAATTAGAAGAGAATTTGTGAAAAGCCAAGTGATAGCATTCAAAATATCCTTAATCAGCATGTTTATAGAATAATCAGTATAAACCAAAAAAAAATTGCCCCATATTAAAAATATGTAACTCATACTTAATTTATATGTAACTATTGTTGGTTTTTTTAGTATTAAATGACAGGTATTACAAAATCATGACAGTGGTTCAGTTAAAATAATTTTGGACCTAAAATACCCAATACATAAATGGTTATGATTAAATCAGAGGATGATGTTTTTGATTGTTGAATATATTAGAGAGTTTCTCTTTCTTCTTCCTTTCTTTATCTTGATGCAAATGTACAGTATTTTTTAAAGGTAAAATGTAAATGCATTCCTAGAATTCAGTTTACCTTTCTGGTGTTTATCAAGGAAATAAGAAAAAATCATTTTCCTCTTCCACATTTGAAAAATAAAACAGAAATAATCAAATGATTACTTTTTAACTCCATAGCAGAAGTCTTTAAATAACAACTTACTGACACATCTGGATTAGATCCTGGTTTCACACTGAAGAACCAATAATGTCCTATTCTTAGTATTCTAATTATAACCACAATCTGTGAATTTCAGTGAATTTTTCAGGAAACATGCAAACTTGGTAGTAAAGTTATTGAGAGATTGTAAAAGTCAGTCAAAGACTAAATGATCTGAAAGATGGATTTCGTTATTCCTGTTTTGAAGTAACATAATGATTGTTGGCAGAAATAGATGCCTCTGATCAGCTTGCATTGTTAATCTTTTCTCTCCAAAAGATTTGGAGAATCTTTTGTATCCAGATTCAATACAGTAGGATCCCATGCAGTATAAATTAGACGTCATATTTTGTACTAACAAAGTATCAAATGTAGCATTGTCACTGAGGAGACAGTGTCAACAGAAGATATTTGTTATAAGTGAAAAATAAGAGATTTACACTTAAGATAGAAGACAGGATTAAACTTTTGGTTCATCTTTGCTGATATTAATAGAAATGTAAACACTAAGGCTAAGACGTGACTAGTTTCTATTTTTTAGAGAACTTGTATGAATAGTGTAACACGTGCAGACCTGAGAGGTACTGCATGTTCAGTTCCGATGACCGCAAGAAAGTGAGGATAATGTTAAAGTGAGGAGCTGAGGTTAAGAGGAGCTCTTTATTTTAGATAACTTAAATTTGAGATCACTGTTACCTACCCAACCTAAGACACTTGTTGATGATCTACTGCAATCATCCAGGTAAAAAATGATAGCAGCCTGAACTGGGGAAGGGACAGTGAGGCTGGAGAAGTGGGTGGATTTAAGAAAAGTCTGAAGAAAGAATAGACAGCACATGGTTATCAATAGCAAGTGAGGGTGAGGGATTTGAGAGGAATTCCAAGGATGACTGAGGGCACTAGTCCTGGAGAGTGAGCACTGGGCCAGGAGCATGATTACAAGAGGAGGACTTCAGACTGGAGGAGGCACAGTTTTATTGCTTGGGGAGACCTACAGGCATGTGCACTGAGCACGTTCTTATTTCAGCCTGAGGCTCAGGTGAGAGACACAGTTTAGACATTTGGGGGGTCAGTGATATAAACGTAGTTATCATCAGTGCCAACAGAGTGGATGAGATTACTCCAAGAAAGTCTGTAGGTCAAAAGCATAAAGAGTCTGTATTTCGGATGAAGATAAAAGGCTTGTTGTGGATCATGCTATTTAGCAAAACAATCCCAAAGATGCACAGAAGGGAGGGAATGGTGTGAACACCCTTCCAAATCAGGTACATTATTTTATGAGAGTAGCTATTTTCCAGCTAGAATTTATGATGAGGGAGGGACTGCCCTGGCAGACTAGCAGTTAGGACTCCATGATTCCAATGCTGGGGGTGCAGGTTCGATCCCCAGTTGGGGGACTGAGATCCTGTGTGCCACATGGTGTGGCCAAAAAATAAAGGAAAAAAGAAGAACTTAAAACAAGGGAATATTGGACATCAGTGCAAGTCTCACAGTCAAAGAGCAAAACACCTAGCCATAGAACAAGGCAATAAAGAATTCAGAAATTGGACTTTGATCTTGAATTCTTAGGTAATTACATACACAGTGTCAGTGTGAATGCAGATTGGGGCAATCAATATGAAAAAACAGTATAGAGCTTCCTCAGAAATTGAAAATAGAACCACCATATAGTCCAGCAATCACTCTTCTGGGTATTTACCCAAAAGAATTGAAATCAGGATCTAAAATATCTGCACTCCCATGTTCATGGCAGCATTACTCATCATAGCCAAGATGTGGAGACAACCTAAATGGCCATTCACAGATGAATGGATAAAGAAAATGTGGTATATGCATACAGTGGAATGCTATTCAGCCTTTAAAAAGAAGGAGATTCTGCAACAGACAACAAGATGAAGCTTGAGGATTTTATGCTAAGTGAAATAGCAGAAACACAAAATATTACATGATCCACTAACATGAGGTACCTAAGATAGTCAAAGTCATAGAATCAAAGCATGAAATGGTGGTCACTGGAAGCTGAGGGCAGGGGGAAATAAGAGTTATTAATCTCCAGGCATTAAATTTCAGTCAAGCGAGATGCTTTCCAGTCCTGCAGTACAACACTGTACCTATAGTCAACAATAACGTATTGTACACTTAAAAATCTGTTAAGAGAGCAGATCATTGTATTTCCAGATGCTGTCTGGCTGGGTGATTGTCTTCGAGGCAGATGTCAACAGAAGACAAGCCAGAAGGGATGGATGCACAGCCCTGTGCTGGGGGCTCTGATGAAGGGTGCCAGTTATTAAAACAAGCCTAGTTCTTTTAACTCCCAAATCAGAGAACTCTCACTGCTCCACAGCTGCTGCTCTAGAACTGTGTAAGATCTGTGTTTGGGAGGAAGTCCAGAGATGATCTGGCGCTAATTTTTCATTTTACAAATGAATTAAATAAAGCCCCAAGAGAGTAACTTGTTAAAAGTCACACACCTGCTTTTGGATGCAGTCTGCTGACATTCAGAGCATCCCTGTTGGACTCCGACACTCTGTGTGGGACCCTTTTCAAAGGAAGTGAAACTGCTTTTGCATATGCCCTCTGCATGCCTTGCAGTTGAATCTACTCCAAAGTTAAGGTTAA
The DNA here is from genome assembly GCF_000754665.1 of Bison bison bison. Classification (NCBI taxonomy): domain Eukaryota; kingdom Metazoa; phylum Chordata; class Mammalia; order Artiodactyla; family Bovidae; genus Bison; species Bison bison. Next base: position 6,319,305 of record NW_011495057.1, on the reverse strand, counting down.
GAGTGCAAGCTCTAGTCTTCAATGACCAGGGCTGGAATCCAGCCTCTGTCCCTTGGGAGTCATATGACCTTACTCTCTCTCAATTTAGTCTCCTTATATGCAAAATGGAGATAATAATAGAGGACTAAGGGAGAAAATACCTGTCAAGTCCCTAATGTCTAGCTTATGCTGTGATCACAATACATTTTAGGAGTCATTTCATCACTTTTAATATTACTTTTTATTACTTGCCTCTGTCTTTTAGCATCTGGGATGGAAATGTTAATAACACCCAGAGGTTTATTTTTCTGGCATGTAATGTGCATGAAACAAATATTTGTTGAGAGAATGACAAAAGAAGAAAAGATAGTGAAGGAGAAAGGTTACAGCATTCGAAGATCTGTCCTCATTGTCTGGTTGACATTCTGAAACGTGGAAAAGTACCAGGTATTTTTATTATGACTTTTACCCCTTTTCTGACCTGTGAAATATGCAGCAGTGCTTTTAAGAGAACATAGGAAAGCTCAAGAAGGAAGGTGTGTGTCTCCATGTATTTTAAGCAGGGCAGACTTTGTGCAGGTTTGCCATTGTTTTTTACCACTAAAAGCTTCTTGCGCCTTTTAGCATCCTCACACCCAGCATCTCTGTGTTCTAGTCAGGGGTTCAGAGTAAAAAGTGCTTTCCCTAATGAGCTTGCATGTGGGACTGACACCTGACACAATGATTTCTATCACAAAGGAGGCTTCTGTAGATGGTGGCATAAGGGTTAGGAGCCTGCACTCTGTGGCTGGATCCCCCTAGTTTTGGATCCAACACTTGGCAGCTTTGTGAGCTCGACAAGTTCTCTGAGCTGTGCTTTCACCTGTAAAGGAGGAATAAGCATCTAGTACTTACCAGGTCAGGTCAAGGAACAAATGAGTTTTCATCCATCAGTGCCTAGGCTGGCATGCTCTTTGCTCCTGGCTTTGCCCGCATCCCAAATGAGCAATAACTACTAAAGTTCAGAATAGGATCATCCTAAACACAGAGAGATGAGGTCATCAAGGTTAAAGAAGGAATGGGACTTTGTCAAACACAAGGAAGAGAGTTGGCTCTTTCAGACTTAGGACTAGAAATGAACATGGCCTTGTATAGGGAAAATAGTGGCCTTGTATAGGGAGTTGCACATAAGCAGTGATCTTATTTTAATGAGCACTGGATGAGTGCAGCATTAGATGAGATCTGGTAACAGTGAGAAGCAAAGAGAGGTTTAGAGGAGGAGATTAGCATGAGCAAAACAATTTCTTACATGATTAATTTGGTAAATAAATATTAGGGTGGAGATTGAAATTAGGGTATCAGTTTGGAGACCACTGCAATAGTCTAGACTTTGATGTGCTCAGGCTCTTGGCGGGATTGATGGGGGGGCTCATATAAAAGAGAATGAGTGTTGAGATGTAGAAAGAAAAGATCAGAAGGTGATTGTCTGGAGACGGGTGTGGGGAGGAGATGAGGGGGAATGTCAGGTTCGCAAGCCTGACTGGCGGAGAAGTCTGTATAATAGACACACACATGCAAGTTCAGAGGGACCTGTGGTTTGGGGGAAAGGATTACGAGTTTCTTTCAAGTCTGGTTGCATTTGATCCAACAATAGAACACCCATATGGAAGCTAGAATTTGGAGAAGCAGAGTTGAAGTTCAGGAGAGGTCAGAGCTAAGCTTGTGTATATACTTGGGACTGAATCAAGTACAGGGGAGAGTGAGAGACAGGAGAGGGGGTGAAATTTCTGCGAGATGGCCTGGCAGGAGTGAGGCGGGGTAAGATGCCAGCAAGAGACAGCAGTGACCATCAGGGGAGGCGATGTATATGACAGCACTTATGGGGGCACGGCTGAAGAAATAGAACATAAATAGGAAAAATTTGGTGACTGCCCCGTTTCCTAGAATCCCAAAGCCAAAATGGACACATTTTGTAGGTGAGGAATTAGGGCTCAGCAAAGCGGAGTTCGGTGGTTTCCCCTGGGATGGTTGCAGAGTCAGACGTGCCCCTTTTCAGCACTCTTCTCATTTTCCAGGCTGCTGCTTGGGCTCTTCCTGTCTCTCAGTGCCTCACTGCATATGGTTAGATCTGTACTCTGTTTTACACAAAGCATACTGTAAAGTGGGCTTCCCTGCTAGCTCAGTTGGTAAAGAATCTGCCTGCAACGTCGGAGACCCCAGTTCGATTCCTGGGTCAGGAAGATCCGCTGGAGAAGGGATAGGCTACCCACTCCAGTTGTTCTTGGGCTTCCCTAATGGCTCAGATTGTAAAGAATCTGCCTGCAATACAAAGACCTGAGTTCGATCCTTGGATTGGGAAGATCCTCTGGAGAAGGGAGCAGCTCCCCACTCCAGTATTCTAGCCTGGAGAATTCCATGGACTGTGTAATCCATGGGGTCGCAAAGACTTGGACACACCTGAGCGACTTTCACTTTCATACTGTAAAGTGCTGGGTGCTTCTGCGAGGGGAGCCCACACTCAGCCAAGGGCAGAGCACAGAAGCTGCGTTGGCTAGAGCGGGGCTCCTGGAAAGGAGTGCTCTGTACACACATGGATATTTGCTCTTGCCCTGCTTCTCTATTTCATGTGTATTTCCTTTAGTTAACTAATCTTGCAATATTTAGAAAATAAAATAGTTTACCCATTCACTCCTTATTTTTGCATGCATGTTAATTAAACAAATATTTATAATTGGTCTTCCCTGGTGGGTTCAGTGGTAAAGAACCCACCCGCAATGCTGGAGACACAGGTTCGATCCCTGGGTCAGGCAGATCCCCTGGAGAAGGAAATGGCAACCCACTCCAGTATTTTTGCCTAAAGAATCCCATGGACAGAGGAGCCTGGCAGGCTACAGTTCAGAGGTTACAAAAGAGTCATACACAGCTGAGCGACTGAACACGAATATTGTTTCCCAAAAGATATTGAAATGACATACTGTTTTATATGAAGGAGACTGTAAATCTCAACTGCGTTTATAGCCCAATGATCGCAATAATTATAAGCCACATCAGTTAAAAATTGAAGTAGCTGTTTTTGAAAGTGCATAAAAGTGATGTCCCATGTCTGAACCATTTGCACCACTTAGCATAATTTTATGGAAAGGATAGCCACTTGCGATCTTAACCTTCTTATGAATTTCTTATGAAGTCATAGAAATCTTAATACCTTTCTAATGTTCTTCTTGAAGGAAACAATTTGGGAAATGCCAAGGACAAAAACATAGGAAGCATTTAACATAAACTGGAAATCATTAATACTTAATGGAGAAGCATAAGCCATTCTGAGGCATTTTAAAGCAGCTATTAAAATCATCCCTTCCAGGAGGTGTTAAAAAACAAAATCCATCCGAGTAAATTTGCAGATCTAATTGGCTTTATTAAACAATTCAGGAATTGGGCAACATTCCATGTAGCAAGTTGAGAGGAGCTCTGAGGGAACTGTACAAGATGGAAGGGTTGTTTAGGCAGAAAGAGGAAGGGATAAGGAAGGATCAGATTACAGCATCTTCCTTTGGTGGATGAAAAGGGTCTCTGTGGCTAATTACGTCATCAGTGCTGACCAGAAAATTCCCAACTGACCTGTTAGGATTACATTCCTGGGGGAAATTCAAGCTACAATTAGGTTAAGTCTTAAGTTTCTGCTTGGTGACATGGGCTTAGCATGAGTGAATCCATTTTGGATTTGTTTCTTTTTTACCAGAGGCTAGGAAGTTCTTCAAAACTAGTGCTGTCTTACTCAAAGAAAGACTTAATGGAAATAGAAACCATAAAGCCCAAGGCTTAGAAGAAAGTGGGATTGAGATTCAAATGACTTCATTTTAAATGCTATTTGTCATCACAGATTTCCACTAAGTTTGCTTCCACACCTGGCTTCCCATGGGGCCATTGGGTCAGCGGTTCTTCTGTGTTGTTTATCGTTTGCTGATAGGGAGGGGTGCCCTTTCAGGGTTTCTTCAATTTCAGAGCTGCAAAAACCGGTTCTGAAAATAGTTGGCAGTATCAGTTGGCCAAATATATTTGCTGAAACCCCTTTTGTTTTGAACCAGGGAGGCCCAAGATCAAGAAAGACTTGGGTTAACTTAAGGTTAACACAATCACAGGTTTCTTCTTTTTTTTTTTTTCTTGGTACTATATATTTTATTTTTATTTACTTTTTAATATAAATTTACTTATTTTAATTGGAGGCTAATTACTTTACAATATTGTATTGGTTTTGCCATACATCAACATGAATATGCCACGGGTGTACATGTGTTCCCCATCCTGAACCCCCCTCCCACTTCCCTTCCCATACCATCCCTCTGGGTCATCCCAGTGCACCAGCCCCGAGCATCCTGTATCATGCAT
>NW_011495057.1:6313292-6314861 GCF_000754665.1 Bison bison bison | reverse complement strand
AAATCATCCCACCCTCGCCCTTTCCCACAGAGTCCAAAAGACTGTTCTCTATACAGGTTTCTTCTTTTGCAAACTTCTAAGACTCTCATCACTTTCTGGCTTCTTCTCTCTTCTGTTACTGTATTCTCTTGCTGACCATGCGCAAGTGGTCTCAAACCCCCTTCCTGAGTGGTAATAGCCCACACAACCCTCCAGAGTTTTCTCTGTGCTGAGGTTCAGGGGATGGAGGGAAAGAATACTGAATTGCTAGACTTGGAGGCTGAATTCTGGAGCCAAATTCAGTTCTAACTCTAGTTTATTCATCCTGGGAAAGCTCCCGAAACTTACTCTCTTTCTCCTTCTGCTTCTATTCTTTTTAATTATCTTTTGATTTTTATCAAAGTAATGCGTACTTAGTTAAAGTATCAAGTGCAATAAAAGTTCTTTGAACTAGCTTCCTTAAATGAGTTCCCTGACTAAGTAACTCTCTCCCTTTCCTAGATATAATCTATTGACTGATGCTTCCAGCCAGCTGGCCACCAGGGTCTCACCTACTGTCCCCTGAGCCTACCTGTAACTTCTGATCCCACCAGTAAGGGTGAATATGGACCAAGATTAGTTGTGTTTGTCCCCATTGTATCTGTTAATATAACTTTAATTCTAAGTTATATAAAACCAATGACATACAGATACATAAAACAGTTGCTATTTCTATGAAGCTGTTTTGGTAAGACTCAAAGTTGAGTTACTAAAAATAAAATGCTACAGAATCAGGTGTGAAAATAAAATGGTAAAATATTAGGAAAAAACTCAAATCTAAAAGGATTTTGCTTTGTGTCTTTCAGTTCTCAATCCACTTTAATGGGACTGAAACTAGGAAATGTAGATGATGATAATGATGATACGTGCAGTTTATGTAAAAAAGAAATACATTGTTTTATTCCATAAGCAGAAGTCCAGGTCATGCTCCAAGGGATTCTTCTGGTATTCGATTAGATGAGGTTCACATAAAGTGCTCAGCGTAATGTCTAATATTTAACAAGAATTCAGTACAGGTTAGCTGTTATTGTGGTTCAGTTCAGTTCAGTTCAGTCACTCAGTTGTGTCTGACTCTTTGCGACCGCATGAATCGCAACACGCCAGGCTCCCTGTCCATCACCAATCCCTGGAGTTCACCCAAACTCATGTGCATCAAGTTGGTGATGCCATCCAGCCATCTCATCCTCTGTCGTCCCCTTCTCCTCCTGCCCCCAATCCCTCCCAGCATCAGGGTCTTTTCCAATGAGTCAACTCTTCGCATGAGATGGCCAAAGTATTGGAGTTTCAGCTTCAGCATCAGTCCTTCCAATGAACACCCAGGATTGGTCTCCTTTAGGATGGACTGCTTGGATCTCCTTGCAGTCCAAGGGACTCGCAAGAGTCTTCTCCAACACCACAGTTCAAAAACATCAATTCTTTGGCGCTCAGCTTTCTTTGCAGTCCAACTCTCACATCCATACATGACTACTGGAAAAACCATAGCCTTGACTAGATGGACCTTTGTTGGCAAAGTAATGTCTCTTCTTTTTAATATGCTGTCTAGGTTGGTCA
>NW_011495057.1:6309798-6313033 GCF_000754665.1 Bison bison bison | reverse complement strand
TTTCTGCCATAAAGGTGGTGTCATCTGCATATCTGAGGTTATTGATATTTCTCCCAGCAACCTTGATTCCAGCTTGTGCTTCATTGAGCCCAGCGTTTCTCATGATGTACTCTGCATAGAAGTTAAATAAGCAGGGTGACAATATACAGCCTTGACGTACTCCTTTTCCTATTTGGAACCAGTATGTTGTTCCATCAGTCTGTGATGAGTGAAAGCCAAACTAGAACATCAAAGTATATCCTGCCCAGAAATATAATCTCATTATTAGGCCCCAGGGTCAGGTTTCCTGAGACCCTTGAGAAGTTGGCAGACAATAGTTTCCTGGGGCTTGAAAGAAGGGCATGGAAAATTACTATTCAGTGGCTATAGAGTTTCAGTTATGCAGGATGAAAAAGTTCTAGAGATATGCTCAGCTTACAGTCAACATACCATCCAGTATATTTTAAAATTTACTGAGGATAGATCTAATGTGTTTTTTTCCTACAATTAATAAAAAAAGAAAAAAGAAACTGGCAGATGACCTTGACATAGCCTTTCTAGTTGGAGCCATCACAGAGATAGGGAAAGAGGCCACCATGTCCACGTTTTTAAAGGAAATGACTTGATTATCATAAACCTGAGGGCTTAGAGGCAATACCTGATGAGAACCATTTCTCATGCAATCAGTAAACTGCTTAGCAGAATATCATAAGAGATAAAGAAGCAACTGCATTTGACTCTTTGAATAGCCATTTTTTCCACTTCAATTTAATTTCCTTCCCTGGTTACGTGACAGATTACGTCAACAATGAGATGTGCCGGATAAAATCAATTTTGAATGAGGGAAGATTTTGAGTCCTAGCCTAAACAATATTGTTATCACCAAGCCACGCAAGTGTGACCTTAATCATGCTATTGTTACATGGGTGAACCAGTAAATAGAGAGTTTCAATCGCATCAAAGTGAGCCGAAGCAGTGGACTACATATCAAGTTCCAACCCTTGAGGATCAGTTGTACCAGAAGACCTATAACTTATTGATGAGCTATACAAATGACTTATAAATGCCTTCATCCAAAATGCAGAAATTACTAAATCAAGTGCACTGCTGATACCTTATCCCAGGAAACTCATGATACTACAACTCAATATATTGTTTATATGTATTTTTTAATCATTCTAAAGATAGAATAGCATATTAAAAACCTTTTTAAATTTTTGTTTACTTTTATATTTTTTCTTTTACATTTTATTGAAGTATAGTTAATTTACAATGTATTAGTTTCAGATGTACAACAAAGTAATTCAGTTTAAATATATATAATATATATATTCCTTTTCAGATTCTTTTCCCTTATAAAGTTATTACTAGAATAGCATTAATTGACATAACTATAAACTGGTATATTTTAGCACAAATGAAATTTGATGAAAGAATAATTATGCAAACAAGCACTGATAGAATCTTTCTTTCAATTTAGGTTAGAGAAACAATATTATATATGAATTACACTGATAGGAAGTTTTTTAAATGGAGCAGAAGAGCAGGACCAGAGAGCTAAGCTTACCATTCTATGTATAAGCCTCATCATTCTTAAGTATTTGTTCAAATTTTATCCACATACTTTGAAAGGAATATTTTTCAAAAAACAAGACAGTATGCTATCTACAGTCTGTGAGGTCGCGAAGAGTCAGACACAACTGAAGCAACTTAGCACACACGCACGGACTGTAGCCCCCAGGCGCCTCTGTCCATGCAATTTCCCAGGCAAGAATGCTGGAGTGGGTTGCCATTTCCTCCTGCAGGGGATCTTCCTGACATGGAATCGAACCCATGTCTCCTGCTGCTCTCTTGCATTGACAGCCAGATTCTTTACCACTGTGCCACCTGGGAAGTGGGAAGCCTACGTATTATATGGTTATAATATGTTTTTTTAAAAGAGGAATTGGACCAGTGTAATCTAGAAAGCAAAAAGTCTGAATAGCCATATAATTACCATCTTGCGGTTCCCTCAACTTGTTCTCAGAATGAGTTGAGATTCACTTCTCCCCAGAGATGACTAAACCAGAAGAAATATTCTATATTACATTGAGCAACTTCATCTGGCAGAAAAGGTCGTCCTTCTTGATTATCAGGATGAAAAATTGTTGGCTCAAGGGAACCCTCAAGATTTCTTTCTTAGAGCTCTTCACTATAGAATTAACTTCCAGTATCTCTGGATGATATAAAAATATCCATAGGATCTCATCCCTCAAAAAGCTTTTGTCCTTTTATCCTAGACTTCAGTTCATTTACTCTTTCAAGCTTCACAACCCAAGTTATCCAAGAGTGGGCCATTGGATATTCCATACCAGAAGATGTACATGGTGTTTCTATCCCAGCTATCAATTTTATGCACAGATCTATCCCATGTACTCAGAAATTTTAAACAGAAACTATAATTGTGTATCAACACCTTGGTAGATTATGGAGTAGAATGCAAAGAATCCAAGGAAATTTTCTTCCTTGAAATGAATTTGTTACAATACCGTTTCTGTTGTTTATGTTCTGGTGTTTTGGCCATGAGGCATGTGGGGATCTTAGGTCCTCAGCCAGGGATCAAACCCTCACCCCTTGCACTGGAAGGCAAAGTCTTAACCACTGGACTGCCAGGGAAATCCCAAGATGAATATTTTCCATCTCCGCCTACCCTAGCAGTCCCAGCTCAATTTCTCTGAGGCAGAAGGTATAGGCACAAAGCTGTCTTTTCTGTGGCAAAGTTTAAAGGTAATGCCAAGTTTCTTAATATGTGATATCAAGCCCGCCACCACTTGAGTAGCCTAGAAACACAGGGATATCATATTCTATATCATGACCCTCTCCCTTCCCATGATTTTCTTGGCTAGCAATAAAATATCAGAGACTTTGAGGTATGTCAATGTAGAAAGTTTCTTAAAATGTCTTTGCAGGTGATGGTAATATGTGCATTTCCTGTCTCTTCTTTTCTAGGATGGGAACCTATAAATTACTTGCAATCTACACCCAGAATCAGTGAGTAAACTCTCCATAATGTTTGGGTCTCAGGTAGTTTTAGACAAGCAAAGCAAAAGCGTTAGTCAGTCAATTGTGTCCAACTCTTTGCGACCCTATGGACTGTACCTGACCAGGCTCTTCTGTCCATGGAATTCTCTAGGCAAAAATACTGGAGTGGGTTGCCATTCCCTTCTTCAGGGGATCTTCCCTACCCAGGGATCAAACCCAGGTCTCCCACATTGCA
>NW_011495057.1:6304911-6309698 GCF_000754665.1 Bison bison bison | reverse complement strand
AAACCCTGTAGCGTCACTTTTAAATACCTGTTCTGATGATCCATCACCAGAAAGCACAGCCTAGGTGGCATTTGAGTTTTATAAAGTCTTGGAGGATAGGGGAGAAAAGCAAGCAAACCATGATCCTTGCCCTCAATAAATTTACAGAGGAAATCATAGACTTTGAAGATATATTCCAGTTATATCTAGCTTAATGAATAATTAATATCCATCTTATTTGAAAAAGTTCACATTTTACCTATTTTTATTTTATAACACTTCCCTGGGACATTGGACTATATTCTTTATTTTCCAGAAATGTCTTCCTCTAAGAATTCAGTAAAACCTTCTTCATTCAGGTATTTTGATTATACAGTTTTTGACAGTTTGACCCAGACCAAGATGAAATTTACTTATGAATTGTCAGCATGGCATGGGTTTGATACAAGAAACAGAGAAAACAGCTGTAACCTATTTTAAAAGAATAATTGTTTTCATGGTTTTGGCACATATGGTGGTCTTTAGGCAAAAAGATTCAGCTGTAAAATAAGGATGCATGTCATTTAGTGGCTTTCTCCTTAGACAGGCGTTATTGGCAGATTAGAGTATTGAAAGTAATAAAAGTGCATTGCTTTCAATAAATCTGACTTCTGTAGTTCAGGCTCACGTCCCCTTTTTCTTCCCACCTCCCCAAACTCAGTATTCTAGTCTACTGAAATGTACTGTGTGTTATATATGGACATAAATGTTTGTTAGTAGAAGAGGATCAATTCTTATTATCTTATTTTTGAAACTGACAAATATACATTTTAATTTTTTGAATGCCTATCTGTAACATTGATCACCTGGATGACAGTCATGTAATTTATTTTTACAAGAAAAATGATGTAGCATTCCCTTTCATTTTCTGTGATTTTATACCAAAGGAATTTTTTTTTAATTTAAAACCGTATTTTCACAAAGCAAGAAAGACAAATTCCCAAGATGATAGTGAAGATTTAGGGGGAAAAATAAATAACCCCCAAATCATATCATGCCCTCCTTGTGGCATGTTGAAAAGTCAGAGCAGTAACCAAATCACCATTCATTCATTCATACAACAAACACTTAGCCAAGGGCCGTGCTTATTGCTTCAAGGTGTGTAGAGATTAATAAAACTGTCTCCTTGTCTACACTGTGCTGGCAGCCCGTAAGTTGAAGCAGAGATGGAGACAGTTTTCCCATGTGATAAGTGATGTGTTATCCTTATAAGCAGAGTGTTTAGGGAACACCGAGATGATACCATTAAATTTGACTAAAAAGTTAGGGAAATACTCATAGCAGGTATAACACTGGAGCTCATTCTTTAAACATAAATTCAATGTCTACAAGTAGAGAAAAGGACATTTCAAATCAGTGTGAGCAACATATGGAAATAGAGAATATGTGGATTGCTTAAGAAAAACAGCAGACATGTTTCAGGTGGAGAGCTGAGGAGGTGGGGAACAATATATGGTCTATTAAATGGTATATTGCTAAGATATGCCTTTCCTTAGAGGTTGGAAACACCAGCTGGAGCTCACAGAAAGATTTGAGAGTTGTCTGTAGAAAGCTGAAATGTGGAGAAATGGGAATAGATAAAACTGTGGACAATTGAGAGAACTTTCAGGAATAGGCTTCTCCTTCTTAAAGGAGAGAAGGGGAGATAAATAAATAAATAAACATTTGAAGGTGTATACAAAGAGATTCGAGGGAGTTTATGTCTGAGAGCTTCAGTCTCCTTTCCGTTTTGCTGTTGGATGAGTGTGGAATGCCTATTAGAAAGGCACGAGTTTGAATCCCTGCTCCAGAATCTGTGAGTCATGTAACACGGGCAGATCACATAACCCATGTACATTTCAGTGTTGGCTTCACTTACTGAGCTCTCGTCTATAAAATGAGGATGACAGTACACAGCTTATATGGATTGTTGCGATTATTGAAGACAAGCTTGTACAACATATTCATACAAAGGTGCTCTATACATGAGAGCTGCGAGATGATTGTCATCTGTGAATAGGAGCTTGTCTCCAGGGGGAGAGAAAAAACAGAATGAGGAATGAAGATTGGAAAGGGACATGTGCAAGTGTTTCCTTTAATATTTATTTATTTTTGACTGTGCTGGGTCTTCATTGCTACACTTGGGTTTTCTCTAGATACAGAGAGCAGGGAAGGTTACTCCTTTGTGGTACGTGAGCTACTCATTGTGGTGGTTTCTCTTGTTTTGGAGCACAGGATCTGGGGTGTGTGGGCTTCAGTAGCTGTGATGCATGGACTCAGTAGTTGAGGTTCTCGGGCTCCAGGGCACAGACTCTGGAGTTGTGGCACATAGGCGGGCTTAGTTGTCCTGAAGCATGTGGGATCTTCCTGGACCAGAGATCAAACCAGTGTCCCCTCCTTTGCAAGGTGGATTCTCAACCACGGGACCACCAGGGAAGCCCTGTGAAAGTGGTTTTTAAGCAGCATTAAGAACCCTTTATGAAAGCATGATTTTGCAAGTACAGTCATATTTATGTGTCCCAGAGCAGCCAATAGGGATGTTTCAATGGCCTGAGTCAGAGAAGGTCAAAGCAAGCACTGTGTCATTGAGAGAACAATTGAGAACGTTGATGAGTTCCAGTCTGAGAAGCGTGGAGACTGATATTCCAGGACCTGTTCTCCAGCCTCTACCCTGAGTTGGCAGAAGACTGTGTTTTCTAAGGGTCAGCTGCCTGTGAGCCTATGGCTCTGATCATTATCAAGGAAAAGAGCTGAGTTGCCAAAGAGGCCAAGGTTGTCTACTCTCCTACCAGCTAAGCTCCAGACATAGTTGTCTGCTCAGAGACCCGCCAGACCCTTGCCTGCCTCTCCTACCCTCTCACTGACCGCCCTTGGCTCACAGTCCCTACCCCAGCCTCTCTTCCACTTGAGTTTTCATTCTTCCCTAGCACACGAGACAGTGAGAAACATTTCTATCTCCCCTGGAATAGAACAGTGGCATTTGAACCAAGTAAAAAAGAGCCCATCTGCGTGTTTCTTGTCCCTCAGTCATCAGCACCCCTTCTAGACCTTAGAACAGGATTCACTGGGTACAGCAGGCAGGGCCACACTTCCTCTCCCATACCTGGAAGTTGGTTATCCTACCAGCCAAGAGGATGATGTCTGGTGTCCTCTTAAATTCTTAGTTAGCACTGGGGACCCCAAGAAAGAATTGCCAAGATCTACCTTGACAGTTAACTTCCCTCGGAGAGAGATTTGAATGGCTGGAGAATGTCCTTCATATGCCAAATGGAAGTAATAAAGAAACTATAGGCTGTACCTCACTCATTATGGACTACTATTTTAATTAATGGGAGCTACACTCCTCCATGGGGAATTTGGTTGCTTCATGCAGTGAGTGAATGTATTCAAGAAGAATATACTAATTCAAGGTGCTAGTATGTGTAAAATAGATAACTAGTGGGAACCTGTTGTATAATACAGGGAGCTCTGCTTGGTGCTCTGTGATGACCTAGAGGGATGGGATGGAGTGGAGGTGGGGGGAGAGGTCCAGCGCAGAGGGGATATATGTATGTGTACTTCCTTGCTAAGTCACTTCAGTCATGTCCGGCTCTTTGTGACCCCAAGGACTATAGCCCGCCAGGCTCCTCTGTCCATGGATTTCCCAGGCAAGAATACCGGAGTGGTTGCAAATGCCCTTCTCCAGGGGATCTTTCCTACCCAGGGATCAAACACGCATCTCTTATGTCTCCTGAATTCTCAGACAGGTTCTTTGCCACTAGTGCCACCTGGGAAGCACTATATCCCAGGCTATATGTATACATACAGCTGAATCACTTCATTGTATGGAAGAAACTAACATAACATCGTAAAACAAACTGTATCCCAATTACATATATATATACATATATATATATATATGCATATGTGTATATAAATATATATATATAACAGATTGGTTCCAAATCAGGAAAGGTGTATGTCAAGGCTGTATATTGTCACTCTGCTTATTTAACCTATGTACTGAATACATCATGCAAAATACTGGGCCGGATGAAGCATAAGCTGGAATCAAGATTGCCGGGAGAAATATCAATAACCTTAGATATATAGATGACACCACTCTTATGGCAGAAAGTTAAGAAGACCTAAACAGCCTCTTGATGAAAGTGAAAGAAGAGAGTGAAAAAGTTGACTTAAAGCTCAGCATTCAGAAAACGAAGATCGTGGCATCTGGTCCCATCACTTCACGGCAAATAGATGGGGAAACAGTGGAAACAGTGATGGACTTTATTTTTTTGGGCTCCAAAATCACTGCAGATGGTGACTGCAGCCATGAAATAAAAAGACGTTTACTCCTTGGAAGAAAAGCTATGACCAACCTAGAGTGCATATTAAAAAGCAGAGACATTACTCTGCCAACAAAAGTCCATCTAGTCAAAGCTACGGTTTTTCCAGTATGGATGTGAGAGTTGGACTATAAACAAAGCCGAGCACCAAAGAATTGATGCTTTGGAACTGTGGTTTTGGAGAAGACTCTTGATAGTCCCTTGGACTGCAAGGAGATGAAACCAGTCAGTTCTAAAGGAAATCAGTCCTGAATATTCATTGGAAGGACTGATGCTGAAGCTGAAACTGGAGTTTCAGTACTTTGAAACTCCAGTTGGTGATGGACAGGGAAGCCTGAGGTGCTGCAGTCCATGGGGTCGCAAAGAATCAGACACAACTGAGCAACTGAACTGAACTGAACTGATGTATATATATAAGCACCTTCAGTTCAGTTCGGTTCAGTCGCTCAGTCGTGTCCGACT
>NW_011495057.1:6290092-6304369 GCF_000754665.1 Bison bison bison | reverse complement strand
TGCCATAAGGGTGGTGTCATGTGCATATCTGAGGTTATTGATATTTCTCCCAGCAATCTTGATTCCAGCCTGTGCTTCTTCCAGCCCAGCGTTTCTCATGAATAATAATTGAAACATTAGGAAAACCCTGTCAAATTCAGACAAAACTCTACATTTCTGTGAAAATACAGCTGCTGAGACTCTTTAGAGTGTGGGTAACCTCAAAGCTCTTTCTTCTCGCTCAGACTTGGTTCCCAAAGCCCACCCTCCTGTGACTGCCAACAGGGAGTCACCTAGAATTCACTTCGAAGTACTTTGCTTCCTATACGTTCCTTCCAGTCAGTTGCAGTCACCTATGGATAGATAGATGGTTCTAGATCACATAACATCCTCACTCCCCCCTCACAGCCCTTCCCTACGGGGCAAGAGCCATGCTGAAGTGTAGCCCATCTCTACCTCCTCGAGAGTAGGAAGCCCCATACAACTCTTCTGATTGGATTTCAGGCTGGGATTTTCCCACTTGACACAAACACACATCAGCCCTTTCTGGAATGTGCTTTAATCACCTGGTGCCATGTCAACCAGACCAATGTGCCCTCTACAACTGCCAATTATTCCTTCCTGGTTTGTATGCAAGCAGATCTGCTAGAGCGAGCAACTCACCTTTCATTTTAAACAAACACAACAGAATACCAGTTATAAGATGAGCAAATCACAGGGAATACAGTCAGTAACATTATAATAATCTTATATGGTGCTAAATTTATAAGAATTTGTATTACCGTATTGTACACCTGAAACTAATACTGTAAGTCAACTATATAGTGATGAAAAATTAAATTAAAATTTTAAACACATACACAGGCATCTCTATTTTTTATGTCTTTTGCTCTAACTACATCTTGCTTCTGTTTCTTCCTCTAGCCAGCATGTCTCCCATTTCTGGGTTCTTTGTTTATTTTTCCCTTTATATTTCATCTCTACACTTGATACATCTCACAGGTTTTAGTAACTCTTGGGAGACAGTCTTTTGTTTTATGTCCGACTCGGAAGAACCCAAAACTCAGGTCCATTCAGTGGCAAGCTCAAAATTAGGACTGTGTGTGCCACAGCTCTTCATTTCTATGTTTGCTTGGTTGTTTGCTTCGTTGTTCTTCAAAACTCCTTTGCTGCGTAATGAAATGCTAGTTCAGTGTGGAGCAACCCCATGACTCTTTGCCAGCAAGAATATGGTTCAGATTGTAGCATCACAGATCTAGGGGTCTGGAGAAAATGTTCAAGGCAGAGTCTAAACTTGAATCTTCTTACTCTGAACCCTCTACTTCCTTGGACTTCCATTTATAGAAACTGGAGGAGAAAAAAGTGATTTCCTTCTATTTCATGAGTGGGAGTAGTAATTCCAAATCCTTTCTTAGGGACGTTGAACTCAGAAGTGTTCCTTGGATTTTCATAAGGAGAATCTCTGGGCAGGGTTTATGTCCCAGGCAGAGGGTACCCACCTTCATGGGTGATGCCCTTTCCATGCTGCTAGTGTTCCCTCTTGCCGAGGTCCAGCCCTGGCTCCTCTCCTAGGACAGAGGGCTGCCCTTGTGGAAGAGCTGCAGTGAAGTGCGACTTTAAAGGAGGAGTTGCTCCTGGTGCCCCTGCAGGTGCCCATGTAGGGTCAGCGCACACATCTGCTCACGTTCTAGAGCTGCATTCTGTTGGTGCGTTCTCCTACACAGTTCCGGAAGGGACTCCTGCTTCTGTTTACCCACCGTTCTCGGGTTCACCTGACTCCCAGAGAGGAAGGCACAGCTCGGATGCATGAGCACTGCAGAATGTAAAGATATGGCTTTCCTACAAGTGGGAATCCATCCCCAACCCTGGGCATGGCTCAGGGCATTTTTCAGGGCACATAATGCTGTGTCCTCTGTGCTCAGCTTCTCTGGGGAACCAGGAGAATTGAGAAGGTGCCATGATATTAGAGGGGCTTCCCTGGTGGCTCAGATGGTAAAGAATCTGCCTGCAATGCAGGAGACCCAGGTTCTATCCCTGAGTTGGAAAGATCACCCTAGAGAAGGGAATGGCTACCCACTCCAGTATTCTTGCCTGGAGAATTCCATGGACAGAAGAGCCTGGTCAGGTACAGTCCATAGGGTCGCAGAGAGTCAGAGACGACTGAGCAACTGACACACCACACATGATGTTAGAATCAAGGCCAGGGTTACTATGCAGGTTAGAGTGTAAAGGGGGCAGTTACCCATATTGTAAGTGTCCCTACCAAGCCCTTCACTTGCATGTGCCTCAGGGGACATGCTTGCCATTGTCAGCCAGAACATTCTTTTCTGTAAATCCAGGATTACCGAACCTGACAGGAAGGGATAGTTAGAGACTTTTCTACAGGCTTCCTCAGCTTAGCTGAGCATTAAGCCTTACAAATCTTATAAGAATTGATGAGCACGGTGATATATATAAAAAATGCAACATAAACCTTCAGATTCATGGCGTAATCATCTCAACTGAAAAGCCTTTATGCTTCAGGATTTTAAAAAATTACCCTTTGCCAGCCTTGCCTATGCTCAGACAGACTCCAGTATTCGAACAGCTTGCAAATTCTACACAAATGGATGCTGCTTTGTCCACATCCATCAGAAGAGTGGCGTTCTTGGGGGTCTTTTTCTCTTGTGAGAGAAGGGGGTGGACGGACATTATTATTCTCATATGGGAATGATTAACCAAGGAAAAGTGGCAGCCCACAGTTAATTTAGCTGTTCTTTTAAATGTTTTTTCTGGTACCTGAATTTCATGAACATATTCTTTTAATAAGCTGATCTGTTTTTCCCCTTCTCATTGAGGTGCAAAGTAATCTAGAGGGTCAAGGTTTCCAATCTTTTTCTCTTGCATTAAAATGATCTGTCATTTCCATTGTGGCTACACCCAAAAGTCAATTTTTGGTCTCTTTAATGTGCCCTATAGAATAATTCAGTGGTGAGAGGATGAAATTGTTCTCAAAGTGTAACTGCTCCCCTTGCTGGTATATTGTAGCAATGACATTCATCTTTAAAAATGTAATCCTGGTTCAGAGCAAGGGTTTTTGTTTGTTTGGGAGGTGGGTTTTTTTTTTTCTCTTGGTACTTCTCTATGTTTTTGAACTTCACAACAAATTGAGGCTTAATCTAATGAAACTGGATAAGTTACTATAGTCATCATACATTATAAACCAGTTATGTAAAATTCAATAAAATAAGAATTTTCTTAATATTTCTCATGCCTGGAAAATAAGCAAATACTCTGAATGATGTTTAGTGTTAATGTTGTTTTAAATAAAAGAATCTTTTAATTTTTTAGTACAATTTATATACAATAAAATACACAGGTAATTGTCTGACTCAGTGAGTTTTGATAGTTGTAAACAGGCTTCCCTGATAGCTCAGTTGGTAAAGAATCAGCCTGCAATGTAGGAAACCCCTATTTGATTCCTGGGTCTGGAAGATCTGCTAGAGAAGGGATAGGCTACCACTCCAGTATTCTTGCTGTGTGCTCAGTCATGTCCAACTCTTTGCAACTCCACAGACTGTAGCCCACCAGGCTCCTTGGTCCATGGGATTCTCCAGGCAAGAATACTGGAGTGGGTTGCCATTTCCTTTCCAGGGGATCTTCCCGACCCAGGGATTGAAATGCGTCTCTTATGTCTCCTGCACTGGCCAGAAGATTCTTTACCACGGCGCCACCACCAGAGAAGCCCAATTTAATTCACAGCAGAGGTAGAATTAGTAAGAATGTATTAAATACCTAAAGGCAAATCACTGAACTTGGGCCTCTCTGAGATCTGATGTTGGATAAACGGGAGTCATGTTACTGAAGAAGGACAAGAAGTCAGATTGGGAGATTGATGGAGGGATATGGGGGGACGACAAAACATTGTCTGTGAAAGTGAGTCGCAGGCAGTTAGAATAGCAGGGGACCAGCGGGCCAGGGGGCAGACTCAGGGGTCCAGGCTGGGGACCTACTGCACACGTGGGCAAGGAGGGAGCTGAGACCCCAGGAGAGGTCTCTGGGGCAGAAGCCAAGCTGAAAAGAAGTGAGAAGACTGACAGCCCAGTGAAGAAGGGATTTCTAAAGCACAGGAGACCTGGACCCAGAACCAGCTAAACTAGCCAGAGAGCACGGTTAATGCTTTTTAGTGTCCTAAGAAATCTTTGTTTACCTTAAGGTTGTGAACATAGTCTGCTCTTACTCAAAAAGTGATGATAGCAACTTTAAACATTGAGAATAATAATAAGGACATTTTGTAGGCAAACAAAGAGGCATGTTTATAATAACTGAAACACAGGGCTATCTCTGTACTTTTATAAATTTATGACTACTTGTTAATTTTCAAGTATCTCCTTGATGTATCCTCTTTTTCTCTAAGAAACAGAAAGTAAGTCTTGGTGTTTTGAGAATTGTTAGAAATGAAGGACTAGGAAAGAAATCTCAATGTGAGGTTTGAATGTCCTGTGTATGATAATGACTTTAGATAATGATCTTTATAGTACAAGTGATTTTATAGCATTATTCACTGTCCTTGAGCAATGACTTTAACTCCAAGGAGCCCAACCATGCTATTCCTATTCTTTATCCTTATCTCTGGAGAAGAAGGATGATAGCAAATTATCAGACTTTCCAAATAATATCATTTATCTATACACTGATTAAAATATACAAAATTTGTAATATTTTAAATACATGCAATATATTATGAAAAAGATACAAATTTAAACAGGAAGCTCTGGTAGCTCAGTGGTAAAGAATCTACCTGCCAATGCAAGAGATAAGGGTTTGATCCTTAGGTTAGGAAGATTCCCCTGAAGAAGAAAATGGCAACCCACTCCAGGAGTCTTGCCTGGGAAATCCCATGGATGGATGACCCTGGTGGGCTATAGCCATGGGGTCATGAAGAGATGGAACTGAGCAACTAACACACACACACACACACACACACGTACACGTGCTAGATGTTGGATACGCTGTGGTGAAGAAGCAGACCAGGTACCCACCTCTTGGTGCTTCTTACCTGAATGAGAAGAGTCAAGTAAACAGGTATTGTTTAAAATTTTTGTTAGATGCTCTGCAGATATTACAGGGCACCACCAACAAAAGTAACAGGGAGAACCACTGGTAGGGAGGCCTTCCTGAGCAGGTGACATCTAACCAGAGACTTGGTTGACAGGGATCCAGCCACGTGGGGAAGAACAGTCCTATGGGCCAAGCCACTCAGGTGACAGCCTTAGGCAGGTAAGAGCCATGTAATCCAGGCTAGGGTAGGGGCAGTGAGCAGAAGAGAGAGACAGGGTAAGACCAGCCGCAAGGTCATGGAAAGGCTTCTTTTGACTACGGTCAGGAGTTAAGTTGACAAAGACTGTTCTACCTTACAGCTGAAGCCCACGTTCCTCACAAAAGGAGCATGGGGTATTCATAGCTAGAATAAGGGATTATTAATTATACTGCTGTTGTTTGGAGTCTCTAAAGAGTCTCAGCTTATATTGATAAGTGATGACTGATGGCATGTGGCCTGGGATAAGGGGATCACTCACTGGTGTCTGTTGAACAGAATTCTCAGGACAGGAGGTCCATAGACACATGGAGCAGAGAGGGACATGCTGACCAAGGGGATTTAAACTTAGAACCCACATCAGGGCCATGAGGTGCCTTGCACAGACATAGTGAAGAAGTAGGGAGAAGGTCAGGGTCCCAGCATTAGGGTGAGGCAAAGTCAGGAATTAATGTCCAGAAGTTAGGATGAGACCATGTGTGGGACACCACATCTCCCATACACCAGCCAGGTATAGATCATTCTCAAGCAGGTAATGTGGATTGAATGGCAAGAAACCAGAAGCAGGAAATTCCACTAAATGAAGTTTCAAAAAATTTGTGTACATTGTGCTGAGTAGTAAAGGAAAGGAAGACAGGAATCCAAGAATTGTTGTGCAGAGACCTCTCTCCATTGTCAGGTTTGCTGTGGGGTAGCGCAGCTCCTATGTGACTCTCTCTGCCATTTGAAGTTATTTCCTGCCTCTGGGAAGTGTAGATAAAATATGATTTGCCAGCATGTACCTTTCCCAATAGAGTCTTCTAGAGAGGCAGGGCTGCAGCTGGAAGCTACACCGTGGCTCTGGGCAGGCAGATGAATGATCTGGTTGCAGGGTCAAGGCCAGCATCCTCTCCCTGCCTCTGTGCCCTGACCTGGTCCAGCAGAGTTCCCCTCTCCTCTTCTCTGATAAGCGTCCCCCTTACCCTCTCCCATGGGTGCATGCACGCTCCCTACACTGACGTACACACAACTCCTTCTCTGGTGATTGTTTAAACTTGGAAGAATATAAGATAATGTTTCCTCATATTGAGGAGACCGGAACCCTCAGAAAGAAAGGTGTCAGAATGACTAAACATGGGGTGTTTGTGGAGGGTCGACTGTACTATGCTGTTTTATATAACAGATTTGGGCATTCTCAGACTTTAGTATCTATTTCAGGGCCCCTATTCCATAGGGACGCTGAAACCAGTTCCCTCCTGTGTACCAAGGAACAACTGTAGCAGGGTTATGAGCTTGCAAAAAAGCCTGAATGTAACAGTTACAAAAATGTTTTAGCAGGAAAATCAAGGAATTTTAACACCTTTTTTGTTGTTGTTGAGCTTTAGTTGTAAGGGCTTCCCTGGTGGCTCAAATGGTAAAGAATCTCCCTGCAATACAGGAGACCTGGATTTGATCCCTGGGTTGGGAAGATCCCTTGGAGAAGCGAATGGCTACCCACTCCAGTATTCTTGCATGGAGAACCCTTTGGACAGAGGAGCCTGGCTGCAGTCTATGGGGTCACAAAGAGTGGTTCACAATTGAGCAACTAACACTTTCACTTTCACTTCAGTATCTGCAAATGACAATAAATAAAACTGAGTTTGAGAGAGAAGCTCAGATGGAAATAAATATTCCGGAACAGTTAACTTCAGAGATGGGAGACAAAAGACTTGACATAGAGATAAACAACCAAAGGATGAAGGAAAGAGTCCTTGGTGACATGCACAGTGGGGGCTGATAAAGCAATAAACCAAAAGATGAAAAAAAGAGAGATACTAAAGAACGGTGAAAACTGGAAAAGCAAATAGGAAGAGTATGGCAGAAATAAAGATTTAAAACAGGAGAAGATCCCCTCTGGTCTTTATAATATGTGTGCAGAAAATAGTTTTCAATCACTGTTCAGTATAGTTGTTTATTTTTTTATTATTATTTAGGAAATGAGCTGTATTTCTTACATTAATACTCTAGTTCTTGATTCACTGCTCTTGAAATCCAGAAGTGAATCTATAGATAAGCTCAGTTGTTTCATAACAATTGTTTGAGGGCTGTTTTACAACACTAAATATATTTTTGTTGAGTTGGTTGCAAAATGGTTAATTTCAACAGATCTGTGATTCTTTAAAAGGTTTTCCATTCACTGTATTAGATATTTTTTCATACCTCCTAGGGCTAAATTTGGCTGGTTGATATTGCTGTGGAATTGGAATATGGGAACATAGACCTAATTTCCTCATTTGACTTTTAAATTAGTTTTGTGTGTGTTAACTAAAATTGAAAGTGTTTCAATTATGAATAATGCCAAGATGAATGAGTACACTCCATTGACTTTAATGAAGTGTACATGTTCTTGCATATTTGTGAATGATGGCATGGTAGCACAGTTCTTGAATCTTAGTATTTAATATTTGCTGCACTTACATATTTCATTTATGATACTGCTTACTGCAGTCACAGCTTTTTACTTTTATGAACACACTTGAACTTAAAATTTTTGTTTCATCAACTTTTCCAAGGGATTGATATTACCAAGGGTGTGCTTTTTTACATAAAAGCAAAAGTTGACAACCAATTTGATAAATTTGAATTAGCTAACATTTGCTCCATGACTGTTATTTGAAGGCTCTGTGCCAAGAGATTAACTTTCAAGGAATAAATGTGTCATTTAGATAATTGAAACTTTAAAGTGAAAGTTTTAGTCTTTAGTGATCATAACAAAATGTGTATAAGTTAAATATCAGACAACACTTGCTGGTAATATATTCAAATGAGAGGAGCAACTAGAGAAATTCAGAATAATGATGTCAGTTGCATAGTACCGTAAGGATGATTACTAATTTTTTAAACCAAAGATTTCTTTCTTGAGTTAAATCTTTAGTGGCTGTTGGAAGAGTGAAATAGTCTCAGATACTTACAAATATATTTAAATTTCATGTCTTATATCCAGGGCTTCAAGCTCAAGCTGTGGTTTTCTTGTCTGAATACTTTGCTAATTTTTTCATGCCAAACAAGAAATCAAATTATAAAAGTATATTTAAATTAACAACTGTTCATGTAATATTAGAAGGATAAACAGCTTAATAATTTATGAATGTATTAACATTGTGTGTTAAAGAGCTTTGAGATGAACGGTGGATTCAGCATATGTAACATGTACTGAAAATTAGCTATTGCACAGACTTGGCAAGTGTTCCTGGTAGCTCAGCTGATAAAGAATCTGCCTGCAATGCAGGAGACCCCAGTTCAATTCTTGGGTTAGGAAGATCCACTGGAGAGGGATAGGCTACCGACTCCAATATTCTTGGGCTTCCCTAGTGGCTCAGCTGGTAAAGAATCCACCTGCAATGCAGGAGACCTGGGTTCGATCCCTGTGCTGGGAAGATCCCCTGGAGAAGGGACTGGCTACCCACTCCAATATTCTGGCTTGGAGAATTCCATGGACTGTATAGTCTATGGGGTCGCAGAGAGTCAGACACGACTGAGTGACTTTCACTTCACTTCACATGCTGCACATATTCATGGAATGAGAAATTATGAACACCATTTCACTTGCTGTTATTGGATACATCACATGTGTCATATAAGCCTTTACTAGTCGAATCATACAGTCCATTATTTCATAAACAGTGTTTAAATGACCTTTCCCAAGATGATACAATAAATAAAAGAATTTGATCTACAGCTAGGACTCCCCTATCCTAGCCTTGATGGAGGAGTACTACAGGGGTAACATCTATACTACAGGACTAGCCTAACATTTTGCACACTGGAGTTTCCATGGGCATGTGGTCTAATTTAATTTCAAGTTTCGTAGTCTATAATTCTTTGACAAACAGCCACAAGCTACAATTCCCTGCCTTTCCCATATCAGATGCTTGGAAACCACCTGTTTCTCCATTAATTGGTGACCTTGAACAAGGACATGTAGGTAAAAGATGGGTACTGCTTAGTTCTATTTCATTTTTCCCACCATCAACCTTCCTCCTTTGGCTTTGAGACTGATGCTGTCTCCTGTTCCCTCCCTTGGGCGTTACAAGCCTTTGGACTCTAGAATCTGATAGAACAGGGCTCAAGCTCCAGTCCATTGTAGGACCTCGGGCAGGTTGTTTGACCTCTCCAAACCTCATTTTCTCTATAAAATAATGCTGTGTAAAGAGTTGTGGGTGGTTAATTTTGGAGCAGGGGGACGAAGTATTTTGTTTTGTTTCATGGATGTTTTGACCATTCTAATTTCTTGTAGGGAAGTATTTAAAGATATACGTGTAAAACATGTTTCTAAGAATACTACTTGGGCACCCGACTGAGAACAGTGTTATTTCAGTGAATGATGTGCTGTAGAAGAGGAATTACCTTTCCTGTCTTCAGCCTACAGATAGTAGGTGCGGATTTAGAATAAAACTTGTGGCTGTGGGACCCCAAACCCCACCCTCCTCCCATTCCACGTGCCCTGAGTTTGTGCCTGCAGAACATAAGGAAACGTCTCTCTTAAATGACACTTACAATTACTGAAAGTCAAGTCCCATTCATACATGGTCAATAACTACTTTAGTCAAGTGCACAAGGAGAAAGGGATGTCTTTCTTCATATGCCACTAAAACAATACTAGCCTGGAAGAGGACAGATAAAATGAGAAAAACATTATAGACCATGAAAGGTGACATCACTTAAATCCCTGGGCTAAAAGCCAAGGATACTAGGTCCTGCTTTCAGCTGTCAACTATCATTTTGTGATGATGGATAAATTTACTTCATGTGAAAAGAAAAGAGTATATTCGGGCATGTTATAAATAAAATTAATTATCAAATATGATATAATTATGTTTAAGTAAAGAAACAAGCAAATATAGAAATATCTGCAACATCTAAGACATATAAGCCTGCACAGAAATCTGAGGTTAAAGGGTGATATAAATGAAAACAATAAAAGTGTTACCTTGTTACTTTTCTGACTTAATTTAGAACCTATACTTTCGGGTTTCACCTTGAAGGCTTCTGATCTAAATATGTATTTCTGAGGCAACCCAAAGTAAGTTACCATGGATTTGATTCTACCAAAGGCAAAAAGAAAGGAAAAGGAAAACATAAAAGAGATGAGAAAACACTTTTTCACAATTCAATAACGTGAAAAAACTTCAGAAGTTGCTTTCGGAAGATACGTATCTAAAAGTATTTGATGGTACCCTTTTCAACAGAGCCACGGAATAATAACAGCTTATTTTACTTAATTTAATTTTCCACTCCATTACTCCCCAAAGTACAGGACCAAGTGAAAGAATCCCCTCACAGATTGCATGCCACGTGCCAGAATTTATTACCGTACTCACTGGCATTATTTCACCCGTTTTTCTGTAATATTTCCATTCTAAACTGAAGGAAGGGAAATAATATTAAAACCTAGATCTTAGTGTGATGGTGACTTGGAAACCTCCATTAATCCAAAGATCATTTTGCTACTGAAGGATCCTGAACAGCAAATTCAAATTACCTAGTGTTCATTAAGCAATAATGCATGCAGAGTACCACGCTAGAGTCTGTAGGCAAAGAAAAAGATGAACCCATCTCAGAAGGGTTTATGTGAACTAACATCCTAGGTTTCAGATCTGTACCCTGTTCACAGATGACCAAGGTCATCAGTTCCAGGAATGGCCTCTTGGGGCTCCAAGTTAAACCATTGTAAGTTTCTCATCCGTAACATGGAGTGCAATCCAAGCCAGAGAGGAAATAAAATGGTCTCTAAGATCCTTTTCAACACACACATGCAAGTTGCAGGAGAATGCTGAACCAACAGGGGGTCCTTTCTTCACCTGATATTTGGAGCAAAAACCTACCTCAAATGTAGGAGCATATTTCTGTGTGACAGAGAGGAGCACAGAAAGAGAGGGAGAGAGTGCTTGCAAGTGATTCCCTGGGTCTCCAATTTAGAGTTTCAGTATTTTTGACAAAGTGAAAAAAGAAAACAAAGGGAAAAATCCCAGAACCTGCCATAGCTCTATGTCTCAAGATTGAAAGGCCATTGAAGATGGACTCTCTTCATGGGCATGAAAGTTACAATTAGAAATACCAGTATTACGGACTCCTTCCTGCAAGTTCAGCACCATGCTGGGAGTCAAGTGGACTCCCTGCTCTCTACTGCAGTAAGAGAGCAAGGAAGGGAGGTAGGGAAGGAAGCAAATAGAGGAGAACGGGTCTGGGGAAGTTGAACCAAGGTATGACTGCTGGCCAGTCGAGGAGCTTGTTTCACAGCATTTTTTTGCAGTTATTTTCACTTTTTGCAATTAAGTGTTTCCACCTAAAACTTTGAAACTTCTGATCAAAATGCACCTTTCGAAGCCATATTATTTATTAAGTTGTGAGTTCAATTCGGTTTAGTTGCTCAGTCATGTCTGACCCTTTGTGACCCCATGGACTGCAGCACCCCAGGTGTCCCCGTCCATCACCAACTCTTGGAGCTTGCTCAAATTCATGTCCATCGAGTTGGTGATGCTATCCAACCATCTCATCCTCTGTTGACCCCTTCTCTCCTGCCTTCAATCTTTCCCAGCATCAGGGACTTTTCTAATGAGTCAGTTCTTCACATCAGATGCTTCAACATCAGTCCTTCCAGTGAATGTTCAGGACTGATTTCCTTTAGGATTCACTGGTTGGATCTCCTTGCAGTCCAAGGGACTCCCAAGAGTCTTCTCCAACACCACAGTTCAAAAGCATCAATTCTTCAGCACTCAGCTTTCTTCATAGTCCAGCTCTCACATTCTACATGACTACTGGAAAAACAGTAGCTTTTACTAGACAGATCTTTGTCAGAAAAGTTATGTCTCTGCTTTTTAATATGCTGTCTATGTTGGTCATAGATTTTCTTCCAAGGAGCAAATGTCTTTTAATTTCATGGCTGCAGTGATTTTGGAGCCCAAAAAATAAAGTCTCCCACTGGTTCCATTGTTTCCCCACCTATTTGCCATGAAGTGATGGGACCGAATACCATGATCTTAGTTTTTTGAATGTTAATTTTAAGCCAACTTTTTCACTCTCGTCTTTCACTTTCATCAAGAAGCTCTTTAGTTATTCTTCGCTTCCTGCCATAAGGGTGGTGTCATCTGTATATCTGAGGTTATTGATATTTCTCCCAGCAATCTTGACTCCAGCTTGTGCTTCATTCAGCCTGGCATTTCACATGATGTACTCAGCATATAAGTTAAATAAGCAGGGTAATAATATATACCCTTGATGTACTCCTTTCCCAATTTGGAACCAGTCTGTTGTTCCAGGTCCAGTTCTAACTGTTGCTTCCTGACATGCACACAGATTTCTCAAGACGCAGGTCAGGTGGTCTGGTATTCCCATCTCTTGAAGAGTTTTCCACAGTTCGTTGTGATCCACACAGTCAAAGGCTTTGGCGTAGTCAGTAAAACAGTAGTACATGTTTTTTTTCTGAAACTCTCTTGCTTTTCTGATGATCCAGTGGATGTTGGCAATTTGATCTCTGGTTCCTCTCCCTTTTCTAAATCCAGCTTGAACATCTGGAAGTTCACGGTTCATGTACTGTTGAAGCCTGGCTTGGATAATTTTGAGCATTTCTTTGCTAGCATGTGAGATGAGTGCAATTGTGTGGTAGTTTGAACATTCTTTGGCATTGCCTTTCTTTGGGACTGGAAAACTGACCTTTTTCAGTCCTGCGGCCACTGCTGAGTTTTCCAGATTTGCTGGCATATAATAGTGCAGCACTTTCACAGTATCGTCTTTTAGGATTTGAAATAACTCAACCGGAATTCTGTCACCTCCACTAGCTTTGTTCATAGTGATGGTTCCTAAGGCCCACTTGACTTCACATTCCAGGATGTCTGGCTCTAGGTGAGTGATCACACCATCATGGTTATCTGGGTCATGAAGATCTTTCTTGTATAGTTTTTCCATGTATTCTTGCCACCTCTTCTTAATCTCTTCAGCTTCTGTTAGGTCCATACCATTTCTGTCCTTTATTGTGCTCATCTTTGCATGAAATATTCCCTTGGTATATCTAATTTTCTTGAAGAGATCTCTAGTCTTTCCTATTCTATCATTTTCCTCTATTTCTTTGCACTGATCATTGAGGAAGGCTTTATCTCTCCCAGCTATTCTTTGGAACTCTTCATTCAAATGGGTATATCTTTCCTTTTCTCCTTTGCCTTTAGCTTCTCCTCTTTTCTCAGCTATTTGTAAGGCCTCCTCAGACAACCATTTTGCCTTTTTACATTTCTTTTTCTTGGGGATGATCTTGATCACTGCCTCCTGTACAGTGACATGAACCTCCATCTATAGTTTTTCAGGCACTCTATCAGATTTAACCCCTTGAATCTATTTGTCACTTCCACTGTATAATCATAAGTGATTTGATATAGGTTATGCCTAAATGGTCTAGTGGTTTTCCCTACTTTCTTCAATTTAAGCCTGAATTTTGCAATAAGGAGTTCATGATCTGAGCCACAGTCAGCTCCCATCTTGTTTTTGCTGACTGTATAGAGCTTCTCTATCTTTGGTTGCAAAGAATATAATCAATCTGATTTCGGTATTGACCATCTGGTGATGGTTATTAAGTTGTGGAGAATCACAATCACCAAAAGAACTAGAGATTGGTCTTAATGTAGCATGTTTAAGAGGGAAAGTGTAAGTGGGGCATGGTGCTTTACAATTTCTCTCTATATTGAGGCTTCCCAGGTGGCTCAATGGTTAAGAATCCTCTCGCAATGCAGGAGACACAGATCCCTGGGTTGGGAAGATCCCCTGGAGAAGGAAATGGCAGTCCACTCTGGTATTCTTGCCTGGGAAATCCCATGGACAGTGGAACCTGGCAGTCTACAGTCCATGGGGTTGCAAAAGAGTCATATACAACTTAAGCGACTAAACAACATTTGAAATTCTCCAGCTTCCAACCGATTCACTGTTGTTAAAACTACTTAAAAGGACTCCTTGACCATTCCGAATTATTTCTCTAGCTAGGTCATTCTCTGAAATAA
>NW_011495057.1:6271791-6289992 GCF_000754665.1 Bison bison bison | reverse complement strand
GCCCCCCCCCCCACTAGCCCCATCTTCCAAATCACTCCTTGTCACTGCAGGACCTGGCTTTGTGTTTCAGAGAAGTCAGAGGCTACCCGCTGAGAAGTAGCTCAGATATATATGCAAAATCTGTCAGCCAGTTTGCTTTTTTCCCATCTGCTTCTCCTCGTGTTACGATGGGGGAAGGAGGAAGTAGATGCACCTGCATCAAGGTGAGTCCCAACCTTTGCTCCGGTCCTCTCTGTATTGTCCTCCCGAAAACCTCCCTGAATGAGTGACTCCTTTTCTCCTGAATCTTCAGGCTCTTCCTCTCTATGGCTGCTCGTTTTCAGTATTCACAATGCTCTAGTTTCTCCTTTAAAAAAGAAAAGAAGGTCTTTTCTGAATCCTGTACCCTCTTCCGACTTCCCTCCTCCAGGGGATCTTCCTGACCCAGGGACTGAACCCATGTCTCTTGCGTCTCTTGCATTGGCACGTGCGTTCTTTACCGCCAGTGCCATCTGGGAAGCCCCTCTTCCACCTGACCTGTCTTCATCTTACTGCTTTCTCCTTGAAAAAAAAAAAAAAAAGGCTTTTCCTCCTCCTTCTCTGCTCTTCTTCCATCCCTTTGAGGATCTGTTTTCTTCCACCTGAATTTTACACACTAGATTTTTCTTCACTTGCCTGCAGGTCCACTTGGCTTTTCAGCCTCTCCCCTTGCCCTAGTGATTTCCTTCCCTGTTATAAGCCAGCCTCTCTTCTCCACTTGTCTTCAGAACCTCAGAGACATCTAACCCTCTGCCTATGGGGTGCTATTGTTCTATCTCCCTCAAACCTGCCCCTCCTCCAACATCCCCCATCTCAGTAAATGTCACCCAGTTGCTCCCGCGGAAAATGTGGGACTTGACGCTTGGCCTCTTCTTCAGCTCTCATACTTGGTTCCTATCAGTGTTACCTGCAGAATGGATATGGTGCTGTTTTGTTCTGGGCTTCTTCACTTGCCATCTCACTGTCCCTGGAAACAGCTCCCTAACTTCTCTCCCCATGTCTGGTCAGGCTCCTCTCTCTCCCACTGTCCACGTCACAGCCAGAATGAATTTTACCAAATGCAGATCTGAGTGTGTCCCTCCATAGGTTGAAATGCCTCAGAGGCTTCCCAGTGTCCTTAGAAAAAAAAAGCACAGCCTTCTACATGATCCTGTGCTATCTACCCTTTTCCTACAGACCCGTCTCCTTACTTCCTATTACCCACCTCTGACAGTCCCTCTCTTGCACTGAGCTTCTCTTAGCAGCTTCATCACAAAAGCTCCTTCCTGACCATGTGCTGTTCTCATTTTTTTTTTTAATTTCTATTGGAGTATAGTTGCTTTACAATGCAGTGTTAGCTTCTGCTATACAGAAAAATGGACCTACTATGTATATGCATACATCCCCTCTTTTTTAAATTTCCTTCCCATTTAGGTCATCCCAGAGCACTGAGTAGAGGTCGATCGCTGTACAGTAGATTCGCATTATGTTATCTGTTATGTACATAGTGGTGTTTGTATGCCAGTCCCAGTCTCCCAATGCATCCCACCCACCTCCCTTTCCTCCTTGGTGTCCATAGGCTTGTTCTCTCATGTGCTGTCTTTATCCCTGAAATTCTCTGCCCTCCTCATCCCAGCCATCCCTGCTCATCTCCACACTTCACCTTGGGGCTCAGATAAAATCCTCTGGGAAATTCTCTCATCCCTCCAAGTCCTCTTGACTAGACTTGCTGTCCCTGCTCTTTCCTGTCCTCTATTCCCTTTTATCAGCTACCACAATTGTAATTTCATGATTATCTGGATAATTCTGTGCTATATCTTCCCCACCAGACTGTATTCATCCCTGAACCTTCATCAGCTAGCGTGGATTCTAATACACGGAAGGTCTCAATGAATGAATGATGCACCTTCTCTTTTTCCTTCTCTCTTGTGAAATCTACTTCCCAGCCACTCCAAGTTTACATGTGATAGGTTTTCCATCTTAAAAGGAAAAATCTGCATAAAATATGGAAACAATTTTGATTCTATTTTGGTGCTAGTCTTAACCCATTTTCTTGCAGACTGTAAGCTCTCTGCTTTTTTTCTCCTTTTTTTTTTTTTTACAGTATTTGACTGTAGTTCATGATGAATTTTTTATTATTTATTGGAGTGTAGTTGATTTACAATATTGTGTTAGTGTCTGCTGTACAGCAAAGTGAATCAGTTATACAGAAACATATATCCACTCTTTTTTGATTCTTTTTCCCATATAGACCATTACAGAGTGTTGAGCAGATTCTCTGCTTTTTTCTAAATTACAAAGAGGAATTAAGAGAGCAATAAGCAATACAGGAGGAATTTAAATCCATGAATCCATTGCATTATTCTTACACTGAATATCAAAGGGCTTTACTTCCATTTGGTTGGAGACTCAGTAGCTCACAGGAGTCAGTACCAACTGTTATACTGCGCACTTCACCAGGCTACATCTCTCTGAAGTGCATGAGTTTTGCTGGCCCGTGTTTTCCTTTTCACAGATGTGGTGCAGATTGAGAAGTTTATGTGCAGTGTTATAAACGTGAACTTTGACATCATTCATCTTCTACTTTTCTTTTTTTTTTTTATTTTATTTTTAAACTTCACAACATTGCATTAGTTTTGCCAAACATTGAAATGAATCTGCCACAGGCACACCTGTGTTCCCCATCCTGAACCCCATCTTCTACTTTTCTAAGTTCTATTTTAAACTTAGTTGTAAGTAAATGGCTACCCACTTCAGTATTCTTGCCTGGAGAATCCCATGGACAGAGGAGCCTGGTGGGCTACAGTCCATGGGGTCACAAAGAGTCAGACATGATGAAGCGACTAAGCACAATAGAAAAGTGAAGTCGCTCCATCGTGTCCGACTCTTTGCAACCCCATGGACTATGGCCTGCCAGGCTCCTCCGTCCATGGGATTCTCCAGGCAAGAATACTGGAGTTGCAGCCATTAAAAAGAATACATTTGAATTAGTTCTAATGAGGTGGATGAAACTGGAGCCTATTATACAGAGTGAAGTAAGCCAGAAAGAAAAACACCAATACAGTATACTAACGCATATATATGGAATTTAGAAAGATGGTAACAATAATCCTGTGTACGAGACAGCAAAAGAGACACTGATGTGTAGATCAGTCTTATGGACTCTGTGGGAGAGGGAGAGGGTGGGGAGATTTGGGACACTGGCATTGAAACATGTATAATATCATGTATGAAACGAGTCGCCAGTCCAGGTTCGATGCACGATACTGGATGCTTGGGGCTGGTGCACTGGGACGACCCAGAGGGAGGGTATGGGGAGGGAGGAGGGAGGAGGGTTCAGGATGGGGAACGCGGGTATACCTGTGGCAGATTCATTTCGATATTTGGCAAAACTAACACAATATTGTAAAGTTTAAAAATAAAAAAAAAAAAAAAAGAATACTAGAGTTGGTTGCCATTTCCTTCTCCAAGCACAATAGAAAATATATCTCAATAACCTAGATACCTCTAACATAGTTGAACTTTGACATTTCTGGTTCTGATTCTCCTGGCTTTATGAGGTTAATAACTCCCCAAATAAATAGATATATAGGTACATTATCCTGATTTAAATTTTACAGTAACGATGGATTCTTTTGCATGGCCTTGGCCTTTTATATTACCACTTTCTTATTTAATAGTTTCCATGTACAAGATATGTAAACATGTATAGCCAGCATTCTGTAGTTAATAAAGTAAAAATTCATAAAAGTAGTTTTCTTTTTTAAATTAGCACCCTATTTAAGGTAAATCAAATACAGCATCCATGTATGACTAAATCGAAGGATTGCTCAGCTGTTGAGGAGCATCCAAGAATTTGAATCCACCAATGTTTCATCATCTCTCTAAGGCAAGGTCAAACTTAGATGACCTTTACCTTATTTTCGAAAGGCACTCCACATTCACAAATATATTTCCCCCACCTATTCTCTGATGCCTAAGCTATTCTGTAATAGAAGGCAGTCATTTCCCGACATTCTTGAAGATAATGCTTAAGCCCAGAGGTAACATATCAACAATTAGCATTTTGGTGGACGAGAACATAGGCGGAGTTTCTCCACTGAGAAGACTCTGTTAGTAGAATGGAGGGTGTACACACTGGACTTGGATTTTGAAGAGGTTGAGGCTAGCTCTTTGGAATAAACAAGAACACACACACACTGAGTGTGGACTGGAGTGTTAAACACATACCTTCTTGCCTACTTTGAAGTCATGCTTGATATTATCAGAAGTTTCCTGACTCAGGAAACAGTCTCACCAGTGCCCTGTTCACCAGCACTGAAGCTACTCAAACGGTTTGTCTTTGCTAGTCTGACTTGCTCCAGACCAGTGAGATCAGACCATTCCATGCACCTTTTTAGGTGACAGTTGGAGCTGCAGTAACTTCTAAAATTGCAGCAATCCTAGAAAGGCTGAGAAGTAATCACATAAGTCATTTGAATCTGGAAAGGGGACGAGGATGACAAATTTTAGTGTAAAAGAAGAAATCTACAACTGGGGATAGAAAAGAATTTTTAGCAACGCTTGTTGCAGCTCTCTATATACGTGGCACACTAGGGTGTTATGGGGTTAAAGAACCGGGGATATCTCAGCCATACCTAAAATCAAGTGGATGGATATCAAGACAGGCCAAATAGAATCACAATAAAACTTTATATGACAGGGTATACCGTTTCACCTCAGTTCACAATCTGTGCACTGTTAGAGGTTTTCAGAACAATGAAAATACCTACTTGCCCCAATTCATTGAAACTGGTTGACTTCTATGAATATAACATACCCTCTGCAGGCCTGGGGTGTGAATTTAAAACATCTCTGAAAACAGATTCATCAATGAGCATTTGATCTTGAGCAAATAAATAAGAGAAATTAATAAAGCCTAGAGTAGCTCACCTCTTCAGGGCATTGGCTAAAGTCTATTATTCTGATTACATCAGAGAGAAAATTCCAAGTGTATAGTAATTCTTTTCCCTTCATGCTAATCAGTTTTCCTTCTAATGAGGTCTACAAATAGGGGATGGAAATAGAATGGAGGCAAGTATAGAGAGCGCAAACAAATATTTGAAGCTAAAAATTCTGAATACAAGAAATAGAAGAAATTCCTCTTAGGTGGATGTAGAAATTCTATACTGAAATTGATGTGGATTCTTACTCAAGATCAGTTATCAACCGAGTGGGTGTTCCCTACCCTTGTTTCTACCCCAGAAGTGACTAAGAAGTTGAACACACTTCCATCAAAAATAGTGGTTCAGGGGCTACAAGGGGAACACCCTTCTGTTCTTAAGGGTCCTGCTCCTGGAAGGAGTGTGGGAGTTTGTACATGGGAAACCCACTCCTTCCAGGAGATTTTGAATTTTTCCCCAAACGGGCTGTCCCTTCCCCATTTCTTCCCCATATGTGACCTGTGTTGTCTTAGTTTCCTCATGGATAAAATGAGAATGATATAGACAAGAATCTGTAAAGGTGTGAACGGATCTACAGAAAAAGTTTTAATATCCTCCATTTGCCTCTTTTATTCAGTTTGTTAAATATGATACAACAGAGCTGGGTAGGTTGACTGTTGTAGTTAAGCTCTTGAGCACTTAGATTCTAAAGAGAATCTAAAAATAGCCTTGATTAGAAGTAAATATGATCTATTTAAAGGTCACTGTGACTGTGCTTCAGGGCATTGAGATTGTTTCTACCAGATATCTTTCAAGAGAGAAGGAAGACACAAGATTGGTCTGTGTCGATTCTTGGGCTACACATCTTAAAAACTATCATTTATGAAAGTGAAAGTGTAGTCACTCAGTCACATCTGATTCTTTGTGACCCCATGGACTGTAGCCTACCAGGATCCTCTGTCCATGGGATTCTCCAGACAAGAATACTGGAGTGGGTTACATCCCTCTTCTCCAGGGGATCTTCCTAACCCAGAGATCAAACCCAGGTCTCCTGTATTGCAGGCAGATTCTTTACCATCTGAGCCACCAAGGTAGCCCTAAATATATGCCTTTTCATACTGTTCATGAGGTTCTGATTCTGGGAAAGATTGAGGGCAAGAGGAGAAGGGGCAGCAGAGAATGAGATGGTTGGATGGCATCACTGACTCAATGAACATGAGTCTGAGCAAACTCCAGGAGACAGTGAAGGACAGGGAACCCTGGTGTGCTTCCATGGGGTCGCAAAAAGTCAGACATGACTGAATGACTTAACAACAAATTATTTGCAGATACGCTGCTAAGAGCTTAATTTGTAATATCTTATCTAATCCCCATAAGTCTTTTATTATTATTCCCATTTTGCAGATACAAAACTGACATTTAAAGAAATTACATAGCATGTCCCATATTCCACAGAAAGTTATTAAATTAGGATTTAGGCCTAAGTAACATTTTTCTTCTTAGTTACCACACAGTCTGTAAGGCTAGCAGACATGATCAGAAAGCATAACTGGAAAAGAGTTATAAAGAGACAGGCCACTCTTGTCTGTTCTGCTTTTTTTGTTTCACAAGATGAATGAAAAGAAACTATGCAGAAATCTGAGTCTTAATAAAACTTAGTGGAGGGGGATGTGAGTAATCCCATTCCCAAATCGTTTGTTTTGTAATAGTATGCTAAATTGCTTTAGTGATGTCTGACTCTTTGCAACCCCATTGACAGTAGCTGGCCAGGTTCCTCTCTCCATGGGATTCTCCAGGCAAGAATACTGGAGTGGGTTATCATGCCAATAAGTATAACCGAGGGAAAACTGCTCTTATAATAGGGGACAATCACTTTTTCCAATTTGTAAGTTAATTTATAAATAACTCATTATTACAGCATCCTACAGCTACTCAAGAAACGTTTTTCTCTGCCTAATTAAAATAAACTGATAATAAGTCACATGCTTTGTCCCTGAGACAGCAACATTTGTGCTGGGAAAAGGAAATGTTTAGACAGAATTACAGTGAAAGAGATTTTGAAATTGGACCTTGTCACTAGGGGGCACTTAGGGATATAAAATCAGCATTACCAAAAATACTTGCTGATATAGAACAATTACTGACATTTACCTTTCAAGAGAGGAGAAAATACCTGATTCGGGATGTAAGAATTCAGGACACCTTCTGATGGACTGTTTTCAAGTGCCATGTTGGTTGGAGAAGGAGCATTTACAGTGAGAGGAAGGGATAGTTAGGGAGTTTGGGATGGACATGTACACAGTGCTATATTTAAAATGATAACCAGCAAGGAACTCTGCTCAATGTCATGTGGCAGCTTGGATGGGAGGATGTTTGCAAGAGAACGGCTACTTGTAAATGTGTGGCTGAGTCCCTTTGCTGTCCTCCTGAAGCTATCACAACATTGTTAATTGACTGTACTCCAATATAAAATAAAAAGTTTTTAAATAAAATAATAAAATAAAACAGGCATAGTTTTGAGGTCAGGAATCCTGTCTTCTCTCTCCCTCTCTGTCTTTTACTGCTGGAAGCATGAATCTGATATGAAAGGGGAAAATAACAAGACGAAAGAACAAAAAACAGCAGGGACAAGAGCTTGGTCTTCCTCAGCCCCCTTTGTGGCTTCCTCTTGCTCTCTTTCCCACTGCCCTCATCCCTTCCTTTAATCTGGCCCTGAGGGTGTTTGCCCCCCTTCCTCTGTGGTCCAGAGTTCCTTGGTCTTCATTTTTACAGCCTCTCTCTTTCATTTCATTTTTCCTCCCATTATGCCTGGCTTTGTTTTTCCCCCTTTATTGTTCCTCTTTGTTTTCATTAGCTGTTAGATTGAGTTCCAGTTTTAGTTTTGTTCCTGTGTTGTGGCTTATTTTCTTTTTTTCTCCTTTTTAAACACTCACATCCCTGTTTCCTTCAGAAACTCATAAAATGTGTTTCCAGGATCTGTTTTACCTAAACTTGATAGTAATAGACAGCATGTTATCTGGTGCCAAAGGAGAATCGTTTATCACACTAATCGAATAAATGGGGAGAAATAAGAGGGAAGAAACCCCATTCTTACATACTAGCCTCTGACAGCACAGAAACAAGCAGAAAAACCTTTTGTGGTATGTGTGCAAGACTAAAACCACAGATGCGAGAGTGAAAGTTGTGGCCAAAGGAGAGCTCGCTTTGGTCCACCAGTCCCCGAACAACCAGTTTAATTGATTTTCTTTTCCAAACTCACCATTTCTTTTGCTTGGCGTGTGAAAAAGTTGTAAAGTATATTAAATCACGAAGTCTGTATTTAGCAGATATTGGATATCTCAAGCAGAGCAAAGATGGGAGACCTTCAATTGCCCTACTCCTTATATGTGAAGGGGAAAAAAACTTCCTATATTATGCACCCTATCTGTGGAAATTACCCTGCAGTTATAATTAAGAAAATAATTGCAAGTACAATTTACCAGGTCTGTGCCCATCATTTCATCCTATAAATTGAAACACTTCACCCACCGACCTAGTTTGTGAGCTTTGGCTAACCCCCCATGAGCGATAGATCTAGGTCTTCTTGAATAATGAAATGGTGGTCTGGGACTGGGAATCATGAATTTGGTTCCTTGCTCCCCTGACTCACCATGTGGTCATAGGGAAGTCTACACATCATCAATTTTTCCAGTAGGAAAATGATTAGTGTAATTGTTATGCAGATTACTCTAAAGCTTTGATTTCAATCAGCCATCCTTGGCACCCAGCCTTGTCCTCACCCTTTAAATAAACTTTTTGTTCAGACCAACAAAAAATGTTACTTCGGATGCCAGTTTTCACAAGATTATTTAAAAATTAATAAAAAATAAAATAATTTCAAAATTATTTTTAGGATATGTTCCTGTTTCCATGTATTTCAAGCCAAATTAAATCCTAAGATGTCCATCCAGCTTAGTCAACCCCCATGATTGAATTATAATAAATAAATTAATTTCTGTTTTTGACTTGGGAAAAGAATCTTATTTTTCTACCTTTTTGCCATTTGTCTTCTCCTCTTACACAGCCCTACTCCGCTGACTTACCTTCACATTTTATATATTTATTTACAAAATCATTAATATTCCTTAACACTTCTCCTTAGGAAGATAGAACATTTGCTTTTCTTGATTATAGCAATAGATTGCATTTCTGTATCACATCTACTTCCCGGCTTCTAAAAATGCCACAGTGGTCCATGAGTGGAAAGAGCAGTGTTTGGACTAGTGTTCTATAAGCAGACTGTCCTAATGCAGGGCCCTATAATATGCTTTAATATATACACCAGAAGGAGCTAACTATATTCAGCAGAGTAGTGATTTCCTCAGGGGAGAAATGACCTTCAGGGAAGATTTTCTGAAAGTCTCTGAGGACAGTTTTCTGTTGTCACAGAAAATGCAGGTCACTGACATTTCGTCAATAGAAACCAATACTGCTAGATAGCCTTTCTATGCACAGGTCCATTCCGTCCAAAAAGAAAGTGACCCCAGTTATGCGTGGCTTTCTGAAATCCTTGCACTTGAAAAACATATTTATCGTTTGGTGGTCCTAGACCCCACCTCTCTTTGAGATATAAACACAAAAAAATTACTGCGATCTTTTATTGTTGTTCACTTACTAAGTCGTGTCCAACTCTTTGCAACCTCATGGACTGTAGCACTCCCGGTCCCTCTGTCCTTCACTATCTCCTAGAGTTTGCTCAAATTCAAGTCCATTGTGTTGGTGATGCTATCTAACTGTCTCATCCTCTTCCGCCTCCTTCTCTTTTTGCCTTCAATCTTTCCCAGCATCAAAATCTTTCCTAGTGAGTTGGCTGTTCACATCAGTGGCCAAAGTATTGGAGCTTCAGCTTCAGCATCACTCCTTCCAATGAACAGTTAGGGTTGATTTCCTTTAGAATTGACTGGTTTGATCTCCTTGCTCTCCAAGTGACTCTCAAGAGTCTTCTCCAGCACCACAGTTCAAAAGCATTGATTCTTCGGCTCTCAGCCTTCTTTATGGTCCAACTCTCACATCCAAACATGACAACTGGAAAAACCATAGCTTGCTATCTTAAGAGATACTAAATTTTCTGGGAAAATGAGCACCTTATAAACCAAGGGAAAACTCTTTAGTTTATTCAAAAGTTGACCACAAATTATTCCTTTGAAAAACTGTGCTGCCAATTGCTGATTTGGATATCAGAAATACTAACACAAAGTTTGTCTAAAAATAGGATTACACAACATTCAACTGAAAGGAGTTAATAATCCTAATATGTAGATCTTTTTTAATCAGTGAGAGTTAAAACAATATGGAAACAAGCAATTTAAAAATGTTGTTCACTATTAATCAAAGAAATTATAAAAGTGTATAGAACACATAATATTATATGTTGAGACCCAATTTTATATAAAACACAGCAAAAATGTTTAATAATAATGTATGTCTAAATTATGATATATACCATTATACAGTATATAACGGTGTACATATGTAAAGTATAATTTCAGCATGACTTGTGGTATTATTATTTGACAATCACATATTAATTTTTATATGTGTATATTTTCTATGTCATTCTACTATATTTAACTGCCTGCCTCCTTCCAATGGACCACAGGTGAGTTTCACATGTTTTCACAAGACCCAACACAGTGCCTGGCAGAAAGCAGGCGTTCGATGAATGTTTGTTAAGTGAATAGACCATTATGAAATATAATTACTACTCTGTTTACTCATTTTCTTGAACTAGAGAAGAAAAATATTTTATCAAATCAAATGCACATCCAAATTATAAATCTCTACATTCAGTATGTATGTGTTATTTGCTCAGTCAGGTCCAACTCTTTGCCATCCCATGAACCATAGCCCACCAGGCTCCTCTCTCCATGGGATTTTCCAGGCAAGAATACTGGAGTGGATAGCCATTCTGTTCTCCAGGGGATCTTCTCAACCCAGGGATCGAACCCAGATTTCCCACATAGTAGGTAGATTCTTTACCGTGTCACGGGGATATTTTTTTTCAATTCAGGAACTTCTAACGGAAGGTTACAAACTGGAAACTTGGCATTTGTACTGGTATCTTGTGTGGTGTCTTGTGTGCCATAAATAAGTCAGCATAAAAGCACCTGTATTTATGCAAGACAGCAAAAGACACAGATGTAAAGAACAGACTTTGGACTACGGGGGAGAGGGCAAGGGTGGCATGATATGAGAGAATAGCATTGAGACATGTATATTACCATGTGTAAAATAGATGACCAGTGCAAGTTCGATGTGTGGTGCTCTGGGACAACCCAGAGGGATGGGGTGGGGAGGGAGGTGAGAGGGGGGTTCAGGATGGGGGACACATGTACACCCATGGGTGATTCATGATGATGTTTGGCAAAAACCACCACAGTATTGTAAATTAATTAGCCTCCAATTAAAATAAATTAATTTTAAAAATAAAGCTACAAGGGAAGGTTAAAAAAAAAGCACCTATATTTAAAGGAAATAGATTAAATTTCACTTTCCCCAAATTTACATCACAATTATACTCTCCAAAACTGTAAACAATATAGTGTGTACTAAGTTGCTTTAGTCATGTCCAACTCTTTTGCAACTCTATGTATTGTAACCCACCAGTCTCTGTCCGTGGAATTCTCTAGGCAAGAATACTGGAGTCGGTTGCCATTCCCACATCAAGAGGATCCTCCCGACCCAGGGATCAAACCCACATCTCTTTATGTCGCCTGCATTGGCAGACAGGTTCTTTACCACTAGTGCCACCAGGAAGCTGAGAAACTCATTGTTTAAGGAACTCTCTTGTCTAAAATTATTCATTTTAGAACTCTCTTGTGGCTTTTCACAGTAGTCTGGAGTTCCGAGTTCCACAGAACCTTCTCAGCATTAAACAGGTGCTCTCTCTGGACTCCACTTCCTGTTTCAACCAGAGCAATTCTGCTTTTATTTATATTACGTTCTGGGCTTCCACATAGAATTTTAGTGGAATAAAAAGTTTAATGACGTTAAATAAATAATCAAACAAATATGAAAAACATCAGTGTCAAAAATGACCCACTAGTCACGTGCACTCACACATCATCACTTCCTGTATTATATGTTTTGTATCCTGTTCATTCTTCAAAAAACCAGCTTATAATTCTACTTCCGCTGTGATGTCCTGCCAGTTCTCCCAGTGGATTAGTTGCTTCAGTCTCTATGCCTTCTTATGTTGTCTCTTCACATGTCTTTATATCCCTTTCAGGCAGCCATCTCCTAAGTGGGTTGCTTGTACCTCAAGAGGTATACACGATAATATATTAGGGAAGGAAATATTAGAACTTCCACTTATATGTAATTTTTATCTTTTTTAATTCTCTGTTCTGGGATGGAATAAATTTTATGAGCTTAAAATATTCTACCACAATGTTAGAGGCTAGGTAGTTGATAGATGATGATGATGATAGATAATAGATAGATGATAGATCAATAAATACATAGAAAGAGCAAGTAAGTGAATGCATGATGGTGAGAGTTTAGTGCTGCACAATGAGGAAGGTTTTACAACCATTTTTCTAGGTTGTGGCCTCCTATGGTAGGGTTTCTTCATCTTTGTGTCTTTGGGTTAAATGTGTGCATGTGTGCGTGCTCAGTTGCTAAGTCGTGTCCGACTCTGCGACCCCATGGACTGTAATCAAGATCCTTTGTCCGTGGGATTTCCCAGGCAAGAAGACTGCAGTCTGTTGCCATTTCCTTCTCTAGAGGATCTTCCCAACCTAGGGACTGGTCCCGAGTCTCCTGTGTGCTTCACTGGCAGGTGGATTCTTTATCACTGACTCACCTGAGAAGTCCTTCAAGTTAAATATCACTTGGTTAATTAATTTTGAAAGAATAGCTAAATCACTTTGGATTTTCTACATTTGAGTTCTCTGAAATGTGAAAACAGGCCCAGATTAAAATTCTGAAAGATTCGTTCATGAGTAAACACCTCAGCCATCAAATACATCATGTTTTTCTCAAAAGACTCCTGCACAACTGCCTTTTTTTTTCCTTGCAAAAGTTGCCGAAGCCCATGGCAACCCACTCCAGTACTCTTGCCTAGAAAATCCCATGGACGGAGGAGCCTGGCAGGCTGCAGTCCATGGGGTCACGAAGAGTCGGACGTGACTGAGCGACTTCACTTTCACTTTTCACTTTCATGCATTGGAGAAGGAAATGGCAACCCACTCCAGTGTTCTTGCCTGGAGAATCCCAGGGACGGAGGAGCCTGGTGGGCTGCTGTCTATGGGGTCACACAGAGTTGGACACGACTGAGGCGACGCAGCAGCAAGGTGTCCAACAAATCCACAGTTCCATGTGTGGAACTAAGAGTGAAGCAGATGTGGTTAGACGGTTTAGAGGTCTGGCTGAATCTGGAGAGCACGGTTAGATCAATATGGAGGTGTCAGTAATATGATCCACCAGGCATGGTAGGAGGAAGATGGAAGGTATCATTCTGTATTTGCTCCCCAAACCAACAAAGACAGCTTGGAACTCTGCATTCGCAAGCACATTATTGCCGAGTACCTGAGGCCGCCCTCAGCTGTCTTCTGTTTAATTTCATTCTGCTGTTCTGCCTATGGGCCTCTTTTTTCCCCCTGTTTTAACTGCTCTATTTTATAACAACTGCTCTATTTTATAACCTGCCACTAAATAATTAGCTTTATGTCACTACACATTGTTCTCACCCAACACCTAAGTATCCATTTAAATTAATTACATGTTTTTTGGATCTTTATTTTAATTTTATCAATAGACTTACCTTCTACTTAAATGACAATAACTATACTACTACTACCTCTGTGATATTTTATAAATTGGAATACTTATAAAAACCCTGAAAGGCAGGATAATGTTCATCCCTTTGGTTAAAATGTAGGAAGTTAAAGAGAAAAATACAACTTTCTAAAGACATAGACAAAGATACACTATAATGAAATCCTTTCATTTTCTCTAACTCCCAATGTTTTCTTAACATAAACCCTTAAAATTTCGGTTCTGTTTACATTTAAAATTAAATATTGGGTTTGACCTTATAAAACATTTAATTACTTTTGGAAATGCACTTTATGAGACCCAGAAAAGTCAGTTTTGATGATATGGAATAAAAATCTAATATCATGCTTGGAACACAATTTTTGAGAGTGCAGTGCATCACTGGTGGTATTTCCTTTGGAAAATGAATCATTGTATTATGGGCTAATCCTGCCAAAATTGATTTTGAAAATCCAAAGTGGAATATTTTGAACACTGTAGTTTAATATGAAGTGAACAAGCAAATACTATTTTTATCTTTTGAAAAAAGCAAAGTGGTTTCAGTAGAGTGTGATGCTTGTATTTATTACCTACGTGGTATCTCTGAAGCATAAATCTGATGGCTGTATCTGAAGTGTAAGCATATCCTGTTCTGTATAAATGCGGGCTAAGCATTTTCAAAGCTTGTTGCACAATCTCATTATTGTGATCAGTTATTGCTTTTCTTCCCTAGAGAAGGGCTGTCCATCCTAATTTAGTAGTGAAGAACTGATTTTTATTATGTTCTCCCAAGTGAAAAGTAACTCCAGTTCTTTCAGATGGAATGACAGCCAGATTGAGAGGATGGAGACTGAGGAGTGGCCAAAATCTTCAGCCGCCCGGAGAAAGCTCCATCGATGCCCTGGGCAACACACCCCATCCGCTTAGGGAACGAGCATGGCCTAAGAAGTCCTCCCTGTATATTTCCACATGGTATCCAGGAATTTCCAGCATTTATAGGAAATTCTTTCCCATTTGATGTGACTGACTACCTAATCGCCTCTCTGGGTTTCTTTATTCAGGCATATCTTATTTTATTATACTTTGCTTTACTTCACGGATATTATATTTCTTACAGATGGAAGATTTATGGCATCCGTGTGTTCAAGCAAGTCTATCCATGACATTTTTCCAACAGCATTAGCTCACTGTCTCTCTGTCACATTTTGGGAATTCTCCCAGTATATCAAAGTTTTTGTTATTATTATATTTGTTATGATGGTCCATGATCAGTGATCTTTGATGTTCGTATTGTAACTGTTACAGGGTGCCATGAACTGCACCCACATAAGACACTGAACTTAATGGGTGAATGTCGTGTGTATTCTGATTGTTTTGCTGTCTCTCTTCCTCTCCTTGGGCCTCCCTAGTCTCTGAAACACAACAATATCGAGGTTGCTATATGCCTAGTCGCTCAGTCGTGTCCAACTCTGTGACCCCATAGACTGTAGCCCGCCAGGCTCCTCTGTCCATGGGAATTCTCCATGCAAGAATATTGGAGTGGGGACTTCCCTGGTGGTCCAGTGGCTAAGACTCCGGGCTCCCAATGCAGGGGGTCTGGGTTCGATCCCTGGTCAGGGAACTAGATCCAACATGCCACAAGTAAGACCCTGGCACAGCCAAATAAATTTTAAAAAAT
Organism: Bison bison bison; assembly: GCF_000754665.1. NCBI lineage: Eukaryota > Metazoa > Chordata > Mammalia > Artiodactyla > Bovidae > Bison > Bison bison. The sequence continues at coordinate 6,274,599 of NW_011495057.1, read as the reverse complement.
AAGTAAATATTAAAAAAATATATTGGAGTGGGTTGCCACGCCCTCCTCCAGGGAATCTTCCCAACCTAGGGATCAAACCCAGGTCCCCACATTACAGGTGGATTCTTTACTGTCTGAGCCACCAGGGAGGCCCAATATTGAGATTAGGCCCATTAATAAAGCTACAGTGGCCTCTACGCATTCAAGTGAACAGAAAGGTCACACTTTAAATCAAATCTCTTGCTTTTACATCAAAAGCTAGAAATGATTAAGCTTAGCAAGGAAGGCATTTCAGACACTGAGATGGGCTGAAAACTAGGCCTCTTGCACCAAACAGTTAGCCAAGTTGTGAGTGCAAAGGAAAAGTTCTCAAAGGAAATTCAGAGTGCTGCTCCAGTGAACTCACAAATGATAAGAAATCGAAACAGCCTTATTGTGGATATGGAGAAAGCTCAAGTGGTCTGGATGGAAGATGAAACCAGCCACAGCATTCCCTTCAGCCAGAGCCTAATCCAGAGAAAGTCCTCACTGTCTTCAATTCTATGAAGGCTGAGGCAGGTGAGGAAGCTGCAGAAGAAAAGTTTGAAGCTGGCAGAGGTTGGTTTATGAGATTTAAGAAGAAAATGTTGTTTGCTCTTGTTTAGTCACTAAGTCATTTCCGACTATTTTGAAACTAGCATCTCTGTCCATGAGATTTCCCAGGCAAAAAGAAAATAGCCATCTCTGTAATATCAAAGTCCAAGTTTGTGCAGTGCTTAGTTGCTCAGCAGAGTCCAACTCTCTACAGCCCCATGGACGATAGCTCACCAGGCTCCTCTGTCCACAGAATTTTCCAGAATACTGGAGTGGGCTGCCATTTCCTTCTCCAGGGGATCTTCCTGACCCAGGGATCAAACCCACGTCTCCTGTGTCTCCTGCATCTGCTAAGCCTGCTAAGTCACTTCAGTAGTGTCCGACCCTGTGCGACCCCATAGACGGCAGCCCACCAGGCTCCGCCGTCCCTGGGATTCTCCAGGCAAGAACACTGGAGTGGGTTGCCATCTCCTTCTCCAATGCATGAAAGCGAAAAGTGAAAATGAAGTCGCTCAGTCGTGTCCAACCCTCAGCGACCCCATGGACTGCAGCCTACCAGGCTCCTCCATCCATGGGATTTTCCAGGCAAGAGCACTGGAATGGGGTGCCATTGCCTTCTCCAGTCTCCTGCATTGGCAGACGAATTCTTTACCACTAGTGCCACCTGGGAAGCTCCTTCACTCCAAGGTGAAGCTGCAAATGCTGATGCTGACGCAGAAGCTGCAGCAAGTTACCTAGTTTACAGTCTGGTGTACTAAATATTTTAAGCCCACTGTTGAGACCTAATGCTCAGAAAAAAATTCTTACTGCCCATTGGACAATGTCACCCAAGAGGGCTGGCAGGCATGGATGAAAATGAGATTAATGTTGTTTGCATGCCTGCTAACACAGCATCCATTCTGCAGCCAGTGGTTCAAGGAGTCATTTTGACTTTCAAGTCTTGTTATTTAAGAAATACATTTTGTAAGGCTGTAGCTGCCATAGATGGTGATTCCTGTGATGAATCTGGGCAAAGTAAATTGAAAACCTCCTGGAAAGGATTCACCATTCTAGATACCATTAAGAACATCCGTGATTCATGGGAAGAGGACAATATAGCAACATTAATGGGAGTTTGGGAAAAAGTTGATTCCAAGCCTCATGGGTGACTTTGAGGAGTTAAGGACTAGAATTAGAAATAGAGCCTGATGATGTCCCTGAATTGCTACAATTTCATGATAAAGATTTAATGGGTGAAGAGTTGCTTCTTATGGATGAGCAAAGAAAGTGGCTTCTTGAGATGGAATCTACTCCTGGTGAAGATGCTATTTAAATGACAACAAAGGATTTAGAATACTATATAAACATAGTCAATAAGTCAGTGGAAAAGTTTAAGAGCTTCTATGATGATTTAGTCACTAAGTCATGTCCGACTCTTGCGACTCCATGGACTGCAGCCTGCTGGGCTCATCTGTCCATGGAATTTTGCAGGCAAGAATACTGGAGTGGGTTGCTGTTTCCTCTTCCAGGGGATCTTCCTGACCCAGGAATCGAACCCAGGTCTCCTGGTTGCAGGCAGATTCTTTACTGACTGAGCTACAAGGGAAGCCCAAGTTTGAGAGAACTGACTCCAGTTTTGAAAGAAGTTCTGCTGTGGGTAAAATGCTGTCAAATAGCACTGCATGCTGCAGAGAAATTATTCATGAAAGAAAGAGCTAATCAATACATCAGACTTCATCATTGTCTTGTTTTAAGAAATTGCCACACCCCGCCCCAGCCTTCAGCATTCACCACCTGACCAGTCACCATCCAGCAACTCTCAGGCAAGACCCTCCACCAGTAAAAAGATTACGACTCACTGAAGGCTCACTGAAGTAATGTCTTCAGTTAGAACTGAACATGGAACAACAGACTGGTTCCAAATAGGAAAAGCAGTACGTCAAGGCTGTATATTGTCACCCTGCCTTTTTAACTTATGTGCAGAGTACCCCATGAGAAATGCTGGGCTGGAGGAAGCACAAGCTGGAATCAAGATTGCAGGGAGAAATATCAATAACCTCAGATATGTAGATGACACCACCCTTATGGCAGAAAGTGAAGAGGAACTAAAAAGCCTCTTGATGAAAGTGAAAGAGGAGAGTGAAAAAGTTGGCTTAAAGCTCAACATTTAGAAAACCAAGATCATGGCATCTGGTTCCATCACTTCATGGGAAATAGATGGGGAAACAGTGGAAACAATGTCAGATTTTATTTTTGGGGGCTCCAAAATCACTGCAG
>NW_011495057.1:6256743-6271691 GCF_000754665.1 Bison bison bison | reverse complement strand
TCAGATTTTATTTTTGGGGGCTCCAAAATCACTGCAGATGGTGACTGCAGCCATGAAATTAAAAGACACTTGCTCCTTGGAAGGAAAATTATGACCAACCTAGATAGCATACTGAAAAGCAGGGACATTACTTTGCCAACAAAGGTCCATCTAGTCAAGGCTATGGTTTTTCCAGTGATCATGTATGGATGCGAGAGTTGGACTGTGAAGAAAGCTGAACACCAAAGAATTAATGCTTTTGAGCTGTGGTGTTGGAGAAGACTCTTGAGATTCACTTGGACTGCAAGGAGATCCAACCAGTCCATTCTGAAGGAGATCAGTCCTGGGTGTTCTTTGGAAGGAATGATGCTAAAGCTGAAACTCCAATACTTTGGCCACCTCATGCGAAGAGTTGACTCATTGGAAAAGACTCTGATGCTGGGAGGGATTGGAGGCAGGAGGAGAAGGGGATGACAGAGGATGAGATGGCTGGATGGCATCACTGACTTGATGGATGTGAGTCCGAGTGAACTCCAGGAGTTGGTGATGGACAGGGAGGCCGGGCGTGCTGCGATTCATGGGGTCGCAAAGAGTCGGACATGACTGAGCGACTGAACTGAACTGAACTGAAGGCTCAGATGATGATGGGTGTTTTATTTTTTTAGCAATAAACAATTTTTATATTAAGGTATGTGCATTGTTTTGTTAGACATGATGGTATTGCTCTTAGTAGACTACAGATGGGCTTCTCTGGTGGCTCAGTCAGTAGAGAATCTGCCTGCAATGCGAGAGACCTGGGTTCAATCCCTGGGTTAGGAAGATTCCCTGGAGGAGGGCATGGCAACCCACTCCAGTATTCTTGCCTGGAGAATCCCATGAACAGAGGAGCTTGCCAGTCTAATCCATGGGGTCACAAAAGAGTTGGCCACAACTTAACAACTAAACAACAACAACAATGTCATAATAAGTGACCAAACTCTCACAGATGGTTTAGAAAGGTAGACTGCATTTTAACTGCTGTGCTTTGTAATAGGTAATATGGAACATTGTGGTTTTATAACTGAAGACTAGACTTCCTCTATTTAGAATTGTGTTTATAGTTATGTCATAGAGAACTACTTACTTTAGGGAAATCTCTTTCACTTCTGCATGGTTGCTCACATTTCTTGAGCAGTGGTTCTGGGGGTAGATCCTGAGTAGTCTATGACCCTGTCAGTAAAGTCTGCTATTACCCCCTTTTAGAGACCAGAAAAGTAAAGCTCATAGAATGAAGCAACTTGCCCACTCGGCCTACAAGTGGAAAAGGAAAATTGGAACTCAGGTGGCCAGAATTCAAGACCTATGCAATGACTCATGTTGCTGAGATGTTTAAAATATTTTTTTTTAAGTTCTGTATATTTTTCTGACACTTGGGGGACATTTTTTGAAAGGATTGTTGTTGACAACAGAAAAATATGGCCCAAATCAGTTAAGTTTCTAGTTTTTCTAGAAAAAAAAAAACCCTAATCTTCTAGTTTTTGTCTAATAAGCAACATAGAGTCAAATTCAGAGATTAGGCATAGTATATACACACTGCTATGTACACATAGATAGAACCTCTGACAGATTGTACACACGTAATCACACAGGTGTGCACTCACACACTACATACATACACACTCAAGGAACAAGAGACACTTAGAAATCCAAGGTTGTCCTTTGACTTGAGTCGACATTCTTGAGTCCGTCTAGCACATTATTGGACTGCCCAGTCTCTAACATCTTTGGGGCAGTAATCCAACCTCCTCCCTTCCAGCCACTCTAGCCCATGGAGGTTGGTTCTGTCCTCTGTACGATTATTTCTCCCATAACTCTTAACCATCTTTATGAAAGCATTGATGAAGAATAGACCTTTCCTCTCTTTCACTTCCTGTGTCCAGAGGCCTCCCCTAAAAGGACGTTGTTGGCTAAGAGTCACTTTTACAGAGTATAAGTGATGAGAGCATAAGCACAAAGTATCGGGGACTTCCCTGATGGTCGAGTGGTTGAGAATCTGCCTTCCAGTGCAGGGGACACAGGTTCAATCCCTGGTTGGGGAAGTAAGATCCCACATGCTGGGGACAACTGAGCCTATGGGCTGCAGCTAAGAACCCACACAGCCAAATAAATATTTTAAAACACCAAACATAGTGCTTAAGATAAATAAGCACAAAGTATGAGGCTGTATGGACAGTGCACTGTGAACTCTCTCTTTGTGCTGCCACCCAGGCCTGCCCACAGCGTCCGGCATGACAGGGCTCATGAACATCACAGGATGCAACGCTGCACAAAGCTTGATTGGACTCAGGCTGGACTCAGACCCAGTCCTTGGGGATCAAATATGTGAGCAGAGCCCTGAAAATCTGGCTCTATCTCCAGGTGGGCATTACCCATTAACAATATAATTTCTTCTTATTAAAACTGTTAAAAACAAGGTCTTTTATAACTTTTGGATTTTTTTAGTTCTTTCTTTAAAAGGAAACTGAACTTTCAACAGAAATAAGGGAAACACAACCTCAGCTAAATAATTACAGAACTAAAATTAAATGCAGTTAAGATACACAGTAGACTGTTTTCATTTAATAAGAGGAAGACAGAGGAAAGCAACTCTCTTTTCAGGGTCCTTCTAAAGTTAAAAACTAGCATGTGCTTAGTCCCAGCTTAGATTTTGAATGTCGATTTAAAGTTTTTTTAAAAAAAACTATTCGAAGTAATTTCTATGATGTTTGCATTTGGTGGGAACAGCATATGCTCGACTTTGGTCAATAATAATTAGAAAGAGTTTTCCAAGGTGGTTATACAAATACTGTCCTTTATTAGTGTATGAGATTCCTTTTGTCCAGCATCCTCATCAACACTTGACATTTTTTGCTTTTTAAGTTTAGCCATACTGGTGAGCATGTATTTATTCAGTTTTTATTTCCCTGATGACTGATGAAGTTGAGTAGCTTTTCATGTTTTTGGTCATTTAATAATCCTTTTTTATAAAGTGCCTTTTCAAAGTCTTTCCCATTTTTCTGAGTGGTTGACTTTTATCTTACTGATTTATAGAAGTTCTATATAAATTTGTTTGTCAGATACATGCATTGCAAATACCTTCTCTTTATTAGTGGATTTCCTTTTTACTTTATTATGTCTTTGGATAATCAGAAGTTCTTAAGTTTAACATAGCCAAGTTTTTCACATTTTTCTTTTATGATTTGGTTCTTTTGTGCCCTGTTTAAGAAACTGTGGGTTGTTCCAAGTTCATGAAGATATTACCCAATGTTTTGTTCTAAAAGCTTTATTGTTTCCCATTCTCAGTCGGTTCCACAACCCATCTGGAATTAATTTTTTTGTTGGTGTGAAGTAGGGGTCAAAATAGGAGTAACCAATTGCTGTAGCATAGTTAATTGAAAGGCCCGTTCTTTCTGGACTAGCACTTTTTGAGCATTGATTATGCTGCAGGCAGTGTGCAAGTTGATACTTCATTTTATCCTCAGAAAATCTCTATTAGATAGATGTTTCCTTGCTTTATAAATGAATAAATGCTCAATGAGATGAATTAAATACATTTCCCACTGTTCATGGCTAGTAAGGTATGAATCTCTTGGTTTTAAGCTCAGGTCTTTTGACTTCAAAGGCGTGCTTAAGTCACTGTCATCAGAAGGGATAATTACATTTTGTTATGGAAAACCAAGACAGCAAATGGATTAAGAACCACGGTAAAGAAGAAGGGTTGACCCTAGAAAAGAACAGGACCTTGAATAACGCTTTGCACATAGCAGGCTTCAGTAACAATTCATTGCATTGCAAAAGGCATTCACTTTGGAATAACTATGAAGCCTTGTAGTTCTATATATGTGTGTATGTATATGCACGTGTGGTGCAGCAGTAAAGAATCCATCTGCCAATGCAAGAGACACAAGAGATGCAGGTTCAATCCCTGGCTTGGGAAGATTCCCCTGGAATAGAAAATGGCAACCCACTCCAGTCTTCTTGCCTGGAAAATTCCATGGACAGAGGAGCCTGGCAGGCTTGAGTCCATAGGGTCACAAAGAATTGGACACGAGTTGGCACACACACACACATACATGTGTGTATATACATGTATACATGTATATGCATGTGTGTGCGTGTATATATACAGAGGTAAGTGTGTCTATATGTGTATGTATATATGCACATGTATCTATAGTTTTATATACAGGGTACATATCATTTTTATATATAAAACTTTTTGTGATTTGTTCCTTAATTGTCTGTGGCAGTGATTTTCAAAGTGTGCTTTTCCCAGTCCAATAACATCAGCATCACCTGGAAACTAGTTAGAAATACAGATTCTTAGGCCCCACGTAAGACCTACTAAATCAGAAATCCAGAAAGTGGAACCCAGAAAACAACAGTGTGTTAATGAGTTCTCCGGGTCACAAAACTTGACGCACACCCCTAGTGCAGGGCTTGCAGTTTCTCCAGTCATGCTCCACTACAAAAGGTTCCTATAACCTGCCGTGCCTGGTCATACCCCCAGGTGGGTGCTAATCTCTGCCCAGATCCCCATCAAGATTGTAGCCTGACTAATACCTCCCTTGGGCTCAGATCCTCTCTCCCCTTACACATACGTGCACACACAGAGTTCCAGATGCGATCCACCAGTCATGCTCCTTGTCACACTGCTTAGTCATTGTCCGTCTGCTTCCCTGTATCTGCCACTAGGCTGGGATGACCTTAAGGCCAGGGACTTTGCATTCCCAGCGTGTGGCATGTGTAGGAGTTCAATGCAATGTTTTGAGTGGGGAACAGAGTTCTCATGGGGAAAGGAATTCTATAATTTTTGAGTAAATCAATAAATATTTAAAGGACTCTCTTTTGGAAAAGCAATTGTAAAACAAGGTACGGGGAATAGAGACTTCAAGGAGGCAAGGAGCACTAAGGGACCTGTCACAAGAGGTGTTCAAAAGAAAACTGGAAGCTCTCAAGGACTCTGACACCCCTTTCCCCTCCCTCTTCTAAACTGTGAGCCCTTTGAAGCCAGTGACAGCATCCGATCCCTCATCCGTTCCCAGTCCCCAGCAGGGCCAAGTACAGTGCCTGGCATACAGTGAATTCACCATAAGTGAATGAATGGATGGATGCATGAATGAATGATTGAATGAACAAGTTATTTAATGGCATAAGTGGAGTTTTCTTACTGCTGTTGTTCCTTGTGATTGAATGTTTTTTGCTGGAGAGACATCTATAGTTCTAGATCTTCTAGTTGGCTAAGTATGCAAAATTTTAGGAGCACCAGTAAAAATTTAGGAGCACCAGGGGGACAATTTGAGAGGTATTTAGCTTTGATAAATGTCTCCAACTTTTTTTAATCAGACATGTTTTAAGAAACCATTTCAACTACAGCATCCATATGCGTTTGGTGTTTCTTGGCTTCTTCCTCTCTTTTTGTTAATTACATATGGATGAAGAAACCAGGAAATGAGCCACCACAATCTTTTCAATGTTTAGAGGTTTGGAATCTAGCCTATGGGCAAAGGCCAGCCCATGAAAAGCCTTGTGGGTCTTGTTTACTCTGTGTAGGAGTTTGTACTTTATCTTGAAGGCAGCTGTAAGCCATTGAATGATGTTAAGGAGGGAAAATAACATAATAGATTTGTTTTTCTAAAGGTCACTCTGACTGCTGTGTGGAGGATTGATTGGGAAGTGGGAAATGGAGGATGGAGACTGCAGTGCAGAAGACTAGTTACAAGAAATGTTAAAACCGATCAAGAGAGAGTTGATGAGAACTTGCATTAGGGCTGTGACAGAATTGGAGAGGGGGTGGGTAGGGAAGGGACTGGCTTCAACAGATATTTAGAACATTGGCTCAGTCCACTGAATTTGCTGACAAAGATAGGGGGACTGTCAGAAATTAGATAAAAGATAGCTAGTGGGAACCTACCTGCTATATAGGGACATGTTTAGGGAATACAGGGAGCTCAGCTTGGTGCTTTGTGATGACATGAACGGGTAGAATGGGGCGGGGATGGGGGTAGGAGGCTTCCCAATAGGGAGCAGGTAAATGTATACATATAGCAGATTCACTTCTTTGTACAGCAAAAACTAACAAAGAATTGCGAAGCAACTATACCCCAATTTTAAAAAATTAAAATATGAACTTTAAGTGTTTGAAATAATAACAATTAAATTGTCGGGCCTCCTCTTCTACTGGATCTGCGAGGTTATATCATGGAAGCTTTGTTAACGACAAAGCACTGAACAAAAACAATATGGGATAATTACCCGTAGAAATCATACCTCCAAGTCCATGTGCCAGAGGCAAGCACTGAGAGTCTGAGCAAGAATACATGTTTACCTGTGCTCACCAGCAGGATCGCACATGTATTCCTGAACAAGGAACTTACTGTTCGTTCTCAAGTGCTCATTACAATGGAAATTAGTAACACTTGAATGATTGATGGCACTTCACTCTAAACATGCCACTTAGCAAATACTTGGCTACAGCTCAGTACCGTCAGCAGTTCACATGTCGATTGATGCCAGACTTGACTGACTACTTTTTGTGAATGGAATGGAGATGGGTACCTCATTGTGAAGAATATACGTCATATCTGCATGGGTCACAGGCAAGCTTTGGTTGATAAGCCAGCATTTAGGCATGAATGACTTGCCCTGGTTAGGTGTATTTATGTTTTTAGCCCTGTAAAAAAGGAGCGTTTAGTTTTGTCTTACCAATGCTTAAAAAAAATTTATTTCACAACCAAAATCTTTTATTTATTTTAGCAGTTTGGTCTTGAGGCAAACTATTCTTTTTTGTAAATTTTATTGCAGTTTGGTTGGATTTACAATGCTGTGTATTTCTCCTGTATAGCAAGCAATTCTATTATACATAAATATATTCTTTTTCATATTCTCTTTTATTATGGCTTATCACAGGATATTGAATATAGTTCTCTGTGCTATACATTAGGAACTTGTTGCTTATCCATTCTATATATAATAGTTTGTATCTGCTAATCCCAAATTCCCAATCCTTTTCTCTCCTAAACCAAAAGCTTTTCTTTAACATGTAAAATTCAGTCTGCAACCAATTCTAATTTCCAATCCACTTCTTAATTTGGGAAACTAGAAAAAAATCCAGTATTCCAACTTAGCTATGAACATGTGTGTAGAAATGAGGGAAAAAAAGGGCCTCCTGGCCTTAGTCTAGTTCTATCAATAGCACAGAATTTTCCTTAAATATGGAAGGATCATTTTTATATAGATGAGGATTGATCAGCATTTTGAAGAATGACCAAAAAAAAGTGAAGGGCACTTCATATATTCTTTAAGATCCCTTCATCTTGTGTATCTTTTCTGCACTCGGATTTAAGACATAGAATATCCAGGCTCCTGTTTTGGCCAATGGGTCGCTACGAGATAATTCTATAACTTCTTTTATACCGCTTTGCTCATTTTCTGCCCTTGATAAAATATTCATTATTAACTGTTATAAATTATAAGATCCTTTTTTCTTCTCAAGAGAAGTGTGGACTTTCTTTTTTAACAGATTTGGACCTGATGGGGCTGCTTGCCTTAGGCAGTTCTACCAGTAATTGAATCTGCATGCTGAAGCAGTAAACCCTCGGAATGTTTAGAGGAAGGAAGTCTGATGTATGAAACAGAATAAAGGCAGGTTGATGGAGAAGGGAAAAGTCATTATTGTGAAACTTCCTGACTCCAGTGTGTTAATTGTTGAATAACCAGACATTAGAGTCTGTATTGAACATGAATTCTGTCAAGATTTCCGAAGTGAAGAATTCCACTAATTCTCTATCTCTCTGCCCTCCACCTTATGTTTAGTACATAATAATCATTGTCATTATTATCTTTATTTATAGATCACTGTTATTATATAATTGGATTAAACACTAGCCACTTGCAGTCAACAAGAATATATTGAGAATATACTATTCTCCCAGGCACTGAGGACTGTAAAAATTAGTATAACTTGCTTCTTGCTCTCAAAGAGCTTATAGTCTTATCTGGAAGATAGAGGAGTAAATACATAACTGTATTCAAGTATTATAAATATACAGTGGAGGGTTCTATAGAAGTACAGAGAAGGCTAACCTAAGCTGCATAGGTCAAAGTGGTAGGGAAATAGAGAAGGCTTCCTGGAGGAAGAAATATCTGTGCTGTCTTAATGAAGTCTTTTTTTTTTTCCTTTCCTGTGCTGAGTGTTCAGGCTCAGTACACAGAGTTCTCTTGCTGTGGCACTCAGGGTTAGTTGCACCACAGCATGTAGGATCTCAGTTCCCCAGTCAGGGGTCAAACCCTCATCGCCCTGCATTGGAAGGCAGATTCTTTACCACTGGACCACCAGGGAGTCCCTTAATGAAGTCTTAATAGATGCTAAGATAGACTCAGTTCAGTTCAGTTCAGTCGCTCAGTCGTGTTCGACTCTGCGACCTCATGAATTGCAGCACACCAGGCTTTCCTGTCCATCACCAATTCCCGGAGTCCGCCCAAACCCATGTCCATTGAGTCGGTGATGCCATCGAACCATCTCATCCTCTTGTCGTTTGCCAGGGTCCAGCCCCAGTGGATCCAGGGAATTCGAAGCGGGGACGGCGTCGGCGAGGATCAGGAAACAACTGCTTAATTAAACGTTAATTAAGGATATAAAGAGTGGTTAAATAAGGATAGCTCAGTGAGGAAATTCAGTGGAGAAAAGAGGCTGAATAACTTGGTTTACGTGGAAAAATAATAAAATTCCAAAATAAGGAATTTGCGTCACCTACGTAAGCCGCAGGCGTCCTCCCATTCTCCCGAAGGAGAGGAGACACTAAGGCCTCCCCGATCAGATCTTAGAAGCCCAGGCAGAATTAGTAGGCTTGACGAGCCTCCCCGCCCCAGATGGGAATTCAGCCAGAAGGTGAGAGAAAGAACGACATGGGGAGACCAAGTTTCGGTCAACAAAGCCCACACTTTATTTTCCAAAGTAGTTTTTATACCTTAAGTTGTGCATAGAGGATAATAGGGGAAGAGGTAGAGTCAGCAGCAAGCCAGGCTTTCTTCCTGCAAACTTATCATATGCAAACGTTTAGGTGATTTACATCATCTTCTGGCCAGGAGGCCTGTCAACATTTTAAGATCCTTTTTTCAGAAAACTTATTTTTCTCTAAAGGTGATTATTCTAAAGTCAGGTGCCACCCTCCAAAAGCATTAGATAAAGTTGCATTCCTATAGGGCAAAGGTGTGGTGTGCTATAACAAGAAAAGAATTAACTCAAGGGTCCAAGATTACAAACATTAAAGCTATTACTTACATTCCTATACACCAATTATATCAATCAATACACTGCCAGGGACACAGTAGGTAAGGGATATGGAAACTTAGCAGCAAACATTGGCCCAAGAAGTGAAAAACCCTTCACCAATACAATTTCTAATCAATCTTTTAACTGCTCAAAGGAATCTGTATTTAGACAGTTTAGAACATCTCATGCCTCTCACGGTTGGGAGGCTCTGAACAATCACATGTGGCCGGAAGAACCTATTCAGGCAGGCTAGAGGACTTCCAAAGGAGTTTGTAGGTTGAAACACCCTTGGCATGCCCAGGAACTTTATTAACTGGAGCTGTAAGTTAACTCTTTTTCAGAGAGAGGTGGTGGGGGACAGCCCCCCATAAAGTCAGAGGTGTAGGTGAGAGCACAAAGCAGTAAAGTAGGCAGGCTCTGGTTTTGGGGGTAGATGCTCGAGAATTTCCAGGGGGACTCCTGAGGCTCGATCCCACCTTTGCATATGCCGAGCCTCCTTCCTCATGACCTTTGCCACGGGCGGAGTTCCTCACGCTGGCTCCCGGAAATCGTCCCCTTCTCCTTCTGCCCTCAATCTTTCCCAGCATCGGGGTCTTTTCCGATGAGTCAGCTCTTTGCATCAGGTGGCCAAAGTACCGGAGTTTCAGCTTCAGCATCAGTCCTTCCAGTGAACACACAGGACTGGTCTCCTTTAGAATGGACTGGTTGGATCTCCTTGCAGTCCAAGGGACTCTCAAGAGTCTTCTCCAACACCACAGTTCAAAAGCATCAATTCTTTCGCACTCAGCTTTCTTCACAGTCCAACTCTTACACCTGTACATGACCACTGGAAAAACCATAGCCTTGACTAGACGGACCTTTGTTGGCAAAGTAATATCTCTGCTTTTTAATATGCTATCTAGGTTGGTCATAACTTTCCTTCCAAGGAGTAAGCGTCTTTTAATTTCATGGCTGCAATCACTTGAAATTAAGATAGACTAGAAATGGTGAAAACAGATGCCACCTCTTCAAAAGTAATCAGAAAATATACGTCGAAAGTAAAAAAAATGTTTACACCTGAAATTTACCTTCTTTGAAGCTTTAGTTTTAAAAAAATATGAAGTATGAAAAAATATATTTAAGAACGTCAGTGACATAGTTATTTGTAGTTACAGTCTTAAAACTAGCAACAGAGGGATTTTAAAGGAAACTATAGTTTATCTACTAAAGGACTAAAGAGCAGACACTCATGATTTTGCCAAGACTTTATTTCAACATTCAGTAGTTTAGTCTACAAATATTTATAGAACAACCTATGCCAGGCACTGAGCTAGGGTCTGTGTACACAAAGTCAGGTATACACAAATCCTCCTCAAAGTAGTTCATGGTAAACTGGGGAATACAGATGACTGAATTATCTTACAGGTAGGAAATGGTCTCCAGTGGTGGTCTAAACACATTATTAGAATGTAACTGAGATCCACATAAATCAAATTAGCAGGGCATGTTAACAATAAAGTCCTACTGAATAGCACAGGAAACTATGGTCAGTATCCTGTGATAAACCATAATGGAAAAGAATACAAGAAAGAATGTATATGTATGTATAACTCAATCATTTTGCTGTACAGCATATATTAACACTGTAAATCAATCATACTTCAATAAAATAAACTTTTAAATAACAAAACAAACAAGAAACTAGCCAAACATGTTAAGCTGCCAAAAAAGGATGGTGCAGAACTTGAGTTTTGAATGACAAGAGGGGAGAAAGGAAATGGAAGCAGAGAAAATTTCTTATTTTATAATGTTATGTGTGAAATAAAAACAGTCTGTGACATTGGATATGCAATTTGACCACAATTATATAAAACCAACCAACCAAAAAAATACATGCATAGGGAGAAAAAGAAGGAGAGAGAGACAGCAAAGAAATAAAGTGTTGGTCATGGTTTTCTAAGGATAGTGATGCCGTGCTCAGTCGTTCAGTCATGTTCAACTCTTTGCAGTCCCGTGGACTATTGCCCACTAGCTCCTCTATCCATGGACTTTTCCAGGCAAGAATATTGGAGCAGGTTGCCATTTCCTCCTCCAGGGAATCTTCCTGACTCAGGGATCAAACCTGCATCTCCTGCATTGGCCGGTGGATCTATTACCACTACTACCACCTGGGAAGGTGGTGTTTTCATCACTTCCCCCTTTTGGTCTTTCTCAAGTATTCAATTATGAACATATTGCTTTTATAATGAAAAAAAGATGCAAGAAGTTGTCATTCAGGAAGATAAAGGGCACCAAGTGTTCACATTATATAGGAGAATGATTCATGGTCCAACTCTCACAACAAAACAGAATGGCCATTTGTCCAGGACACAACTGCACAGGATAACATTCTCAAGAATGAAAGACCTTTCTGTACCCTGACATAATGGCCCATACTTTAAAACACAAACACACACACACACACACACACACACATAGGGTGTGTTACATAAGCCACCTAGAAAATTCTTGTCCTCTCTTAGATTCATCTCTTTGTAGAGAATCCACCTTACTTAGCACTGAGCAGCCATTGAATCTGCCATTTACTAAATGCATTAGTGCCTTAAATTTGCATAACACTTTAAAATTTATGAGGCATTTTCATAAAGTTTTTTCTTTTTATTTTCTCCACAGCCCTGTGAGGTAGATAGGACCGCTATTATTTTTCTCATTTTACAGTTGAAGAAAGTAAGACTTAGATGAAGTTTCTTGCCTCCGGTTACAAGGCTGGTGACTGTTGGAAGCAACTTTGGAACCCAGATTTCTTCTGAATATAGTGCGTGTTACTCCAGGTCACAAATACCAAATGGAAGGCAGCTCTCAACTAACAAAAGCAGACCAACATTCGTGAGGGAAGAGAAGGAGGTTTATTTTTAATTTGTGTGTGCGTGCGGGTTCAGTCGTGTCCGACTCTTTGTGACCCCGTGAACTGTAGCCCGTCAGGCTCCTCTGTCGATGGGATTTCCCATGTGATTTCCCAGAGAATAGTGGAGTGGGTTGCCATTTCCTATGTGGGCGCTAGTGTCTAGGAGGGTTCTGGCATACAATAAATGCTCCATACATTTTTGTTGGGGCAAAGAACAAAAAGATTATTAATACTCTGATTTAATACTTAATAAACATATGCATCCTGAATAAATCATCTGAATAGATGCTGTCATTGTCCTTAAGGAATTATTCTGGAGCACAAGAAAGCAAAAAAAAAATATTAACACAGAAACATCAGAGAAATGGGAAAGAAAGAGGGGTTGGTTAGGAAGAGGGGAAAGGAAATCTTTGAGACAAAGAGATGCCTAATTAAATACAGCAGAGTAATTTATTATTCAGTTCTGCTTTGACTTCAAGAAAAATAATTCGATACTACACATTAAACATCATTTTTCACTGAAAAAAAAAAGCATGAGAAAAGAGAATGTCTTTGAGAATCATCAAAGTGTGTGTTATTTCTAACACATGCACATACCTGCTCTCCTTTACCTATGTCTGAAAAGGGGCCTCATTTAGCATCACTGATGAACGGGAGAGTGTATTTGAGCTCCTGCAGACCCAATGAAGATTTTTTAAAAAACTTGTTAAGGTGGCACATGTAATCATGCCCTAGTGACTTCAGCTCTTTATGCCCTTTGAAAATTTTCTAATGACATGTTGGACATCTTGCATATAAATATCACCCTTTGGAATGAAAAGAGGAATTTTACTCATTGTAATGTTCTTTGCTTGGCTACAGGGTAAGATTATTCCTCATCTGATGAAAGCAAAACGGTTTTCCATAACTCCCTCCTAAATAATGCTGCATATTATTTTTCTGCCATCCATAAAGTGTTGGTAAATAGCATAGTGATACACACAGGAACAATTCTACTGATGGATAAAGAGAGAAAATGAAATTGCCCAATCTGTGTCGCCCTAGACCTTTTAGATTATTTTCCAAACTCATCACTGCAACAATGATTCCCCTGTACTACTTCTGACCAGCATTGCAGACCTGGTTTTCTGCATATATGGGAGGCATCTTTAAATCTATATTACTGTTTTTTATGGGGTTTTTTTGCAAATGACCTTTGGAAGTGATTTCCAATAACTGCAGCCAACTTGAAGCTCAAGGCTTGGTAGTGAAAGGTCACTCTACATTTAGACTAAATGCAGATAGATTTGTACTCCCTGCAGCAAGCTACTGCTTTAGGGCCTGCTACCGTATTTGACCCAATCTCTCTAACCCAAGCGTCTAGACAGTGTCCATCTGGGTTCAGTTTAACCTTCTTTTTTTTAACTTCAGTACAAATTCACTGGCTTTATATATTAACAAGTAACGTATATTCTGTAGAGTTGCACATTTCCCACAGAAATTCACGAAATTTATGCATGTTGGACTTCTCCTAAGATGATTCTGTGACTTCCCAGGGGGAATGTTCGTGGTTCAGGCCCACCATGTCACACTGACTGAAAGGGCCTGGAGAACATGCTCTGAAGCACAGGGCTCCGCAGATCTCTCATCTCCCTCTCATTCTCCCCTTCAAATAAGATCTCCCTTATAAGGAGGGGAAGGGTACGTGGAATAAAGCCTCTAACCTAGGCAACTAGCAGTAACACTTCATAGGGCTGCATGGTGGAGAATAGAGGAGATGGATTTTTTTTCCTCTTCTAAACTCATGATCAATGCCCATTCCTCCTGCCTACAGATCGGATGGTTTCCCATTCCAGTGAGATGTGGATTGTGTACCTGTGACTGCCGTGCCAGGCAGCCTCTGACTTTGAGTCACAGCAGCGCTTCTCTTCTGGTCCTACGAGAGCCTGTCTATGGTGGAGGACTTAAAAATATGCGCAAGAGTCTTCTATCCGTGTCTGGACAGGCTCTAGGGCTGCTGACAACCAGAGTCCAGGGAGAGAATACCCCCGGCCTCCCAGGTCCTCACCTCAACCCTGCCCAGCTGGAAAGCAAGGTTGCTTCTGATTTCGTGGCATGTGGGGACCTGGAAGGGACCCTGGACTAAGAGTCAGGAGACCTGGCTTCCCATTCAGGGTCTGCCACTTACCAGTTTTGTGACTTGGGGCTAAATCACCTGGTTTCTGGGACTTCCCAGGTAGCTCAGCAGTAAAGAATCTGCCTGCAGTGCCAGAGACTCAGGTCAATCCCTGGGTCGAGAAGATCCCCCAGAGAAGGGAACGGCTACCCATTCTACTATTCTTGCCTGGGAAATCCCATGGACAGAGGAGCCTGGCAGGCTACAGTCCTTGTGGTCACAAGAGTCTGACACGATTTAACAACTAAGTCACCACATCACTACCACTTGGTCTCTATGCTTGATCTTTTGTCAGAGTGGGATGAGTGAATAAAATTAATTTCTGTATATTCAGTGAGACAACATCCACCTTTTCCACACCCACTTGTTCTAAATAAGCATCTTTGTATCAGATTCCTTGGGAGGAGAGTTGGATGACTGCGGCTGCTGCTGCTGCTAAGTCGCTTCAGTCGGTCCGACTCTGTGCGACCCCGTAGATGGCAGCCCACCAGGCTCCTCTGTCCCTGGGATTCTCCAGGCAACAACATTGGAGTGGGTTGCCATTTCCTTCTCCAATGCATGAAAATGAAAAGTGAAAGTGAAGTCGCTCAATCGTCCCCAACTCTTAGCGACCCCATGGACTGCAGCCTACCATGCTC
>NW_011495057.1:6254617-6256643 GCF_000754665.1 Bison bison bison | reverse complement strand
TTGGATGACTGCGGCAGGGCTGCTGCTGCTGCTTCAGTCGTGTCCGACTCTGTGCGACCCCGTAGATGGCAGCCCACCAGGCTCCTCTGTCCCTGGGATTCTCCAGGCAACAACATTGGAGTGGGTTGCCATTTCCTTCTCCAATGCATGAAAATGAAAAGTGAAAGTGAAGTCGCTCAATCGTCCCCAACTCTTAGCGACCCCATGGACTGCAGCCTACCATGCTCCTCCTGCGGCTCTGATTCTGATTCAAAGAAAGAATCCATATGATCAGTCTGCCCTAGGAATGCATCAGAATTAAATGATTTCTTATATCTGTGTAGCGTTTGAAAAATGCTGAGTTGCTTTCATGGATCTCACTTACAGCAGCTCATTTAATCATCCTGGTTGGCATAGTTTAGGGTACACTATTGGACCCCCTTTAGTATGCTTGACTGCTAACAAAGCCCCTTTAGAAGGTTGCTCCCAGTCACTGGGTGCTCTTCTAAGGAGGTGGGGGGCACCCACTGATGTCCATCATGGAAGTCACTGGGAATAGAGAAGGCCAGCTCCTTTGCCAAAGGAAATCCAAAACAGAGGGGATACACGTATGCGTGCATGCTCAGTTGCTTCAGTCCTATCTGATCTGTGACCCTATGGACTGTAGCCCACCAGGCTCTCCAGACCATGGAATTCTCTAGGAAAGAATACGGGAGTGGGTTGCCATGCTCTCCTCCAGGGGATCTTCCTGACTCAGGGATCAAACCTGCATGTCCCGCATTGCAGGCAGATTCTTTACTGCTGAGCCACCAGAGAAGCCCGGATATGTGTATATATATATAGTTTATTCACTTTGCTGTACAGCATAAACTAACCCGACACTGTAGAATAACTATAGTCCAATAAAAAGATCAAGGTGCAATAAATCCTGAGATGTTACTTATGCCCTATGATGCTCCTCCCCCAAGAAACAACCTGAGTCTGGCCCTTCTGGAATCACCTTTCCCCGTCCTCCTCCCCGACCCCTTATTGGCTTCTCTTGGGAGCCCATCTTCACTATATCACTTGCACCTGAAACCTTGGCTCTGGAGAACCTGATCTAATAAAACAATGGATTTAAATAGAAAAATCAGGTTGACGGGACCCAATAGATGTGCTATTCAAAGGCCTGTGTTGGCACCTCTGCCACCTTACAGCTCTGTCCTGAAGCTCAGAGCTTCCCTATCCTCCTCTGTATTAATAAAAGGGAAAGAATAATTCCAGTTCCCAGAGATCAGATTGCCAACATCTGCTGGATCATTGAAAAAGAAAGAGAGTTCCAGAAAAACATCTATTTCTGCTTTACTGACTGTGCCAAAGCCTTTGACTGTGCAGATCACAATAAACTGTGGAAAATTCTGAAGGAGATGGGAATACCAGATCACCTGACCTGCCTCTTGAGAAACCTGTATGCAGGTCAGGAAGCAACAGTTAGAACTGGATATGGAACAGCAGATTGGTTCCAAATAGGAAAAGGAGTACGTCAAGGCTGTATATTGTCACCCTGCTTATTTAACTTATATGCAGAGTATATCTTGCAAAATACCAGGCTGGATGAAGCACAAGCTGGAATCAAGATTGCCAGGAGAAATATCAATAACCTCAGATATGCAGATGACACCACCCTTATGGCAGAAAGGGAAGAAGAACTAAAGATCCTCTTGATGAAAGTGATAGAAGAGAGTGAAAAAGTCAGCTTAAAGCTCAACATTCAGAAAACTAAGATCATGGCATCCGGTCCCATCACGTCATGGCAAATAAATGGGGAAACAGTGGAAACAATGTCTGACTTTATTTTTCTGTGCTCCAAAATCACTTCAGATGGTGACTGCAGCCATGAAATTAAAAGATGCTTACTCCTTGGAAGGAAAGTTATGACCAACCTAGACAGCATATTAAAAAGCAGGGACATTACTTTGTCAACAAAGGTCCATCTAGTCAAGGCTATGGTTTTTCCAGTGGTCATGTATGGATGTGAGAGTTGGACTGTGAAGAAAGCTGAGAGCTG
>NW_011495057.1:6207819-6254517 GCF_000754665.1 Bison bison bison | reverse complement strand
ATACTTTTGAACTGTGGTGTTGGAGAAGACTCTTGAGAGTCCCTTGGATTGCAAGGAGATCCATCCTAAAGGAGACCAGTCCTGGGTGTTCATTGGTAGGACTGATGTTGAAGCTGAAACTCCAATACTTTGGCCACCTGATGTGAAGAGCTAACTCATTTGAAAAGACCCTGATTCTGGGAAGGATTGAGGGCAGAAAGAGAAGGGGATGATAGAGGATGAGATGGTTGGATGGCATCACCGACTCAATGGACATGGGTTTGGGTGGATTCTAAGAGTTGGTGATAAACAGGGAGGTCTGGCGTGCTGCAATTCATGGGGTTGCAAAGAGTCAGACACGACTGAGTGACTGAACTGAACTGAAGTGAATTCTAGTTCCACCTGCTGATGGGTTGTTGGAAGAATCAGACGAGACAGAGGATTTGGGGAGTGTTTGAGAGCCTTCATAAACCATTCAAACATAGGACATTAAGTTTTAAGCTAAAACAAAAGCTCAAGCCAGTACTAAAGTCTTTAACACATGTTCAGAGGAACCAACTCAACCTCAGTTTGAGCAATCAGAAAACGTTTCACACCTCCATCTCCTCCCCACCTTCCTGCCTCTGTCAAAATGTTTGCTCTTCTTTTCAGTAGCCCATCAGGCTGCACGATGTCAATGGAGAAAATGGAAGGTAACTGTGTCTCAGTTACTAACCATGCTCCACTGGTCAGAGAAATTTGCCATGCCTCCTAATGCCTACCAATGTCCACTACCTGTTCCTAAACCCTGATTTCATTGTACTAGTTCCTTATTTCTTTCATTTCAAAACATATTGGCTTTAAAACTTCAAAAAGGAAATAGACATCTCAGGGAACTCTAGGTCACAGGCCGTAGTTCAAATCCTATACTTCAGATTTAGTAATGTTGTCATGAATTGATGGAACACAACAAAACCGAGTTAATATAATGTGTGGTCCAGATGGTGGCTTGATTAGAAACATCTCGATGTATCCCAAAGATCATGGCATGCGTGTAAACCATTTTTTCCACAAAGACCCAACAAGATTCATAAGATTTTATTTTTAATAAGGATCTAATTAGAGAACTCAGCACGAGAGAGTTAGAAGACATGAGCAGTCAGTACAGTTTGGTACAAAAAGTATTTGTCGAGCACTTAGGCATCAGGCATAAAAGAAAGACTAGTACATAGCCCCTGGTAGAGGAAACAGTACAAAAACAGATCATTAAAATAGAATATGTTAAGTGCCCAGCATGCTCAGAGCCAGTCTGGGGTTCAAAAAGCAATTCACCATCTAAAGCATCACCTCCTCAAGTTTTTATGAGTTACTTCAAAAATCTCTTTGAATTCCCCTGGGACCATGTATCCATTGACCTGCATCCTTGCCTCACTGACTCCAACTTACCCCTTGGGACTCTTCATTCATTTGTTTGTTGTCAAGTAGCTAATTCTGCCAGATACTCTTCTGGACACTGGAAATTACACTTGGAACAGGACAGACCACTCCCAGCTGTTTGGTCACAGAGCTTACATTCCAGTGGTCAGCAGCAGATGATGAACAAGGAATTCAATAAGCGATAGAAGGGCAGATTGTAATGAGAGCCATGAAGGAAGTAAATGGACAGGGACCAAGAAAAACTAGAAGAGGGTGCCTTATGCTCCCTGGTCAGGGAAGGCTTCTTTCACATAAGACATTTGAACTGAGACATGAAGAAGGAGAGACAGTATGTGTTTCAGGTGAAGGAGATATGCAGCAAGGCTGGAAATAATTTGAGGTCATCAAGTGAGCAGAAGGAGGCCAGTGGAGTCTAGAGTTCATGAGCAAAAAGGTAGCAAAGGGTGGAGCTGGAGGAAGGCAGAGGCCATCATGGGAGTCATGAGAAGAAATCAGATTTCATTCTCAGTCCCTATGCAACCTTTGAAATGAAAACTGGAAAAGTGGAGAAGGAAATGGCAACCCATTCCAATATTCTTGCCTGGATAATCCCATGAACAGAGGAGCCTGGTCAGCTATAGTCCCTGGGGTTGCAAGAGTCAAACATGACTGAGTGCGAGTGTGTGCACACACACACACGGACACACACAGACATACACACACATATCCCCCGCAAAGGAAGTCTGAAATCAAGAGTCCATGGCAAGAAAAAGTGCCATCAGCCTGAGTGAGCCACCAGCAGCTCTCACCTGGGTGATCATGGCAGCCCTCTCACCCTTCAACAGTTCATTCTTAACACAGATCCTCCTTAAACTTAAGAGAAATCATGTCATTTTTCTGCCCAGAGCCCTGCCATGGCTCCCTGGGTCATTCAGAGTAAAAGCAAGAAGAGTGGAAGGCACCATGTGGCCTCAATTCCAAGTCCCTGTTGTCCTCACCTGCCCCAGCCACCTCACCTGCCCCAACTAGCTTCCTTGATGTTCTTCAAACATGCAGAGATGCTGTCACTCTAGGGCTCCTGCTGGTATCTTTCTGGTTAGAACCCTCCTTCCCACATAGTCCCAACTAACTCCTTTACCCCCTTCAAGTCCTTATTCAATGCAGTTGCCTCCCCGACACTCCAGTGTACATTGCAGCCCTGCCCACCTCCACCACAGCTGTTGAATAAAATTGAAGTTTCATTTTTATTTAATTAGTTAAAATTATAATTCTGGGAATTCAGAAGTGGAGACAGCCACTGAAAGTAAACTGGTTACAGATGGGGGTGGGAGGCTACCTGAGCTGGGCCTTGAGGACTTTTTGTTAAGTCTCTCAGTCATGTGTGACTCTTTGCGACCCCATGGACTGCAGCACGCCAGGCTTCCCCATCCTTCTCTGTCTCCCAGAGTTTGCTCAAACTCATGTCCATTGAGTCAATGATGCTGTCCAACCATCTCATCCTCTGTCACTCCCTTCTCCTCCTGCCTTCAGCCTTTCCCAGCATCAGGGTCTCTTCTAATGAGTTGGCTCTTTGCACCAGGTGGCCAAAGTATTGGAGCTTCATCTTCAGCATCAGTCCTTCCAATGAATATTCAGGTTCGATTTCCTTTAGGATTGACTGGTTTGATCTCCTTGCTGTCCAAAGGACTCTCAAGAGTTTTCTCCAGCACCACAGTTTGAAAGCATTAGTTCTTCTGCACTCAGCCTTCTTTATGGTCCAGCTCTCACATATGTACCTGATTACTGGAGAAACCATAGCTTTGACTATACAGACCTTTGTAGGAAAAGTGATGTCTCTGATTTTTAATATGATGTCTAGGTTTGTCATAGCTTTTTTCCAAGAAACAAGCGACTTTTAATTTCATGAGGACTTGGACAAGCAGAAATAGCACCAGGAGAGAGTATTCCTGCCTAGAGGAACAGTATCAATCACACACAAGCAGGATCCTGTTTTGAAATATTAGAAGGTAGCATATACCACTATGGTTAGAAGCCAGACTGTAGGGTTAGACTTCCTTGATTGAAGTCCTGGCTTCCCATGAGGTATCTTAATTGACTCTGACAAGTCATTTAACTTCTCTGCCCCTCTACTTCCTTGTCTGTAAAATGACAATCATAATAGTCCCTAACTCAATGAGTTCTGAGGATTAAATGAGTCAAACATGCAGTGTTTAGAATAGTCCCTGTCATAGAGTGAATGTTGATTTGGAAAGAAGAGTTGAGAATTGTGCAGCCCTCAAGAATTTTGCAGGATCTTGAGGCTGAGGTGCAGATGGCTGTTGTGTCATTCTGAAGGCAGAATACTTTCCACCAGCAGATCAATGGCTTTTATCAGAGAGCCATAGATGTTAATATTTCAGCCAGGTGATAGTAGCTGAAAAGTGGAGGCAGGAAGACCGGTTTGGAGGCAGATAGTGTGTGTTGGTGATTCGGCCGTGTATTACTCTTACAGTCATGAATCCCTGGACTGTAGCCCACCAGTCTCCTCTATTCATGGGATTCTGCAGGCAAGAATACTGGAGTGGGTAGCCATTTCCTTCTCCAGGGGATCTTCCCGACCCAGGGATCGAACCCCAGTCTCCTGCATTGCAGGTAGATTCTTTACCATCTGAGCCACCAGGGAAGGCAGATGCCTTATCTCATTGTGGGAAACTGGAGACACGTGCTCCAGTCACGGCCACGGCAAAGAAGAGACCAACATTGAAGACACTCTGGAGAAGGTGCTCTTGTTCTACTGACAGACAGTCTTGGAAAAAGAAGAAAAGCAGAAAGGCCTCGAAGGTTTCAGGGTCTGGTGACTTAAATGATAACACTGGTCCAAATGGTAAAGACCAAAGGGAAGCCGATTTTAAGGTAAAGATGGCAGGTTCTATTTTAGACACTGAAGCATCAGGGTCAAGCTAGTTAGAATGAAATTAGATATGATAAACTGAAGCTTAACTAACTCAGGGCTCTGCTCAAATATCACTCTGAAAACCTTCCCCAAATAGCTGATCTCATATATCTCCCTCCTCCCCTCACTGTCTCATCACCTAATTTATTTTCTTCATTCCACTTCATGACACAATATTACAATACATATTTGTTGATTTGCTTACTGTTTATTTCCTTCCACTTTCTCTAACATCAGCTCAGTAAGAACAGGGACCTTTTCATTCTTCTCCACTGCTGTCCTCAGAGCCTAGGACAGTGCCTGACCCTGTCGTCTTTTGGAAACTATTTTGGAAAAAAAAATTTTTTTTATGTGTGAGCCCAACTGCCAAACATACACTAACAACCAGAGGTCACCTTCAGTCTGTGTAGAGACTCCCACCCTGATATTATTTTGGAATTAACAGGGGGAAAAAGAAGGAATAAGAAAGGATGACTAGAGCTTCCCTGGCAGTCCAGTGGATAAGAATCCACCTGCCATGGCAGGGGACATGGGTTCGATTCCTGGTCTGGGAAGATCCCACATGCAGGGGGGCAACTATGCCTGAGCACCGCAACTGCTGAAGCCCACACTCTAGAGCCCGCAGGCCGAAACAAGAGAAAGGCTTCATGCAGCAACAAAGACCCAGAGCAGCCAAAAAAGGAGAGGGTGGCATTACAAAATAAAGCTGTGTGAATCTGAACAATAGACAAAGGAATCAACAGAGCAGATTTGAGAGGAGGCTTGAATTCATGTGGATATTTTGCTGGGAAAGATTGAAGGCAGAAGCAGAAAGGGACAGCAGAGGATGAGATGGTTAAATAGCATCACCTACTCAATGGACATGAATTTGAGCAAACTCTGGGAGATAGTGAAGGACAGGGAACCTGGAGTGCTGCAGTCCATGGGGTGGCAAAGAGTCAAACATGACTTAGCAACTGCAGAAACAATTTTGTATAAGTAAAGGTGGCATTTCAAATCAGTGGAGGAAAGATGCATTCTTCAATCATTTGGGCAAAACTAGCTAGCCATCTGAAAGGAAAATATATTGAGGTCTTTTCGTAAAGCATTGCACCAAAATTAGTTTCAAACATATCAAAATTTTAAATGTAAAGAATCATTAAAAATTAAAAAATCATGAAAATACTGGGAAAAAATAGCTGATTTTTTAAGAACAGCTATGAATTAGGAAAAACTTTTCTAAGAATGGCATGAAATGCATGCAGTATAGTGGAACATTTAATAAGTTAACTTCACAAATAGTAAAAATATCCACACACAAAATATTTTCCATGATCCAAGTTAAAAGACAGAGAAAGTTACAAGTCTTTCAGAGTTTGTCACACAAATATCTGATTTCTTTACTGTTCAATGAACTATTATAGGGTTTGATTTTCTTTTTAGCCACACCACGTGGCATGCAGGATCTTAGTTCTCCAACCAAGGAGCAAGTCCATGCCCCTAGAAATAGGAGCATGAAGTCTTAACCATGGGACCGCCAGGAAAGTCCCACAATGAACTACTGTACATGAAAAGTAGATGCATGGAAAATTCACAAGAAAGTAATCAGAAATGATTAGTCTACATTAAAAAAATTAATCTGACTCCTAAATTTTTAAATGCCAATTAAAGCCACAAAATAGCAGTGACAATAATTTCAAAGTTTGATAACCTTATAGACTAAGGATATGGGAAAGACACATTATCATACACTGTTCGTGGGAATGTAAATTTGTTAACCTTTTTTATGGTCACTTGACAATAGCAGCCAAAAATTTTAATCTACGCCCTTTGGCCAAGCAGTTCTCATTCTAAGAACTTAACCTACAGAATATACTTAAATGAGCACATGAAGATGAAAGTTCATTGGCAAATTGCTTGCGATTAAGAAATTTCTTGACATGTACAATAGTTTCCTGCCAAAAAGTGACAGGACTTCTATTTAGTAGACGCCAATGCAATTATTAAAATTGCAGTTATTAAAAATGGAGTATGTTTGTGTGGACTGACAGTGTATGTTTACAATATACTGCTAAATAAAAGAAAGATATAATTTGCTTAACCACACATGTTGCATGACCCATTTCTTAAAAGCAAAAAGACAAGCATAAAAATCCTTGAATATACAACAAAAACTTTCAGAATACTATACAGGAAGCTGGTAACCCCGGCTGCCCATGGGGAGTGAATAATACTGAGGATGAGGTGACACTCTTTAATTTTCACTTCGTTTTTTCTCAATATTGGAAATTTTTTCACAGTGAATACGACCACCTCTAGAATTTTGTAAGAGAAAGGATAAAGCCCTCAATACTTAGGTCACTCTGTCCTTATGACCTATCCCTCAAATTCTTGTTGTTTCACTAGAATTTAAAGCAGAGAAATGAATTGTTTTAAGTCTCCAAAGTGCTAGATTATTGTTCTTGCAACTTAAAACAAATGCATATTTCTGGTTTAGGGTGCACCACAAGAAGAATGTGCTTTTCAAGGTGTGACTCACTTTTGATGTGCTTGATTATTCCTGGATTAAAATTATGTGAATCCTAGACCAGTGCAAGGCATCTGCCAACTGGAACATCAGAAGATTTGTTTACATTTCCAGAATCTTTTAAACTTATGCAATAACTTCTAGGAATCTTATTCAGAGAGGAAAAATTAAAGTCTTCTTTTATCATCTAAAGTCAGCCAGGGAGAACCTAATATACAAAAATAATTCATATGCCTCAGGATAGCCAGCTGGCCTTCACTTGTCCAGTTGATACTGAGGCAGGATCATTTCCAACATTACCAAGGAAACTAGGAAACTCATGAGACAGCTGAGCAAACGATGACATACAGAAAGATTTGTGGTTAATTCAGTGGAAATAGTAATGAACAGCTATATGTGGGTGTATGTATGCATCCACATACATGTGTGTATGAGTGAACACATTTGGTGAAAGAGTGAGATTCTAAACCAGTGTCACCGTTTTATCAAGGATTTGATTCAAATCAAGAAGCTCTATATGCAATATTTATAATATATTCTTGCCTTGTTATTTCAAAAGAATTTAAAGCAGGGAAATGAGTTGTCTTAAATCCCCAAAGTCCTAGATTACTATTCTTGTAACTTAAAATGAATGTGTATTTCTGATTTTAGAGTGCCCTACAAGAAGAACAGACTTTTCAAGGTTTGACTCACTTTTGCTGTGCCTGGTCTTTTCCAAGGACTTAAAAGAAATTTCTTTAGAAAAACAAAAATGAAAGTATCCTATCAATTACAGTTTTTCTTTGATTTTTTTTTTGTAATAGCTGTCACAGCAGTATCTTATAAAGCATCTCAGCAACAAAATCCTTATTCAAAATGATTAACAATATTCAATTTTTTTAACTTACACTTCCCACCCTAAAAGATCAGTTGGGAATGCCAGAAACTTTAGAAAGAAACCAGACAATTAGTTGAGAAGGATAAAAGAGGCATTTTGAATAAACTAGAATATATTTTTGCCAGTCCATATAATGTTCGACATATGGAAAAAGATAGACCATCTACTGATCTGTTCTGTTTTCATTGCCAATCTCTTGTCACTGGCTGATAGATCAGGATTCCATAGGGGTTTTGTCCTTTGCCTATTCCTTCAATGTCATTTTTTTCTACTAAGAGATGTTTCTTTTTTGGGTCCTTCGGCAGACCTGCCACTAGGTCACGAGGCCTTCTGATCCCTGACTTTATTCAGGGATCTGAATTCAGCATTGGGATTCAGGGGTCCTTATTCAACATCTGCATCTGCTTATACTGATAGAAGAGCCATCTCTGATAGCACTGCTGCCGTTATAGGACTAAAGAAAGAGTGAGCCTATTTTAAGCTCTTCCAGGCACTTGGTACATATTATTCATTTACTCTTCACAGCAATATCATGAAATCAGTTCTATTATTATCCACGTCCCTCTGACCTGCAGTCCGTGGCTTAGAGATGTTAAATAACATGCCCAAGGTGGCACAGCTAATGAATGGCAGTGCTCAAACTTGAACTCGGGTCTGTGGGTGCCAAAGCACATGCTGCAGGCCAAGGTCAAATGAAAGGGCGAGCCAGGTGGCCCTCTGCCTGGGGATGCCAGCCTATAAAAAGCAGGGATAC
Source organism: Bison bison bison (assembly GCF_000754665.1). Taxonomy (NCBI): domain Eukaryota; kingdom Metazoa; phylum Chordata; class Mammalia; order Artiodactyla; family Bovidae; genus Bison; species Bison bison. The sequence continues at coordinate 6,246,074 of NW_011495057.1, read as the reverse complement.
CACTGGAGTGGACGGGTAATGTGCTGCCAGTTCTCTCGTGTTTCCACTCACAAATCTTCACGTAATTATAAGTTGGGTGCCCTCCCGCCAAAGCAGACCGCTCTTGCAAGTGGAAATAACACCCCCTGGGCACCAGGACATGCTACCTCAGACGAGGATTTTTGTGAACCCATGACAAGTGGCACAGCGCCTCTACAGGCTGCGACCCGCCACCCAGGCAGCATTACTTGAGGGTCATAGTCCAGCCACACCGAAAATTCTTTTTTCTTTCAAACTTTAAACTTTTTGTTTTATATTAGGGTATAACCGATTAACAATGCTGTGATAGTTTCAGGTGAACAGCAGAGGGACTCAGCCTTACGTACCCCTGTATCCATTCTCTCCCAAACCCCCCTCCCAGCCAGGCTGGCACCTAACACTGAGCAGAGTTCTCTGTGCTATACAGTAGGTCCTTGTTGGTTATCCATTTTGAATATAGCAGTGTGTACATACCCATCCCAAACTCCCTAACGATCCCTTTCCCTGGCAACCATGTTTTCTAAGTTTGTGAGTCTCTTTCTGTATTGCAAGCAAGGTCATCTGTATCACTTCTTTCCACATTCCACATACAAGAGATGTCATACGATATTTCTCCTTCTCTGTCTTGACTTACTTTACTCATGACACTCTCTAGGTTCATCTGTGTTGCTGCATATGGGAAAAGTTCTAAACCCAAACAAATGCCTGGCCAGTGCTGTTAACCAAGAGTGAGCCCTTGTATTACATTTTACACTGTTTAATAAATTTCCCAAGAAGGTGTTGACTTTGGTCAACTGGGTGTAATGAAGGGAGACAACAGAAAAGGAGGATGTCTCTTATTCTCTGGGCTTCCCCGGAGACCCAGCAGTAAAGAATCCACCTGCAATGCAGAAGATGCAGGAGACACAGGTTTGATCCCTGCGTCAGGAATATTCCTTTGGAGGAGGAAATGGCAACCCACTCCAGTATCCTTGCCTGTAGAATCCCATGGACAGACGAGCCTGGTGGACTACAGTCCATGGGGTTGCAAACTCGGACATGACTGAGGTGACTTCGCATAGTATGCTCTTATTTTCTATACTAAAGCTCCACCATCTTGACCTGGCCTTGCCCGTCAACCAGTAAGGAAATGGCCTCCCATTATTACGACTCTTCTTGCACGTTTGTTCATTGCGTCGTCTTTCCCGTGGCGGTTGTTTGTACCGTACTGGGAACTACTGAATCAACCCGCACAATTCCTTTGACCTTGTTCTGAAAGGGCACTGCTCAAAGCTTCCCCTTTTCTGAGACAGGGCTTTCCATCCTATGCCCAACACCACACACCTGGTACGATGGCGGTTGTTATTGTTTAGTCGCTAAGTCGTGTCCGAGTCTTTGCAACCCCATGGACTGTAGTCCGCCAAGCTCCTCTGTCCATGGGATTTCCCAGGCAAGCATATTTGAGAAGGTGGCTATTTCCTTCTCCTGGGAATCTTTCCAAGCCAGGGATTGAACCTGCGTCTCCTGCATTGGCAGGAGGGTTCTTTACCGCTAAGCCACCACGGAAGTCTGATAATGGTGGTACTGGTGTGCAGTACACATGCTGCTGGAGGGGGCACGCAAAGGGCCCAGAAACCTGGGACCCATGGAAGGAGGGGGCGGCGCCAGCATCCTGGCACACCTGTTTCCTCCTCCCCGTGCACCGGTACCACCCAGAAAGCCCTGCCATAAGGGACACCAGATTTTCCATGGCTCTCCTCCTGGCTTTGATTTTCTTGCTTACAGCAAATGCATCAAGAAACATAAAACACCTATAAGTAATGTGCACTAAATGGGAAGAAGAAATTTGAAGTCTAAAAGGAACATATTTGTTTCTGGAGGAAGAAAATGTTCTTTCTCCCCTCTCCCTGCCTGGGACTGGCACAAACAGATCAAAATACACCAAAGCACAAGGAGCTTGTCCTTCCTCAAACTCCAGTCCAGTAACCAGATGGGAGCTTGAGAAGGAATGTACAATGTTTCTAACAATGTCATGTTTAGGGGGTTAACTGAAGGGTATAAGAAAAGACCTGCCTCTAAGTATATCCATAAATTATTACATTTAATGGCTATATTAAATGTGAGCAATGGCATAAAAGTACATGATATGGACTTAGATTCACTCTCCACTTTTTATAAAGCTTTGCAACTTTAATAAATGTCAAACTTGTATTAGTTGCATCACCATCTCATTTCTCTTATGTTAATGTAGTTTATGGTTTCTTGCTCAATTTACTTAAATTTTCCTCTTATAAAACTAGAACTTTGCTGCACTGGCTTCAAATACTTGGATTGTATCATACACTAACACATATATATGGAATCTAGAACGATGGTACTGATAAAATTATTTGCAGGGCGGCATGGAGACACAGGCTTCCCCGATGGCTCAGTGGTAAAGAATTTGTCTTCAGTGAGGTGGTGCCAGAGGCCCAAGTTTGATCCCTGGGTGGGGAAGATCCTCTAGAGAAGGGAATAGCAACATACTCCAGTATTCTTGCCTGGGAAGTCCCATGGACAGAGCCTGTCGGGCTACAGCCCATAGTGTCACGAAGAGTCAGACACGACTGGAGCAACTTACCATGCATGCAGTGGGACACAGATCTAGAGAACAGACTTATGGACACAGTGCAGGGGGAGGAAGGAGAGGGTGGGATGTATGGAGAAAGGAACACGGAAACATACGTTACCATGTGTAAAATAGACAGCCAATGGGAATTTGCTGTATGACTCGGGGAACTCAAACCAGGGCTCTGTAACAACCTAGAGGGGTGGGATGGGGAGGGAGGTGGGAGGGAGGTTCAAGAGGGAGGGGACATATGTTTGATGTTTGGCAGAAACCAACACAGTACTGTTGGGCTTCCCTGGTGGCTCAGAGGGTAACGTGTCTGCCTGCAATACTGGAGACCCAGGTTCAATCCCTGGGTTGGGAAGATCCCCTGGAGAAGGACATGGCAACCCCAATCCAGTATTCCTGCCTGGAGAATCCCATGGACGGAGGAGCCTGGTGGGCTATATATATAGTTCATGGGGTCACAGAGAGTTGGACACGACTGAGCAACTTCACACAGTACTGTAAAGCAATTATCCTTCAATAGAAAATAAATAAATTAAAAAAAAAATACTTGGATTGTGTTACCATTTCCCCACTCCCTCCCTAATGTGGTAGCAAGTCAAAGAGATAAGGCACTTAATAATGCTCCTAAGTCGCTTCAGTCATGTCTGACTCTTTGCAACCCCATGGACTGTAGCCCTCCAGGCTCCTCTGTCCATGGGATTCTCCAGGCAAGAATACTGGAGTGGGTTGCCATCCCCTTCTCCAAGGGATCTTCCCAACCCAGGGATCGAACCCAGATCTCCTTCAGCTCCTGCACTGCAAGCAGATTCTTTACCACTGAGCCACTGGGTAAGCCCACTTCATAGAAGTGGCTGCATTTATTGAGGAATTGCTATGTGACAGGAGCTGTGCCAAGTATGTGCCATGCATTATATCAGTCAGTCCTCAGGAAAGCCTCCTAAAGGAGATATTACTCGGATAATCCTGTTTTGGAGGGAAAAAAATAAAGGTTTAGAGATGCTAGGTAAGCATCTGAGGTCACACAGCTGGTAAATAGAAGCACTGATACTGGAGCCCAGATCTGTCTGACACGCGGGTCTGTGCCTGTCATCATTGTATTCTAGGGCTACAGGATATTCCTTAAGTTGTAATAGGTGCTTCTGGATGACGAGACAAAGAGTTGTTTCACTAAATTTTTTGTTTTAATCCTCTTTAAAAATATAAGCTTGAATCTGTGCCACTCAACCCAAGGGCTCTGTGAAGTTTTTCCATTTGAACAGCTGGGGGAGCTTGTAGGCAGCAAATCTTTTCATTCTCTGTGTTCTTACAAATAGACCCAAAGACTCAGTCGTAAGCATGAGTGTCAGCTTTTACAGATAGTCCCAGTAATGACTTAACCAAGCTGCAGAGTCCTAGGGGCTTGGAGATACTGCCAGGCTTAACTAAAAGTATGAGTCTGAAGGAAGACAAGAGGCAGAATTGGCTCCGTGGTCTGTGGTGTCCCAAGAAGCGGTGGAGGAGGGGATCTTTAAAGTAATGTTTCAACAAAGCGAGACTTTGTCAAATACTTAAAAAGGAGGCAGCCTGAGTCAGCAGCAGTATACTGTGTTTAGAGGTCGGACAGCCTGAGTCCCTTGGACCACAAAGAGATCAAACCAGTCAATCCTAAAAGAAATCAACCCTAAATATTCATTGGAAGGACTGATACTGAAGCTGAAGCTCCAATACTTTGGCCACCTGATGTGAAGAGGCAACTCATTGGAAAAGACCCTGATGCTGAGAAAGGCAAAAGGAGAAGGAGACAAGAGAGGATGCAATGGTTGGACGGCATCACAGACTCAGTGGACATGAGTTTGAGCAAACTCTGGGAGATGGTGAAGGACAGAGAAGCCTGGCATGCTGTGGTCCATGGGGTCACAAAGAGTGGGAGCATGACTTTGCAACTGAACAGCAGCAAGCCTGGGTTCGAATGCACCTAGCTCTTTCAGGGAAGGGGCTTCAGTTCATTTTGTTCACTCTTTGTTCTCAGCCCACTGCCTGGTACTTAATATGCCCTCGGTATTTGCTGAATGAATAAATGAGCAAATCAACTTTTTGAAGCCTTGATTTTTCTCATCTAAGTGATGATGGGTCTTTCCCTAAAAACATCAGCATGAGAGTTTAAAACAAACAGACAAACAAAAAGCTTTATCATCGTAAAACCAATTATGTTTCTCTGACTCCACTCCATCTCAATAATGATTTCTAGAAGTCTTCAGAGTTTGTCCTACCTGATATAAACACACTACCATCTATCACTTGCCACCTGCCAGTTTTCTCCTCACTCCATCAGACACCTCTCCAGGTATTTGCCACGGTGGCCTTGATCCCAGTGCCCCGAGGATCTGCCGGCAACCCCAAGCTATGCTCCTGTCCTCAGCGCTGTGAGTGCCCAGCTGGAATGCAGCCCTCAGGCCAAAGCCACCATGTATCAGTCAGTGTCCCAAAGGAAGCAGAGGCCACACTCAGGTTGAGAGAAGGTCAAGAGAAACTGTTTAGAAAGGAGGGCTTCCCTGGTGGCTCAGCAGTAAAGAATCCTCCTGCAATGCAGGAGACATGAGTTAGATCCCTGGGTTGGGAAGATCCCCTGGAGAAGGAAAAGGCACCCCACTCCAGTACTCTTGCCTGGAAAATCCCATGGACGGAAGAGCCTGGTAGGCTGCAGTCCATGGGGTCGCTAAGAGTCAGACACGACTGAGCGACTTCACTTTCACTTTTCACTTTCATGCATTGGAGAAGGAAATGGCAACCCACTCCAGTGTTCTTGCCTGGAGAATCCCGGGGACAGGGGAGCCTGGTGGGCTGCCGTCTCTGGGGTTGCACAGAGTCGGACACGACTGAAGCGACTAAACAGCAACAGCAGCAACTATATCCATTTCATCGTTTTTGACTGGCTATCTAAGAGTCCCCTGAAAGGTTTTACCAGAACTTCTTTTGCCAGTTCTGTCTGAGTTTCTCTTTAGTTGTTCTCAAGTTCATTCCTGCCCAGCCTGGAGCCTACAAGCTGACCCAGTTTCATACATTGCCCTGAGGATTTCTTTAGAATAAACCCTGTAAGGGGAATTCATGCTTCACTGTTGACTCTTTCCCAGTTGTCTTACTTGGATAAAAATAAATTAAGGAAAACAATTAAAATTTGAGTAAAGCAAACTTTTAAAAATTGATTTATTTATTTCAATTGGAGGATAATTACTTTTACAATATTTTGGTGGTTTTTGCCTGTATCAGTCATGGGTGAGTAAAGCAAACTTTTTAAAGTGGCACTAAACCAAAATTGGATCCTTCACTGACAAAAGTGCTTTCAAAGTTCTTCTGGTGGAAATTGGAATAAAGGCCCTGCTCATGTAACTCTTACATTCTGTGGTTCTGGGGACACTTCGTTGCAACCATGAGCTAAATCTCTGCTCAGCTTCAGTCATCAGCTCCCATGGCTACAACTTTGGTCTTGACTTGTAACTGCTCTGCTTCAAAAATCAGAAACAAGGATCTCTGATTTCATCTTGTGATTATTATCTCAGGGCACTCCTTGCCCACCTAACTGTTCTTTGACCTCGTAGATATCTCTGCCATTTTGCTGCCATTCTCTGCAGTTTTTTTTCTTTCTTCATCCCCCTTCGTTCATAACCTAGCCTGAGCCTTCACATTCATCTTCAGATCTCCCCTTCTTCAGAAACGTGTAGTCCTTGAACACTCTTTTCATGTCATCTGCTCGAAAGATGGAGAACATCCCACAGGGAGGCTGAGTGTCACTTGGAAATCATGTTCTCCAACATGAGGAAGGTCTGTACACCACCCAGTGTCCCAGTGTCCCGATTCCCACTCATGATGATCCTCACCCTTCCCCGCCACCTTTAAATCCTCACTCTTCTCATTTTTTTGTGGACTGTCTCACCAGATTTTCAGAGGAAATGGAAGCCACAGGCATGCACTCTCTCAGCTTCTCACTGTCCCTGCAGACTCAGTGTACACCCTGCATACTCCCTTCCTTCGGTATCAGGGGATGTGCATTCATCCTCCTGCTCAAGGCCAAGTCTGTGCCTTGGATGGGTGTATTGCCCACTTGCCCACCCAGGACCTGTTGCTCAAATTTTCCTGTACTGTCTCCAATATGTCCAACCTCTTCTTTACGGCCAGTTCCTGGGTCTCAGTCAAAGCTGTTTTTAAGTCCTTTGGTTCCATTAATATTTCTGCATTGACTCAATCTTATGACTTTCATTTTCATTCAAAGTTCTTGTCTGTGGAGCCCATCCTTCCCATTTTCATTTTCTCACGTCCAAAGTCACTGATATTTGGCCTCAGCTCCCACCATTCTTAAGAAACTCTCCTTGGGATTTCCCAGGTGGTCCAGTGGCTGAGAATTCCCATTCTAGTGCAGAGGTCACAGGTTCAATCTCTGGTCTGGGAACTAAAATCCCACCTGCCGTGGAGCAACTAAGCCCACATGCCACAACTAAGACCAGTGCGGCCACAAGAAGAAGAAAGACACTCTGATCAATAACATTAGTTTTCAGATCTTTTCTGTGCCATGCTTAGCACTAAATTCAATTGCCTTCTTTTTTAACCCCAAGTATGTATGAGTTGTTTAGGATTCCAGGTCCATTGTCTCTAGGATGGCCTGCATTCTGAGCATTTCTCATAAAATAGTTTACATTTTTCCTTTCCTCAGTAAACTGGCAGTTAGCCCAAACCAGATTGAAGGTTTGGGGCATTGATACCTCGTGGGGAAGTTTTCTATTTCGTACTGTGTTGTCACTTTTCTCACTATTAGTGATGCCAAGTTTGATCACTTTGTTAAAAGTACAGACAGTAGATTTCTCTATTTTAAAAGTACATTTTTCCTTCTCAGTTACTGAAAGATCCATGGAATAATATGTTCATGGCAGTAATATTCTTGACACGGAAATTTTAAACATCTTTCCTTAATTCTGTCACTTCTTCCACATTTATTAGATGACATTATTTAATAAAGAAACTTTCCCTTTTTTTCACTTTCTCTCCCTTTTCCTTAGGCTGGAGGACAACTATGAACTCATTGATTTTTTCCCATGCAGTCTATTACAGTCGGTTCTATTCATTCTGCTTTTTGGTGTGCATTTTTCCTAATGTGGACAGTGAAACACTGTTTCAGCTAGTTCCTGAGTCTTTTTGGTACGACCTCATTTGTTTTGAGCTTCCCTTGTGGCTTAGCTGGTAAAGAATCTGCCTGCAGTGTGGGAGACGTGGGTTCAATCCCTGGGTTGGGACGATCCCCTGGAGAAGGGAAAGACTACCCATTGCAGTATTCTGGCCTGGAGAGTTCCATGGACTATACAGTCGCAAAAAGTCAGACACAACTGAGCCACTTTCACTTTCACTTTCATTTGTTTTGAGTACTTCTCCTAATTGCTAGCAAAAAGCTATCTTTTCCCTGCCGCAACCCTGAAATCAGCTTCTACAAGGAGCCCTGGTTCCTTTTAATGAGGACTAGCACATAGGGCGTCCCTGATGGCTCAGACGGTAAAGGGTCTGTCTACAATGCAGGAGACCGGGGTTCGAGCCCTGGCTCGGGAAGATCCCCTGGAGAAGGAAATGGCAATCCACTCCAGGACTATTGCCTGGAGAATCCCATGGACAAAGGAGCCTGGTAGGCTACAGGCCATGGGGTCGCAGAATCGGACACAACTGAGCGACTTCACTCACTCACTTCACAGCACATAGAAATTAAGACCTGGGTGTTAAACAAGCTGCTAAGGATGCTTGCTTTTCCTAAATGATGGCTTCATATATTTTCAACTCAAATTTAGAATCCCTCTTCCTTTGTCCCTTCTCTGAAAATTACACTGAAAACTTGAGTTCCTAAGAATATACTTACTTACTGTCTTTTTCCTACAATATACTTTCAGTAGTTTCAAGATTATAATGCCACTGTTACTAATGACAGTAAATCTGCTGAGTGTCAGGCTTATAATTTCTTTGTGATGCTTTTTGTTCTTGGAATATAAACCATAAAGATAAATAATGAAATGGACCCTTCCCAATGTCAGGGCTATTACAAAAGAAATACAACCTGATTCAGCTCTTGGAGCCAAGAATCATCATCATGTTTTTATGTAAATATTGTCTAACATAAGAAAAAAATGTTCACAAGTAGTGAATTTAATCCAAGTCAAGGAGAAAGAATTTTCTGATTGTATAAGACTGTGATTGGTGATTCAAACTACCAAAATAGTATTGACCCTAACTTGGTTAACAGAGAAGGATGGAATGGGCAAAACAGTGAGAGAGAGAAATTGGCACCTTAAATTCTTACTTAAGCCACTTGGGCATGTTTAAATGTAAGAAGAATTATAGTGATGCAAGCATTCAGCATTGCACTCTCACTCTACAAGAATGAGTATGATTTGCTTTTAGCATAAAACTCTGAAGTTTATGCTGTCTGTTCTTTCCAGAAAAAAAAAAAAAAAAGAATGGGAGATTTTAAAATAAAAATTATATGACGATTAGTGCATAAAATGGTTTAGGGATTCATTAGTTTAAGTTACTTCCTTAAATTACTACTTTTATGGGACCAACCAAATTCAATCAGACATATATATTTTCCAAATAGAAAGGAAAAATTATAAAACAAAAGAAAATTATTCTGTCACCATTGTAACAGAATAAGCAACGTATTTCCCTGCTAAGTGAAAAAAATGGTGAGCTTTAAAGCCCCCCAAATCCTTTTTTACAAAAGGCAAGAAGCTGGGAATCAATTATAATTTAAATGACTATTTAATTATTTCCCCTTAGTTGATTTTAATGGTGTGAAATAAATATCTGATTAAAGAAGAAATGGCTATGATACAACCATAGATTGTGTTCACCTTTGTTATTTCTACTTTTTAACTGGGTGTTAAAAAGTTCTCACCACAGAATTGAATTTATGACACCTCCCTATGCTAGCCTACTACCCTCCCCACTCCCTCTTACTCCCTTGTTCCCTACCCTGCGTGTGGAAGTGTGATAAGAATATACTTAGAACCTCTGAAATGTATAAATAAACATGACAAAATTCCCTAAAATGCCAAAAAAAAAATACCAAAATGTAAAGGAGATGAAATAAAAACATAAGCATCACAAGTCTACCCCCTCCTATGGATATGATATAGGATCATGTCTAGTAGATTGATCCTGGGGATAATGATGTCACGTGGAGCCACCAAGAGCTGCCTGTTGACGTGTGGTCTCTGCTGCCTGAACCACAGGCCGTCCCCACGGCACGACCCACTGATCACACAGAGGGGCCACTGACAAAGGCACAGCTTCACTTTTTCTCTCCGCAGAACTGTAATCTGCTCTATCCAAACAGCCCCTCCTCAGATATGTTTGCATTGTGTACCAAGAGCTGGGAGATAGACTAACTATTACAGCCTATTGACAATCCCTTCAACTAGTTCCAGCCTAGACTGGTTAAGTGTTGATGTATAGAAAAGGTAATCGAAAAACATTCATATATACTGTCTGTAGTCATATAATTCATATAATTCACATAATGTCTGTAGTCTCTAATACTCTAAAAATTACCTTTAAAAAATCAGCTATCCCAATTCAGCATTTAAACAAAAAATCATGCTTGAATTTGAAAGAAAAAAGGAACCCCATTTCAAACATCTATATTTGACTTTTGAAACCTAAGCTCATATTTCTTACTGCTTTCAAAGGTAGCAGGAGGAGACCTTACTTTTAATAAGATTATAGATCCTACTGTAAATGACATTGTGAAGTCCAGGGTCTGGCATTGATGGATTGTGTGATTTACAGTTTCCCTGATTGTATACTAAGGCTTTAAGATACCACCAGGAATAATTAGAATTAGCGAGCACACGGGATCTGCAAACTTAACAAGAAATTAATAAAAAGTCATTTTTGGACAAGCGAGATGGATATAAAGGAAAAAAATGAATTTAATGATAAAATGTTAGGTGTGTTGAAGGAAAAAATATTTCCGACACTTGTTAAGATGGCAAGGAAGACTCTATTCAGGACTGTTGCAATAAGGGTATGTAAGAGAAGAGAGGGATGGGCTCAAAAGACAAGTAGGGACTTACAGCCAGTGAGCAGAGTATGGGGTCAATGGATGGAAAATTACTAAGAGGCGACCTTAAGGGTAGGAGGATTCTTGCTAAACCGACCGAACAGGATTCTAGCTAAAGGCCAGCCAAGGACTTACACCTCAAAGTTACAGGTGAGGAACTTGATCACGGATCAAGGTTTCAGGGGACTCAGTAGGATTATTGCTAAGACTGGGCAAGGCTGGCAGAAGACGACACAGGTCACGGTCAGAGGAACCTGATTCAAGTCTAATCAAGGAGAGAGTCTTTTCAGGAGCCATATCATAGTTCACTCGAAGAAGTGGCAAAAGGTACCTAGGAAATTGTGCACATTCTTCTTCTCAAAGCTCGTATCGCTGGAGAACCAGAATCAGTTCACTAGGAGCACCAACGCCCCCACCCCTCAGTTCTCCAGGGAAGTCCTTGTGTCGGCTGGCCCCTCCACCCACACCAGGGGCAGGGCTGCAGGCTTCTTTGTCCTGTGCCTCTGTGTGGCAGGCTGGGGACCGGAGGCCAAGGGCAGGACTTGGATATCTGCCTATGCAATTATGCCTTAAGGTGAAAATAGGATTGCACGCATTTGCATTGGCCAAGCTGAAACTCTTAGATGTTTGACTACTTGTTAATCATTTAAATTTGACTAAATTTTTCTTTCATCTCTTTTTTTGACACTGAAAATACTTATTAACCCTAGTTTTCTCCCATACTCCTTGGTTATTCCAGAATAGGATACTTGGCTCTCTTGAAAATTCTTGTTACTCCATCTTGGCTTTAAACAATCTGGTTTTATTATCCTTAGCTGGAGTCTCCTGTGATGTGAGTCATGACAGATACCAGGTAGTGTGCTAAGCCCTTTATATTAACCTGCTGAATTACAAAAAATGATTATATACTATAGGTGTTATCCTTATTTTATAGATGAGAAAACTCAAAGAGGTTGTTTTTTCCCCAAGGCCAACTAGACAGAAAGTAGAGAAATTGAGAATCAAGCCCAGAAATTCTGACTGCTAAGCCTCACTCTTGACCATCACTAAGTTTGGTGTCCTTAGAAAAATCCTAAACTTTCATTAAGTCTCAGTTTATAAAAAAGGGAATAGTCCTGAGTTTCTTTTCCTAGAACTTACAATTTGCCGATGTTGTGATGTATAATAGAAATAGATGTATTTGGTCTTTGTCCCTACTATCTGGCACAGAGCTCCCCAAACCCTTGGAATTTCCTAAATGAGAGTGATAAAGATGTCTTTTATTATATTAATGAGGTGATTTTTGGACCCCTCCCTTCACCAAGGTCCGTCTAGTCAAGGCTGTGGTTTTTCCAGCAGTCACGTATGGATGTGAGAGTGAACTATAAAGAAAGCTGAGTGCTGAAAAATTGATGCTTTTGAACTGTGGTGTTGGAGAAGACTCTTAAGAGTCCCTTGGACTGCAAGGAGATCCAACCAGTCAATCCTAAAGGAAATCAGTTCTGAATATTCATTGAAAGTACAGATGTTGAAGCTGAAACTCCAGTACTTTGGCCACCTGATGCGAAGAGCTGACTCATTTGAAAAGACCCTGTTGCTGGGAAAGATTGAAGGGCAAGAGAAGGGGACAGTAGAGGATGAGGTGGTTGTATGGCATCATCGACTCAATGGACATGAGTTTGAGTAAACTCCAGGAGTTGATGATGGACAGGGAGGCCTGGTGTGCTGCAGTCCGTGGGGTCACAAAGAATCGGACACGACTGAGTGACTGAACTGAACTAAGGGTGGAGGCCGGTTGCCAGGAGAACCAACCATGTGATGAGAGGGTTGGAACTTTCAGTCCCACATCTGAACTCCAGGGAGGGGAGAAGACCTGGAGATTGAGTATAATCACTAATGACCAGTGATTTAATCAATGGTGCCTATGTGCTGAAACCCCCAGAAAAGCCCAAAGGGATGTGGTTCAGAGAACTTCCTGGTTGGAGAAGGAGTGGAAGTTCAGGGAGAATTGTGCCCCCGGAGAGGGTCTGTGCCCCTTCCACATACCTCACCCTGTACATCTCTCCCATTGGCTGCTCCTGAGTTATATCAAGGTTTCCCAGGTGGCGCAGTGGTAAGGAATCTGTCAGTGCAGGAGATGCAGTTTCGATCCCTGTGTCGGGAAGATCCCCTGGAGTAGGAAATGACAACCTATCCCACTACTCTTGCCTGGGATATCCTATGGACAGAGGAGCCTGGCAGGCTACAGTTCATGGGGTCAAAAAGAGCTGGACAGGACTGAGCAACTGAGCACACATGCATGCACAAGTTATATCCTTCTGTAACAAACTAGTGATCTAGTAAGTTGTTTCTTTGAGTTATGAGCCCCACTCTAACAAAATTGATCAAACTTCAGGGAGGGGTTGTAAGGATCTCTGATCTATAGCTGGCAGGTCAGAAGCCCAATGGACAAGCTAGACTTGCAGCTGGCATCTGAAGTGAGGTGTGTGTATGTGCACTCACACGTGTGTGTCGTGGGACTGGTGTGTGGATACAGGCATCTGGGACTGAGCCCTTAACCTGCAGAATCTGAGTCTATCTTCAGGGAGGTAATGTCAGAATTGAGTTAAATTTGTGAACTAGTCAGTCAGTATGTACATGTATGCCAAGTCGCTTCAGTCGTGTCCAACTCTTTGCAACTCCATGAACTATAGCCCATCAAGCCCCCAGCCCATAGGATTCTCCAGGCAAGAATACAGGAGTGGGTTTCCATGCCCTCCTCCAAGGGATCTTCCCAGCCCAGGGATCGAACCGACCTCTCTTACATCTCCTGCAATGGGAGGTGGGTTCTTTACCCCTAGCACCACTTGGGAAACCCTACCAGTCAGTATCTGTGGAGAATTCAGTTCATTGTTTGTTGTATTAAAAGAGAAACACATCAGAATTGGTGTCCGAATCAAAGCCTTTGACTCAAATCCGGGACCAGTGAGGACTTAAGCTCTGGACCTGGAACTTGCTAGTTCCTGACACTAAGTTTTGGGTTAGCTCAGAGACAGCATCTCTTATGCACAGCACAGATGATGTCAAATTTGCATTCCATTACTTAAGGAGGCATAATCAAATATAAATAAATCACAACTGTTTCCCAAAGTTCTAATTTGGTCATTATTTCTCTGTGTAAATTTTAAAAAGAGTCTTGCATCTAGTAGCTCCCCCTGGCATTTCTCTGTGGAAGATGGCCTGGAAACTGACCTCTTTCCTGATCTCACTTACTGCCTCCTCCAGGATGTCTTCCTGGTGTTTTTAAACCTAACAAAGGTCAAACTGAGCTAATCATCCCACCTCTACCATTACTCACCAAATTTGCTTCTTTAAACTGTCCCTATTTCCTTGTTTCCACCTTTGCATTAAGAGCATTTTCTCCCAAGCACCCGAGCTCAAGATCTTGATCATCTTTAGTTCTTTTCTTTCCACTGCCCTGCTGTCCAGCCCCCAGCAGAAGGAAGTCCATTCTAGTCACACAGAGTATCTCACTTTCACCCACATCATGCCCCAGTGGGTCAGGAGTAAAGAATCTGCCTGCAGTGCAGGAGACACAGGACACACGGGTTCAATCCCTGGGTTGGGAAGACCCTCTGGAGGAGGGCAGGGCAACCCACTCTAGTAGTCCTGCCTGGAGAATCCCATGGACAAAGGGGCCTGGCGGACTACAGTCCATAGGGTCGCAAAGAGTTAGACACAACTGAGACGACTTAGCATGCCATCTCCTTACCAGTGTCTCCCATCCGCAAGTGATAGCACTGTTAGATTCATCTTCTTCAAACAGTTTTGATCACTCTCTGGCTCAAAAATCTTTTAGGGCTCTCCCACCAAATAAAGGTCAAAATTTCTCCTGAAGTTTTTAGGACCCTCCTTAATATTGATCCATCACACACATTTTGCCTTGCTTCTGACTACTTGCTAATATACAGACTTCACTAAAGTCAGAAAGTCCTATTCACTACCCTGTACACACCCCATACATTTCCTGGTTCTGCGCTTTTGCTTGTGATTTTCCTTTCAGGTGAAAAACCTTTCCTCCAATCTATTTTTATTAATAGAACTACCCAGATCAAATGCTGTCTCCTCTATGAAGCCTCCTCAGGTTCCTCCACCAAACATGACCTCTTTTCTTTTTTCTTTTTGACTTTAATAAATGATCCTTTACTTTTTTTTAATTGGAAAATAATTGCTTTACAGTGTTGTGTTAGGTTCTGCTATTCAACCCTGTGACTCAGCCATAAGTACACATGTATCCCCTCCCTTTTGAGCTGTCTTCTGTTTGTGCCAATTCTATGGAAAATTTCAATCTCCCTCATTCTTTTTAAGGTCAAAGAATTTAAGTAACTAGAGACAAATTTAGAGACCATCAATACTTGCAACATTGTGATTACTGTTCTGAAGAAACAGCAAGAACTACAGGAGTGAAGTTATTTACTAAATGCCAACAGCTTCCCTTGTGGCTCAGCTGGTAAAGAATCCGCCCGCAATGCAGGAGACCTGGGTTCTATTCTTGGGCTGGGAATATCCCCTGGAGAAGGGAACGTCTACCCACTCCAGTATTCTGGCCTGGAGAATTCCATGGACTATGCAGTCCATGGCCTCACAAGGAGTCGGACACGACTGAGTGACTTTCACTTTCACTATACAGCTTGATAGTGGCAAAACCAAGACTAGAAAAGTCTGAAGGTGAATCCATTGCCGTTACTACTACATCAAGATTTAAATACCTTTTGACCTGACTACCTATACAATTACTGATAAATCCTTTACAGCTCCATGATTACATGCTGTCATTTTGTGGGGTGATCATCTTGCTTTCTCTACTTTTCTTCTATACTTCTGGAACACCATTTCCATAATAGATGCTCATTAAAATATTGCTGTAGGATTAGTTTGCTTGAGGATAAGCTGAAAATCCTTTAGCCTGAAGACTATGGCTGTTGAAAGCCCATCCTTTCTTTTCTCTACTTAACCAATATTTTTTGAATGGTTCGAGTTACCTATTTATACTTGTAAAATTTGAAAATTTAGCTTAATACCCCAAATATGTTTATAGACAAGGAAAAGAAGGCAGCCTGAATGCATCTATCTCTTGGGATGAATAAAATTCCCATTGACTCTAGATTGCAAAATCAAACTCATATTATTTAACTCTTATTGAACCAGCACTCAAGCACTTTATAAACTGAGCTAAGAAATAATCAGCAGATTTTATTTTTCAGCTCATAACCATAAAATGTATTAAGGTACTTTTCTGCCTGTCTTTTGCACAGGTGTGTGTATGTATATACACGTACCTGTACACCCACATGATGCAAACCTCACATACACACACACACATTCCACTTGCACCGCAGTGACCTTTGAAAAATGGATACTGCAGCTCCAGAGGGCAGGTCTCTAAAACGGTGAAGAATTAAGTCATTCATTATGACGACAATGATAATTGCTATTACCGTTGTCATTAGTCTTTAAAGTCCAGGTTTGGTGTCTTCCAGATTTGGTGCCTTTTTCTGCAGTAGAATACACAATGAATGCCAATTTTAAAAATACCAAGGAACGAAGGTAGTAGCTACAAAGTGAAAATTGCTCAGTCGTGTCCGACTCTTTGCCACCCTGTGGACCATACAGTCCGTGGAATTCTCCAGGCCAGAATACTAGAGTGGGTAGCCATTCCCTTCTCCAGGGGATCTTCCCCACCCAGGGATCAAACCCAGGTCTCCCACACTGCAGGCAGATTCCTTACCAGCTGAGCCATAAGGGAAGCCCAGTAGCTACAAATGACACTTAAAGATTTCTCTTTCTAGGTTGCTCTTAGTGAGAGATAAAAAGTGATTGATAGCACTCTTTGGGACAAAGTGGTGAGATAACATCTCTACCGTATATATTAGTACACGGTCTCATTAGCCATCTGTCACAGAAATGGACTGACTTCAACCATCAGCTTACATCAAACTCATTTTCTAGACAAAGAAACTGAGGCTTGACAGTGAGTGAAGCATCCGCCCAGAGAGGGGATTGTGAGTTCCCATAATTCACTTCACCCCTGGGTTCCCATATCCCTCATCCTTTTCCTCCTCAGTGTTTCGGGGCAATGTTCCTTCTCTTTGCACTCAGTTGGTTGGAGGTAGGCACCATAGGTTTGATTGATACACCAATTTGCATCTCAAGGCATCGCTCGATAAATACAGTGCCATGCAAGGCTACTCTCTCACAAGCCAATTTCCCCCTCTGGGCTGACTTTAGAAGCTCATTGATGTCACTTCCTT
This sequence comes from Bison bison bison, assembly GCF_000754665.1. Classification (NCBI taxonomy): domain Eukaryota; kingdom Metazoa; phylum Chordata; class Mammalia; order Artiodactyla; family Bovidae; genus Bison; species Bison bison. The sequence goes on along the minus strand of NW_011495057.1, from coordinate 6,229,120 downwards.
CCTCAGTCAGCAAGTGAATTTTCTTTAATTCTCAAGACCAGCTGTCCATGCTGTCAACAGAAAGTTATTAAAATTCCTTTAAAGTGAATAAAAATAGCCTAAAAGCAAATGTACTTGGAAACAGGAAAGAATCAGTATGCAAAGTCCACAAACCTCTGAGCAAAATAATGTTGATCCAACCAGAGATTTCAAACATTGTATATTCAAGATGCTAGAAAAAAATAATTAAAAGATGCTAAACCACATACTTCTTAATCTTTTATTAGCAAAAGCTTATGCAGTTACAATTTATCCCCTGAATTCCATTCCTCTCTCTCAAATACGATTTGAATAAACTGGGGAACGACTTCAGTTTTCCTTAAGTGGGATTCCCTCCTTTTTTCTTGTCTCGGTCAGGGAACATTTACATCTCCACCAGGCTAAGACTATCTGTGAGCAAGAGAAAAAATTATCATGAGTTGCAATCATAACCACTACAGTCACAAAATAATAATGTAATTATATATTTTAATTTATTAGAGTCTTAATAGCTCAAGGGAGGAGATCATTTTTCTCATATTTAAATAGCTGTATCTCAAGTAATGGTCTGTCTGGCTTTAGTCCCCATGATCCTCAACTGACTTTCTGACCTTAGTAACTGGAACCTTACTCTGTTGCCTTCTGAATCAGCCCTTGCCTTATCCCTCAGTCCCCAGCGTGGCTCCTGCCTTGTTGCCTGAGTTGTTCATGATGTGGAACTAAGTCCCTCTGAAACACGGATGTGTTCCCTGCCATGTACGTCACCTGCTATCATCCACCTCTTCCATATTTGCATAGAAGCCCTGAATCCTGGACTCATTGTGACCTTTTGCTTGGGAAACTTACATCCAGCCTGTCTGTCTTGACATCCCAAGACACACAGCCCAGGTTTGTGTCTTAGGTTCCTGCCTGTAATTGGGGGCCTTGGGTCAAATCTGCCCTGGGGTTGCCACCCTCCTCAAAGCCCCTGATTCCACAATGCAATTAAAGAGAAGCCTGAGTCTTCTGGGTAGCTATGCTGAGAAGCCTTATTTTGGTAAATAGCAGCTTAGTGAAAGAGAATGGTGGAAACTTGGGTAAATTCAAACTAAAGGAACAATTAAAATATTGTTAGCCTTCAGGAAAAGCATAAAACCTGGTGTTATAAGTTATCTAGAATTAACTCTCTGTCCTTCACTTCAGTTCCCACAGTCTTGAACATGTATGGCTTCCCTGGTAGCTGAGCTGGGAAAGAATCCTCCTGCAATGCAGGAGACCTGGGTTCAATCCCTGGGTTGGGAATATCCCCTGGAGAAGGGAATGGCTACCCACTCCACTTTTCTAGCCTGGAGAATTCCATGGATTACAGTCCATGGGGTCGAAAAGAGTCGGACATGACTGAGTGACTTTCACTTTCATGTTAGGAGTAAAAACTAAGCTACTGCGTACTCAGTCACTCAGGTGTATCCGACTCTTTTTGGTCCCGTGGACTGCGGCCCCCAGGCTCCTCTGTCCATGGTATTCTCCAGGCAAGAATACTGGAGTGGGGAGCCATGCCCTCCTCCAGGGGATCTTCCTGACCCAGGGATCGAACCCTCATTTCTTGTGGCTTCTGCATTGGCAGGCAGATTCTTTACCACTAGAGCCACCTGGGAAGCCCTAAGGCTACTATAAATGTTATATTTTAAAGGAGGGGGAAAGGAAGATTAGACATATCACTATTACTAGGATACTTTAAAATCCTTGGGAAATCAACTGGGAACTAAGACAAAAATGGTGGCTATCACAAAACCAAGTGTTTGGTATGGGCTAGAATTTATTAGTAGTCAACTTCAGGCATTCATACGGTTCATCTAATGAGTTTTAACCCCTGAATCTTTCCTTTCACTAAAGAGCAAGAGCCAGGAACGGCTGCCTTTAAAATGTGAGAACTGATACAAACCAGCCCTGACTGAAAACGCTGTCAATCATTCTGTAAATTTGCATTGAATACCTCAAGTGTGCCAGCACCGGGCCTTCGATACAGCAGTAAATAAGATGGATCAACTAGACTCCCCAAAAAATTAATCTAAAAAAGAAATAAAATACAGGAAGAAAACAGATCTCTTTAAAAGGTACAGACTCATTTTTAGGTGGTGTTGAATTTATAGACACTTCATAAAACATTGGAGCTTCTCAGGTGGGGCTAGTGGTAAAGAACTCACGTGCCAGTGTAGGAGACCTAAGAGACATGGGTTCCATTCCTGGATTGAGAAGATCCCCTGGAGAAGGGCATGGCAACCCACTGCAGTATTCTTGCCTGGAGAATCCCATGGACAGATGAGCCTGGTGGCCTATAGTCCATGGGGGTCGCAAAGAGTCAGACACGACTGAAGCGACTTAGCACGCATGTACATAAAAGAATTTTAATAAATAACAAAATTATAAGCAATTGTCATGATATTTTAAAGGGACCCACATTCTTTCAATGTTAGTAACCACTGCTGTAAAATGTAGGAAATTAAACCTTTTTTTAGTGCTCTTCAACTTGTAATAAAACCAGCCCCCTCATAAAAATCATTATTACTTTTTCTTGCTCTATTTTTAAACGTGGTTTCTTGATAAGAGATCTCGTCTTGTTAATAAAATGTTATTGCCAGAATTTGTGTAATATAGTCTCAAATCAGAAAATAGAAAGACAAAAAAGAAATAAACCAAGATAGGCAGGGTCCCTGACCACAGGATGCTTATAGTGTAGAAGGAGATGCGCAAAGAAGCAACACACGTACAAATGACAAAATAAATGCAAGTTGTGATAAATGCTGGGAAAGAAATAAACAATGGGCTGATACCAAGAATCATCAGAGGAGGTGGGCCAGCCAGAGAAGAGCCCCTAAGGTCTTTTTTTACATTGGAGTATAATTGCTTTAGAGTCTTGTGTTAGTTTCTGCTATGACGAAATTAATCAGCCCTATATCCCCTCTCTCTTAAGCCTCCCTTCCACCACCCCTCAATCCCACCCATCTAGGTCATCACAGAGCACTGAGCTGAGCTCCCCTGGGTTATATAGTGGCTTCCCACTAGCATTCTGTTTTATTCATGGTAGGGTATATACGTCAAACCTAACCTCACAATTCATCCCACCCTCCCCCTTGCCCCCTGTGTCCACATATCTATTCTCTATGTCTGTGTCTCCATTCTTGCCCTGGATCTAGGTTCATCTGTACTATTTTTCTAGATCCCACATATATGTGTTAATATATGATACTTGTTTTTTCTGACTTACTTCACTCTGTGTGACAGTCTCTAGGTCCATCCACATCTCTGCTGCTGCTGCTGCTGCTAAGTCACTTCAGTTGTGTCAGACTCTGTGTGACCCCATAGACGGCAGCCCACCAGACTCCTCCATCCCTGGGATTCTCCAGGCAAGAACACTGGAGTGGGTTTCCATTTCCTTCTCCAATGCATGAAAGTGAAAAGTGAAAGTGAAGTCGCTCAGTCGTGTCCGACTCTTAGTGACCCCATGGACTGCAGCCTACCAGGCTCCTCCGTCCATGGGATTTTCCGGGCAAGAGTACTGGAGTGGGGTGCCATTGCCTTCTCCATCCACATCTCTACAAATGACTTAATTTTGTTTCTTTTTATGGCTGAGTAATATTCCATTGTATATACGTACCACAACTTCTTTATCCATTCATCTGTTGATGGTCATCTAGGGTGCTTCCATGCCCTGTCTACTATAAATAATGCTACAGTGAACACTGAAGTGCGTGTGTCTTTCTGAGTTATGCTTTCCTCAGGGTTTATGCCCAGGCGTGGGATTACTGGGTCATATGGTAGCTCTATTTTTAGTTTTTTAAGGAACCTCCATACTGTTCCCCATTTTGGCTGAATCAATTTACATTCCCAACAACAGTGCAAGAGAGTTCCTTTTTTCCACACCCTCTCCAGCATTTATTGTTTGTAGATTTTTTTTTCAATGATGGCCATTTGACTAGAAAGTGAGGTCATTCAGTCGTGTCCAACCCTGCGACCCTGTGGACTGTAGCCCACCAGGCTCCTCTATCCATGGGATTCTCCAGGCAAGAATACTGGAGTGGGTTGCCGTTTCCATCTCCAGGGGATCTTCCTAACCCAGGGATCCAACCCAGGTCTCCAGCATTGCAGGTAGATGCTTTAACCTCTGAGCCACCAGGGAAGCCCATTTGACTAGTATGAGGCCTTAATATTAAACTAAAACCTGAACATTTGAAAGAGCCTGTCAGATCAGCAGCCATTAGATTAGAAATAAAGCACACAACAGATGTACTGTGCTTGAGTCATTTCCTCTCCCTTTCTACCCTCCAGTCACTTTGGTCTCATGTGAATATCTGGTCCTTTTGACCTCTGGTCTTTTGCACTTACTGTTGTCTCTCCAATTTGGCTGGGCTGACTTTCAGATTTTCAAAATGTCTCATGATTCACCCAAATACACCCTCTCCTTGCCTCTGAGACTTTATTCTTTCAGTCCCACTCCCTGGAATATCTTTCTCTTATCCTTTGTGTGCAAAAATCATACTTATTTAATCCTCCCAAATCTGGTGAGGGGTAAACACTAGTAACTCTTTGGTATACATGACCAGACAGGACCAGAACATTGAATGCTGCTGCTGCTGCTGAGTCGCTTCAGTCGTGTCCGACTCTGTGCGACCCCATAGACGGCAGCCCACCAGGCTCCCCAGTCCCTGGGATTCTCGAGGAAAGAACACTGGAGTGGGTTGCCATTTCCTTCTCCAATGCATGAAAGTGAAAAGTGAAGTGAAAGACGCTCAGTCGTGTCCGACTCCCAGCGACCCCATGGACTGCAGCCTACCAGGCTCCTCCATCCATGGGATTTTCCAGGCATAACGGGCCCTAAATCTAATAAATGACAGAGCTGTAAATTAGATGTCAGGTTACCATCTACTCCATTTTCTAGAGTCCAGGGGACATTGTGATTAGTTTATGATTATCTGATTGTTTGGCCTCTTACTTTTCACTGGAATTCCTTCAGATTTCAGTTTGTTCCTAAGGAAATAAAACTAAGATTTCCTGGTGCTGCTGCCGCCCCTGACACCACCTCTGGTCTATCCTCCAGGTAGCAACCAGCCCTGAGTGGTCCTCTGAAAAGGCACAGCTGACCCAGGCATTCCAGTGGGCCTACTCACACCCTGGGCTACACTCCCTTCATAACTGACTTCCCACTACTTTGGGGAAGGTCATCAATCTCCCCAAAATGGTCTACATGAGCTTTCTTGCTAAATGTTTCTTGCCTGTCTGTCCAGCTTCATCTCACACCACCCCACCTCCCCTTATTTCACTTTGGCCGTGCTGGCTTCCTTTCCCTGCTTTGGACCCAAAATGCTCTCTCCTTCCTGAATGTTCTTCCCTCTCTTCTTGTCCACATTGGTGATCTAATTCAAAAGGCAAGTCCCCCCTCCAAAACACACTCTTCTTTATACACTCTTCTTATACACTGCATATTATCTGACAAAAGACATCTAAATACCGAAACATATCAAGAGTGTCCAATTGGGCAGTACCATTAAAAATGAAGAAAATTGGTAATTATTATCTAGAAACTCCAAAATTGGCCCTGGTATTTTGTGACAGTGGCTGGATTGAAGAGCCTACTTTTTTTTTTTTTTTTTTTTTGTTTTTTCATTTTCTGAATTTTGAGTGAGAACAGAGCAAGACCAGTACTAATGCTGACTTTCTTTTTGCTTTCTTTTTCAGTGACTAGAGAAAAAATCCAGGAACATATCACCAACCAGGTATTTCCTCACTTCTCATAAACCAGGATGTAGAATTTTGCTTCAAATGTTACTAATTAATTAAGCGTTTGTAAATATTTTTAAAAGGAGGCATTGCTAGTTATTGGGTATGAGCAATACACCTTATTGGTTCTGAGAACAAATAAATTGATCATATATGGGTGATCGTGCACTTTCCTGTCTCCCCCACCTCGTTCCTCCCCTCCACACCATCTTTCCCAAGGATGGACTCTGCCAGCTCTGATGTAAGCAGCCCTCAGAGCATGTCATGACCTCTGCATTGATTCTATCATGGCTGCAAAGAGATACTTTTATCTACTTCTCCCTTAACTAAGGTGACTGTCCTCAGTGATTTTCTCAAGTTCTAATTCATCCAGTCATTCCCTCCCCAACAGTTAAGAACTAAAGCCTTAGCCGCAGAAACGTACAAGTTGGTTTTCTATCTGGTCTCTGATTTCTACCCACATGTAGCTAGTGTCCTCCTGCCTGCTTCACTGTTTTCTTATCCAGTCTTTTTTTGATTAATTTTTTTATATTTACCAGGAGATGGAGTCATTCTGTACAACAGCTTAAGGGGTTTAAGACATGCAGCCATAGATCCAAACCAAGTTTGGCCAGGCTTGCCCCCCCCCACCCTCTTCCCATGGGCCAATCTGGCTGCAGTGTTTCCCAGTGCTGCCACTAGACCCAGGGGACGCAGCCACTGGCCTGCGGCAAAACACACACAGCTTTCATTCATAGACACACATCTCCAAGTCTTGTTGTTGTCACCTCATCCTTGTCAAGGGGAAGAATGGTTCATCTGCATTTATACCAGTCAAGGGTACATTTTTCAACGTCTCCTCCTAACGGACTTCAAAATAAATTCCAATTCTGGTTCCCATTGGCATTCCAACCAAATTAAGTTCTAGCTCTACCTGCTGCCGCTGCTGCTGCTAAGTCGCTTCAGTCGTGTCCGACTCTGTGCTACCCCTGGACTGCAGCCTACCAGGCTTCTCCATCCATGGGATTCTCCAGGCAAGAACACTGCAGTGGGTTGCCATTTCCTTCTCCAATGCATGAAAGTGGAAAGTGAAAGTGAAGTTGCTCAGTCATGTCTGACTCTTAGCGACCCCATAGACTGCAGCCTACTAGGCTCCTCCATCCATGGGATTTTCCAGGCAAGAGTACTGGAGTGGGGTGCCATTGCCTTCTCCCTAGCTCTACCTAATCTGTGCCAGACGTCCTGTAATTCACCAGGCTTTAAAAATTGTCCTTCCTTGTGACTGACCTCCTATCTTGCAAATTCAGTAGGCAAAATGTAATGCTTATTGGGCACCATTTTGCTTTTGAATAGAGCTGTAAATACTGACTCAGTCTCAGCCATCTTAAAAACTTGAAAATGCCATCCCCATGTAATGTTAAAGTCAGTTAGTCGTTTCAAATATTTATTTGCCTATTGAGCTTAGTGTCTTTAGCATTGTATTTCAGTTGTTTGTATATACTCAAGTGGCTTGGTGAGGTTGAGCAACAGTTAACCAGTCAAGTTCATTATTACCGTTTTGTTTATTTAAGTCACAAAGGGAACATTTTTCCTTAGAACTGTTTTCTTTATTAACAAGGTAAAACAGTTGGTCAAGAAATATATTAAGACTACTTCTCAGGGGTAGATTTTCATTTCCTGTATTTTCTTTCTTTTGTACCCTTGGCTAAACTAATCGAGGATGTAGATACTAGAATAGAACATCAAATATTTACTCATAATCTTAAACATGGATTTGGTGCCAGATAAAAGCATCATGTCTCCCGGTTCCAGTAAAAGAGTGAAATTCTTTAGTCTTCAGAGGTAAGGGTCTTGAGTGTATTAGTTATATAGTCATTTTCAGGACAGATAGGTGTATTGTTCAATCAGTGTCTGCCAGCTGGTATTTCTGATGCTACAATGGAATTTCTGTTCTTTCTTCTTGCACATAGGGAGGTGCTCCCCACTCTCAAGAATACACCAGGAGTGCTCTGTGACCATATAGAGGGGTGGAGTCAGAGGTGGGAAGGAGGCTCAAGAGAGAGGGGTTGTATGTGTACTTATGGCTGATTCACGCTGTTGTATGGCAGAAACCAACATAACATTGTAAAGCAATTATTCTCCAATTAAAAGTAATTTTAAAAAAAAGAACAAAATAAACAACAAAAAAGAATGCACTGGGAATATAATTCTAAAAGGCATCTTGAAAAGTGAAAGTCACTCAGTCGTGTCCGACTCTTTGCAACCCCATGGACTATACAGTCCATGGAATTCTCCAGGCCAGAATACTGGAGTGGGTAGCCTTTACCTTCTCCAGGGGATCTTCCCAACCCAGCAAGGGGTCTCCTGCATTGCGGGCAGATTCTTTACCAACTGAGCTATCAAGGAAGGCCTTATACCTCTAATTTATCTTATACCTCTTATAAAAGCCATCTTATACTTTAATTTATCTAAAGTCTGGCAAAGAGCCACAAAATGAAATCATTTCTTTTTAAATTATTTTTAAGTTGAGGTATAATTGACATATAACATTATATTAGTTAGGTATATTATATTAGTTGGGCTTCCCTGGTAGCTCAGCTGTTAAAGAATCTGCCTGCAACACAGGAGACCCTGCCTGGCTCCATTCCTGGGTCGGGAAGATCCGCTGGAGAAGGGATAGTCTACTCAGTCCAGTATTCTTGGGCTAAAATGAAGTCACTTCCTTTTTAATTATTTTTAAATTGAGGTATACTTGATATATAACATTATATTAGTTACATATATTAGTTATAATTAGTATATTAACAATATACTGATTACATACATTAGTCTGTATAGTATATACAAAACATAATGATTCCGTATTTGTTTATTCTCTGAAGTGATCTCCACAGTAAGTCTAGTTCCCATCTGTCACCATCCAAAGTTACAAACCATTTTTTTTTCTTGTGATGACTTTTAAAATTTATGCTCTTCGGTTCAGTCGCTCAGTTGTGTCTGACTCTTTGTGACCCCATGGACTGCAGCACGCCAGGCTTCCCTATCCATCACCAACTCCCAGAGTTTACTCTCTTAGCAACTTTCAAACACACAGTATGATAGGATTGACTATAATCACTGTGCTGTCCATTGCAGCCCAAGACTTATTTGCTTTATAACTGGAAGTTTGTCCTTCTTCATCCACACTCCCCTTCTGATACCCAAAGAATTTGACTCTTGTAAAACATGTCTATATACTCACTTTGGCTAATCAATACAGAGTTCTTTATCAGAAAGGAATGTAAAATGGAACACTGGTGTGTGTTAATCTTGCCCCGAAATCCTTCCCCACTAGGCACTATAGATTGTGTAATTAAATTGAAATTGAAAATCAAGTCCTGTTGTTGGTTTTTTGTTTTTTATTTTTTTTCCCCATTAAGCAATCTCCAAGCTGCACACCGACGTGAGAAATCAGGACTGGAGCAGAGGGAAAGTTCTAGCCTGCTGGCTAATATCCAGCATGCATTTTTAGCCCATGGCTATTTTACCACACCTGAGCTCAGAGAACAAACAGCTATTTGAGTTCTCTGGAGGGAACGCTGGATTCTTTCCTGTGTAATTCACTGGGGAAATTAGTATGCTTTTTTCAAGTAACTTGTTAACGCAGCTTGTTTACGAGAAGAGGACAAAAATGAGCAGTGAACCGCTTGGCAGAATGAGATGAATGCATGACCCATTTTTTTTTTTCAGCTGTCCCTTTGGCAGTTCAATGATGCCATGATTTTCTCTCTGAAAAATGCACCTTGTAGAGATGAAATCTGTAGATTTCCCCATAATTTTGGTAGTCTACCATAATATGGTAGATTAAAGATAATACCTTAGAATACTACCCAGAATACCTTCCAAATCAAAGTAGCAAATGGTCAGTACCAGAATGGGAATAATAAAACCTTTTGACTTAAGATTTAAAAATTGCCTTTTTATTTAGTAGGCAATTGAAACTTGTAGTAAATAGAATACTTTCTGTTTGTGCCTTTTGGATAGTAGATCATTAGAACCTTTGGCGAATTAATACTTTTTTTTTTATTTTGCTTTGTTTCTCAGTTGTGTCAGAGTCTTTTTGACCCCATGGACTGTAGCCTCCCAGGCACCTCTATCCATAGGATCCTCCCAACAAGAATACTGGAGTGGGTTGCCATTCCCTTCTCCCAGGGATCAAACCCGACCCAGGAATCGAACCTGGGTCTCCTGCGTTGCAGGCAGATTCTTACTTCTACTGAAGTATAGTTGGTTTACAATGTTGTGTTAGTTTCAGCTGTACGACAAAGTGAATCAGCTATAGGTATACATATATCCCCTCTTTTTTAGATTGTTTTTCCATATAGGTCATTACAGAGTATTGAGTCAAGTTCCTTGTGCTACAATAGGTCCTATTACTTATCTGTTTTATACATAGCAGAGTGTATGTGGCAATCCCAGTCTCCTAATTTACCCCTTCCCTCCCCTTACCCGCCTGACAACCATTAGTTTGTGGTCTACATCTGAGACTCTGTTTCTGCTTTTGTAAATAAGTTCACTTGTACCATTTTTTTTAGATTCCACATATAAGTAATGTCATATGATGTTTGTCTTTCTCTGTTTGACTTGCTTCACTCAGTATGACAATGTCTAGCCTGTGCCCTTTGAAACCAGAGAAACAGAAAGGCTGGTTCGGTTTCCAGGTAGCCACCCCACCCCCAACCCCCCAGAAGTGGGAGGATGTATAGGCAGACAGCGATCCTCCCATAATGGTACTTCCGCCCTCGCCTCTGCTTGGGAGGTGGGTGCAGTGGGCGGTATAGTTCTGGGTGGTACTTAGAGCTGCCTGACACTCCCAGGTCAGAAAAGTGAGACATGAAGTGAGGGAACTTGCCCTTCCCAGAACCTAATGAGCTTTCCTGCGTCATCCTGTCCTTGGTGGGAACAGATCCAGACGCTGCCTAGGAGTCCCCAGCTGAGTCCAGTTTCTGCCCCACTCTCCTCCTGAAGGACCACTCAGACCCCTGTGGAAGGGTAGTCCTCAGGGAGAGGGAGCTTCTTTAGCCTCCAAGCCCAAGTGATCTTTTGGGACAGACTGCAGACCCTGGATAAAAACAAAGGCAGGGTCTTGAGTATCACTTACTTTAAAACTTTTGAATATTTAGACATACAGTGCATGGGCCTCCATTCATCCTCCCGCTCTAGGCCCCATAAATGTTATTGATATGATATCAATCAGACATCTACAACTTAAAACTCAACATGTTATTCCAATAAAAAGCCAAGATGAAACCCACTCACCTGTCATCTATAGGATAAAATCCTATCCATGGCCCTGTGATCTGCTTTGGAGAGCATGCCCCTTGCCTCCCTGGACTTACTTCCCTGTGTATAGAGCTTCTTCTCCTGTGTATAGAGCTAATGTGCATGCGTGTGTCCTAGGTTGCTTCAGTCATGTCCAACTTTTTGTGAACCCATGGACTATAACCCGCCAGGCTAACGTGCCCTATTTAAAGTTGTTCCACCAATATACCTACCCTTTTCTTTGCAGGTACAACATTTACTCATATTCCAGCACCTCATACCCATATCATCTCTTCCATGAAGCTTTCCTCATCTCAGGGCTTAGAGTAATCTTTCCTTCTTCCGTGTTCCTGTTATTTTTCTGCCCCTTTGGCATAGGTCCTTGCATTTTCTACTCTATATTCTAATTATGGATATTCCTATGTGATTTTGTAATGAAACAGTATTGCACCAAAGGAAAGAAATCATGTTTGGCTCATTTCTGTGCTCACGATTAGAACTTGAACAATTGCTGACCAATTGCTGGTTGAATGTCAATTCTTTCACTCAGTAATTTATTATCCTAGAAACCAGAGGGACTGCTGGATGCAGGCAGACTACACTGACTCTTATAAGGCAGAAACCAGGCATTGTCCTTTGCCTCCCATGTCAGGACTCTAAACCAAAAACAGAAGGCGCAGCTAAGGCTGCCCATAGTCTGTACAAATGATGGTCACACAGTCGGGGAATACAAGAATCAAAGAGCAAGGGGACCCCACCTTTATTTCCACATCCCATAACCGCCTGGAGAACACTGAACATTTGCTTGAATCAAGACTTGGCCCCTGAGATTTTTTTCTCGACTGTAAGCATGGCACCGTCGTTCACTGCTGCTTCTTTTCAGTGTCGTGTGAACTTTACAACTTCTAAATTTAAAGTGGGATTACATTACCTTGCACTATTCTTATCAAAATGGCCATGCACTCAAGGAGACAACTTTGACCTACAGAGCGTCTCTCTTGGCAGGTTCAGTGCTAATGAAACAGGTAAAGATCCCATTCCCCTCATTCTCTTCTAAGATTGCCTTCTAGAATTGGAAGTTGTGCTTTTAAAAAACCATTCAATGTATGAGTCTTTTTTAAAATACCTGAAAGCAAGACTGAAATTATCCAAAAGTGGTGCACTAATGGTTAACAAAGAAGCATTTATGAAAGACGTGCTGTACGAAAGGTCACAAGGCTTCACATCAGGAAGATACCCAGGTGTAAATGTCAAAGGGCTTGCACTCACCTCTTTTATTGGAAGCCGAGAAAGTTAAAGCACTACGTAAGGATGTCTAGTGGAAAAAGACAATATAGTCTTTGGAACTATATTGTCAAGACAAACAGAGGGAGGAGAAGACAGCCCTCAGGTGTTTTAAAAGCATGAAAACCCATAGAAAAAATACTGATTGGAATAAGGAAAACAGTTTATTAGCGACACTGCGAGAACTATTAGCAATCCAGATATGAGATAATTCTCACTCACCTGTTCTCACTCGAGATCATTCACACTTAGATTGTTTCTGTATAATTGTGACCAAGAATTGCTCCAGTAACTTGTTTATTTGTCATAGCAAGCCTAGGATGATGAGTATTTTAATCTCCTTTCTCGACAGGTGGAAACACCCTTGAAAGATTTAGTACTTTTTCAGGTCCTGCCATGCTTAGCACTAAATGAATAATAACAATGGTTAACATAATTATTAGGCTTCCCGGGTAGTGATAGTGGTAAAAAAAAATTTGCCTGGCAATGCAGGAGATGCAAGAGATGTGGAAGTCAGGAAGATCCCCTGGAGGAAGAAATGGCAGCCCACTCCAGTATTCTTGCTTGAAGAATCCCATGGACAGAGGCACCTGGTGGGCTACAGTCCGTGGAATCACAGAGAGTTGGACACAATTGAAGACAGTGTTAGTTAGTAATATGATTACCAAGTGTTTAATGAACTTCCTATGCATAGGTATTATACATAAAATTCTCTCATTTAAACCTCACAGCAGTGACCTTGGAAGGCAGGTACAAATTCAAGGAGTCAAAATTAGTGAAGTTGAGAGGCTTGCCTGAGATCAAGGATGGGAGCTGGCAATCCAACCCAACCATGTAAGCACCAGCCGCTGTTCTCTGCTGCTTTAAGTGTCTTTAGTTAAAAGCACACAGATGATGAGTGGTAGAGCTGGAGTCTGAATCTATGTGGATGGATCGCATTCTGAAATCCTTTCTTTTTGCTATTGTGCTGTCCTATTACTTGTTCTGAAAGTTCTATTAATTAGATGATTCCACGTATGACCACCCTAAGCAGTACTCCAATTTTAACACCAGTACTGAAGCAATTGGTGTTGAGATTCTAGAACACAGATATTTATGGTGTGGTAGATCTTTTTTAAAAAGCTTCTTTTTAAATGCTTTAACTATCAAGATGAGCACATACTTTGGGACTCCTGATGAGCATTAAATTACTTTTTTAATTAAGTGAAAAAATCAAATGATCTAGTCTAAGAGAAAAGTTATTTGTCACCTGAAAAGAGATTAAAGCTAAAAAAAAAGAAAGGTGTACATTGGGATAATCTGTTGCCCATTGGCAATTTTCCTCAGCGGAGCCCAGACCAAACTATCATGGACATAAAACAAGAATTAAAATAGAAGCGTGTATTCTTAACAACTATGAAATCTTCTCTTACTCTTCAGTTTTCCAGAAAAGTACTTTACTTCTGAAAACTGTTTCATAAGGTTTTCACTGCTAGTCATAATGTGTTACTGTCTATGTAATCATGTGAGAAAATATGGATTCTGAAACTGCTGGAAATGTTGCTCCTATTAAAAAGGATGAAAACAGTGAGTTTACCATCTAGTGTAAATGAATCTTACCACCTAAGTTGCTATCACTAAGCAGTCCAGGGAAACTGATTCCACAAGGGATTTCTAGTCAATCTGTTTCTCCTGTTTTTCCTCCTCTGTTTTGAGTTTTCTAATCATACCCCCTCCTATTTGTTAGCACCTGAAGATGGGGGCTTCCCAGATGACTCACTGGGTAAAGAATCTGCCTGCAATGTCAGAGACACAGGACACTCGAGTTCAATCCCTGGGTAGGGAAGATCCCCTGGAGGAGGTCATGCCAACCCACTCCAGTATTCTTGCCTGGGGAATCCCATGGACGAGGAGCCTGGCAGGCTACAGTCCATGGGGTCACAAAGAGTTGGACACAACTAAAGCGACTGAGCATGCACACACATACCTGAAGATGAGTTTTACTGGGTAACTGCAGTTTTTCAGCTCAGCAGATGTTATGAGCCAAATGGTCTGCACCATCATTTGGGATTTTCCTCAACACATAGCAACTAACCTCCGTAACCACGTTCTACAAGTCAGGAGCAGGTAGTGGAGACCCATCAACATTCAGAAACTCAAAACACCTCCTCCCTGCAGAAAGTCTCTTACTTCTTGGGTTAAAACTAGGATCAGATGGGCCAAAGAGTCTATCTGTCATCATGTTTGAGTATACATTCTCATATACAACATTTTTTAAATCTACCTTTAAACTATGTTATCCATATTATTCTTTCTTCTCATGATAAACCACTGAATGAAGGACTCAAGTGAAAACTTGATATATTCTGAAATTGTGTGAAAGAGGCACTTAAGTAGTCATCATTTTGAATAAAATGTTTGTGTACATAAAGATGTATTTTAAGAAATAAATAGTGATCAAGGAATCAGAAATTTTCTATAATGTATATAGATTAAAGATAATGTTTATAGATAGCTTAAGTTGAGCTCTGTTCTCTATAATGATGCTAAAATGGCTGTTTCCTTTGTATTTACAAATTACGATCCTTTTTTGTCTTTATCAGTTTGAACTTCACTATTTACAACATTTGACCACAATAAATATTTCTATAAGCCCAGAAAGAAAAAAATAATTAGTAGTGTCATTAATACAATGCAAATTCTGTAGAATCCATGTTATATAAATGGTTTTGGCCCCTCACGGCAGATCCCATGGGCAACTCTGATATTGTTTATAGACTTTTATGGGTCTCTGTATTTTGCTGAGGAGATAGTCCTCATCAGAACCTCAGGAGTGAAAGAAAGTATCTGAGATAGTTTTTCTACCTATAACTAGAGCACGTGATCAAAACTATCTCTTTGATAATGCATAAATTAAAACTAATTCTATTGAAACTTTCTTTTGTAAAGTAGCACTTACCAAAGAACAAGTTTCCAGGAAAGAAAAGATGCACAGACAATTGGTGAAAATTCAGAGTACCAGTAAGGATCCCAGTGAAAGCTGCTACCTTGCTTTATTTCCCTTAATATGGAAAAAGTTATTATCCACAGAAGTCTTATGTTATATTCTGTGGTTGATCATCAAAACAAGGATGGAATAAACAAGATTCTTCACTATTTCATCACTGGTATGAGCCTTGCTCAAAATGTATTAAAAGGAAATATATCCTTCATACTATTACTGGATAATTCAATTAGGCCAATGTTCTGTGTATGTGGAATAATGAAATTTACTATGTTGACTAATTAGCCAATCAGATTTCTCTCATTTGCTAAGGCAATGGATTGTCTAAAATGTGACCATAAACAAAATAGATTTTATTAGGCATAATCTGCTCTGTAAACAAATGAAATTAATTCTTTGCCTGACCGAAAGCTTTGAAAATGAAAGACCAAAATTGAACACATGCTTCCAATCTTGGTTCTGTTACTGAGATGACACTTTATATAAAAGTTACTATTTAATTCCCCTCAAGTATTTCATACTTGAGACTAAATGACTCTTAGAAATATGTTCATCAACAGATGGGAGCCACTTATGGCCTCATAAACTCCGAAGCAAGTGAAATTATCTCAGCAAAATGGAAAGATTACAAGAAAGCTTCATCTGCTGATCTCCGAGATGATTCATGTGTTGCATATTGGCTCAATGGTGCAATGAATATTGACAGATAATCACCCCTGTTCATACGAGAGAAATCCTGAAGAAACGAATGCTTGTGATGTGTGTTTTTCATCAATCAGTAAGCAGTTTCCACACATACCCTGCATTTAGAGCAGTGCTAAATATGATGGAGGATGTAGAGGGAAGGATCAGCAGAGAGCCTGTTCTAAAGGGAACTTATGCCTTGAAAGAGAAGATGAACACACCATCAATGCTGCACAGAGAGTGTGTTATTACTCCCTTGCTTATTAACTACACAAAGCAGGCAGCGTGAGAGTTTGGTGAAGTCAACAAGCCATGAAAAGTGGCCAGGGAAGGATCGGGGAGAACCTTGAAAACCAAAGTTTCTCAGGTTTGATTCAGCAGGAAATATAATGTGGTGACACTGAAAATTTTGGAGTTGAGAAAATTAGGAAAATCAATGTAGGATTTTGAAACTATATCCTGTATTTTCCTTTTGACTCCATCAGCTCTGAGCAGCTACCAACCTTTCTCCAAGCTACTCTGCTTCCACTCTGCAGCCCCCAGTCCATTCTCCACTTGGCCAGCAGACTGAGCTTCATGCACTGTCCATCACATCATGTTATCCTCCTATCTAAAACTTCCAATGGCTCATAGTACACCTCTGATAAAATCCTACTTCCTTTCCATGACCTAAATCCTAAATTCTCCTTGACCTGGTGTTCCTATGGCATGTGATCCTGCCTTCCTCTTTGATTTTATCTTGTGTTCTTGAGCCCTTAATTTAAAATATATTTATTTATTTATTTATTTGTTTCTGAGCTGGGTCTTCGTTGCTGTGCAGGCTTATCTCCAGTTGTGGCAAGGGGGCTACGCTCTAATTACAGTGTGAGGGCTTCTCATCCCGGTGGCTCCTCTTGTTGCAGGAGCACAGGCTCTAGGGGGTCAGGCTTCAGTAGTTGCAGCTCCTGGGCTCTAGAGTACAAGCTCAATAGCTGTGGCACATGCGCTCAGTTGCTCCTCAGCATGTGGGATCTTCCCGGACCGGGGATCGAACCCGGGTCTCCTGCATTGGTGGAGCGGGTTCTTTCCCACTGAGCCACCAGGGAAGCCTGGGCCCTTCTCACTTACACAACAACCACGCTGGCCTGCCCTCTGTCCCTTTGCCTGACCAGGCTCGTTCCTATTTGGAGGACCTTTGCCCTCACTGACCCTGCCTGCAGTGCTCGGCTCCCAGATCTGGGGTTTCTTCTTGTCATTCAGATCCCACCTCGAGCAGCTTCTCCACAAATAGATCCAGACCCTAGAGCCCTAGTTCATGGAGTCTCTCCACTCTACTGCCTCCCATGCTCTACCACAATCTCTGTTTCAGTGTTTATTTTACATCACGCATATCATCATCAAAACTTTTGTTCATTTATCTGTTCATTATCTGCCTTCACTCACAAGAATATAAGTATCCTAAGAACAGGACCCTTGTCAGAGTTGTCTGGTCCTCTGTCCCCAGTGCCATTAAACAGGGCACATATTAAATGATTATAATAAGCATTCATCAAATGAATGCATCACTTAATTCTGCCAGCAGGCTATGCCGATAGTCTGGGTGTGAAAAAAAAAAAAATATATGGCCAAGGTAAAGAATTTGCCTTCCAGTGCAAGAGACACAGGAGACACAGGTTTGATTCTTGGGTCAGAAGGATCCCTTGGAGGAGGAAATGGCAACCCACTCCAGTATTCTTGCCTGGGAAATCCCATGGACAGAGGAGCCTGGTGGGCCACAGTCCATGAGGTTGCAAGAGTCATACACAACTGAGCACACACACACAGGTGATACACTGATAGTGGGATGAACAGTTTAGAGAAAAAATGAAGAGTTTGGTGTCTGGGAGTGGGAAGCAAATTAACAACCTGAGACAGGGATTCATGCAAGGTCCCCAGGGTTACTGCAGGAAGACGATTCGTGGTTAAAAATCACATTTAATGAGTATATACCACATGCCAGATCACTTCTCAGCCTTAATATGTACATGGCAAGCATTGTGTATTTGTCCCATTTATTTTTCATGACTCCATAAAATCAGCGTCATTATCTCTCTTACTCTGGGGAGGCTGAGTCAACTATCCCGGGTTGATTGGTTAGCTGTCCTATTCCAGTGAGGGAGATTGATTTGGTAGAAAGTACTGGTTTAAGGTCAACTGAAAGTTACCAGTAAAGCATGAAAAGGATAAAAATTTACTAAGTCTGGTCTCCGTCCCATTTCACAAGTTGTCTGGCTGAAGGGGTGTGAAATGTGTGTCTCACAACCTACCTTGGCTCTCAGGGGTTTTGTGCAAAGTGCTCTGGGGCCCTGTGGGCCTCCATGGTTATCTTCCTCATTCTGTAACCACGCGGGGCTGGGAGCTGGAAATACCTTAAAGAAGACATCCAACAGGAAAGTAATTGGATGTAGGTAAGAGAGGAGATTAGTAGAGCAGAATGATAGCAGTTACCTTGCAGACCACCGCCTGGAGGGCAATAGGACCCCCAGGAAATAACCAAAATGCAATACACAAAACTCTTACGGTTTCTGTCTTTGGGGCCAACCATCTGATAAATTACCAACTTAGAACATGGAAACTAGACTTTACTGAAAATGAGTTCTATGCTGGGGTCCGGAGTAGAGACGATCCTGCTAATGGGTCTGGGGAGGTAGAAGATGCTGCAGCTCAACACTCAGGCATCCCTTTACTCGTGGCAAGAAGTGGACATTTATCCCCAACGTATAAATCCTAATGGAGACGGCATCATAGAGCCAGTGTCTCAATAAAAACCATGGGGACCAGGTTCACTTGTCACTGGGAGTCTACCAGGAATTGAAAGATACCTTCTGTTTTCCTCCTTTTATCCCTGATCCAGGCACACAGCTCAGCAGTGCCCATGATGAGTTTTCCCAGACTTACAGTTTTCCCAGACTTACAGTCGCTGAAATGCTGTAATAATATAAAGTAAGTTTTCTTAACAAGGCCACCAGGGATGGAGTGAAGACATAACCCCTCCAAAACCACCAAGCCTGGATAGGTGTGTCTAACAGGAGTGTAGAAGCAGAAAAGGAAATAAAGATGCTGTGAAGATAAGAAGCTTCGTTCTGAGACATAAAAGCTAAGCAGATGATCAATATCTCTGTGTGCTTTATGCAGCATAAAAGGAAACCCCAAAGTCCAGGCAGCATCATGGTTACATCGTGATATTCTAGAAGCAAGAGCCCAGGACCCGCTCAATCAAGCTAATTATTTGGGACTGTCCAGTAGAGCATCAGTTCTTGGTACCCAACTTATCTAATTCAAATTGGAGAAGAGAAGCAATCAAAGGCTTGGCGATGTCCACTGTTCAGTCTATTTGAAGCTGACATAGATACATCTAGCCACCTTAGGGTAGCTCAGTACAAAAGATAATATTCAGTTGAATCTCAGAGCAAGGAAATTCCATCATCTTCTAAATAAAGACGTGGTGGCACTGAGAGCCTTGTGGGGTAAACATGTGCTGTATGATGACAAACGGAAGAGTCAGACAAGCCTGGATCTTAACCTTAGCTCTAGGAGTTGCCAGCTGTAAGATACTGAGTAAGTCTCATGGGAATGTGAGCATAACCACCTGACAGAGTTGGGGGAGGATACACTTGTTTGAGCAGCACGTGACACAGGTGAAGCCCTCTGACAATATTCATCCCCAAACCACCCTCCCCACCCATCCTTTCCCTTGGTCTAGCAGGTACAGTGTAGCTAAAGGAGACTGGAGCTCTCACAGTCTCCCTGCCACTTGGTATAAATATATCAAATATATAGATATATCGTGCTCCCTTGCTCAAGAGGGAGCATGGTCTGGACCTAGGAATCTCAATATATGAGTCTCAGGTAATGCAAGGGAGTCTTCCCCTGGGTCTGATAACTGGTCCAGAAGTGCCCGCCTTTTCTGTGGGTTTCACAAGTGAGTGATGCTCACCCATCCACTTTCATCCTGTTACAGTATTGGCTATAGTCTAGTTGTTAGTGGCTACAGTTATGGGAGGGCCCAAGAAAATCCCCAGTGTGAAGCCTGAGACCTCCTTCCTCCTGCCCTGAGCAGTATTCTCTGGCATGGGGAATAATGGAGTTAATAGACTGTGATGTTGTTTCTGAACAAGGTATGTCAACACGTGTTTATTCCTTCCAAGAAACAGATTATAGAATCATAGCAAGGGGAGGGGGGCAAGGATGCAGTGTATGAAGGACCTTTAGAGAATTATGCTCGCCTGTTTGCTTGATGAGAGCGGTGTCTCTGTAAGTAGGTTAGGCAGAATCCTGTCCATCAGTGTCTCCATATAAGAGGAGTGTGGTTGGACGTCATCACCAGCCCTGCTGGTGTCACTGCTATTTGCCAGTGGGCATTGCTGTCCCCGGGCTCAAGTGGCTCTGTAGTGGGTGGAGAAGAAACAGTTCCCCAGGTAAATGCTGCTTCCCTGGTCTGGGGCTCTGTCTAAGGAAAGGAACAGGAAGGGTTGGACTGTCCCCAGTTTCTCCTTCCCCACCTCTTCACTCCCCACGGCTCCGTTCGAACAGTTGCAGTTACCAAGGCTGGGCTGTAGGGGGCAGGCGCCCCTCCGTGATCCTCGCAGTCCAGCAGGAGCTCCTTCCGTACCAGCTCTGGAGGATGAAGTATTTCCGACTGAAAGCCCCCAGCCTCAGACTAAATGATCCGGACTAGTGCCGCTCACACCTGGCCTTGAGAAGAAAGGGAGACCAAAGGAGTTGTCTATGGCCATTGATACGTCGTAGCAGCCATTTCAATGACATCTTGAATCAAATTGTCATACTCAGGAGAAACTACGTCTTTTGGAAACCTCCAAAAAAGCTTCAAATATTATCATTAATGAAATAATATTCTTAAAATGAAGGTGATAAAGTTTATCTTAATACCTGAAGAGATCAGGGCTTCCCCGGTGGCACAGTGGTAAAGAATACTGCTTCCAATGCAAGCGACTCAGGTTCCATCCCTGAGTCAGGAAGATCTCCTAGAGTAGGAAATGGCAACCCACTCCAGTATTCTTGCCTGGAGAATTCCATGGACAGAGGAGCCTGGAGGGATACACTCCTTGAGGTTGTGAAGAATCGGAGGCGACCGAGCATGCGCATAAGCACAACGCGTGGAGAGATAAGACCATCCATACTACCGTCCACTGAAACAGATCGATCATCACTTTGTTTTGTCCGTGATTTGTTCACTCTGACCCCCTCCTTAGGTAACCCACTCTATTCTCTTGTTTCTCTGTCCTGCTTTGCTGTGAGTTTATGGCTTACAGTCTTCCT
>NW_011495057.1:6185739-6207719 GCF_000754665.1 Bison bison bison | reverse complement strand
TACAGTCTTCCTTTGCATTCTTTCTCAGCCTGAAATCCTGAAAAGAAATCCCTCTTGGCACACCCCCAGATTCCCCCGGGCAAGATCCAGTGCCCCAGGCCACCCTCTAACACAGGGCCCTATTAGCCCACGGTACCACCAAAGTGTGGGTCGCCCGCTCTGGACTGAGAGGGTTGGAGCGGGCTTTGAAGAGGCATCCCTGAGTAAAGCTGAGTTGTCAAATATTGCCGGCGACTCAGCCAGAGGGGCATGTGTGTCACTCAAAGATGCTGACACGGACAAATCTGATCTGGGTCTGGCAGATGCTTAGCCAAATAGGACAAATGGAATGTGTCCTGCCAGAGTCACTGCTGCCGTCACAGTCGGCGTGGCTGTTGCCAGGGCTCACGTAGCTTCGGACTACTAGGCAGCGGATGGCGAGGAAACAGGGCCTTGACTGCTTCCTGGGACAGGGCTCTTACCTGTGCTAAAACCCTGTGTGCCTTAAACAGGTTCAGTGAAGAGGCTCTGTTTCTTCAGTTGAAAAGCGGAAGTGGAAGATTCTCCTGGCAGTAGGGGGTGGTGTGTGCAATGGGTCTGCACATAGCAGGCACTTAATAAACAGCAGACACTGTGATCATCTGCCCCTCTATCTAGGAAATACTTTCAAAGCCCATACATTCAGCTAGCATCTCCACCAGCCAACACTTCCCGAATCTGTACACCCAGCTTTGGAGTCCCGATACTGACAGATTTCCCAAGGCACCTCCAACTCCAGAGGCCTGAACTTGAAGATAGTTGAAGTACCCACCACACCCACACCCCAGCCTCCCATAACTCTCTGCTTCTGTGTCCTCTCTCTGGGAGATGGGAATCCATTCTCTCTACTTCCTTTACCGCCACTCTCCCAGTCTGATCAGTTTCCTAAATTGGCCCCAAATAATTCCTTCTTCTTCATTTTGACCCCATTGTTTGAATTCTCCTAAGAATTCCTGATGGACAGTCTCAGTTGTCTTCTAGACGATCCCCTTTCTCCAGGCATGCCTTCTTGCCGCTGCTGTTTACAGAATACTCATTCTAAGTCCCTGCCTTCAAAAATCCCTGTCACCTACATGGCAAAGTCTAGATTCTATATGGGCCCAAGGCCTTCCTGGGATGACTCCAACCCGCTTGCCTCTCCTCCTATCTGAATCTGGTCCCCCAAGAGTCCCCCTGATGGTACCTTCCCATCCTGGCTGGTCCACCTGTCAGCTTCCCAGTCATCCTCCTAGACTCTCAGGCATCCACCTCCTCTGAGATTTGCCCCACAAAACAGCTCTTGAGAAAAATTGAGTACTATTTTCTTTGTTCCCCAAATGCCCTATGCATCCTTTCATTATGGCAATTGTCACAACTTTTTCACAAGCTGCTTTTTTTAATCAACCCAGTTAAACTTTGGCTTCCTCACAGGACTATAAATTTTATCTCCTTCATCCATTTCTACAATGCCAAGAACAACATACAGCAGAAGTTCAATGTGTATCAAATGAATGCTCAAAATCCTTGAGCACATAGTTTCCATCAGCCTCACAATAGCAGATAAAGTATTGCAGAACTGAAACTCATGACAGCATAAAGCCAATGTAAGTTAGTTGCCTGAAAAACGGAAAGTACAGGAATGATATTGCTTTTGCTTCCATTGAATCAAAACATATGTTTATGCAAAATACTATTCCAGATACTTATGGCAATAATACAGATTTATAAGAATGTACTCTGTATAATTTTATGTGGAAGCCTGGATGAGAGGGGAGTTTGGGGGAGAAGGGATACATGTATATGTATGGCTGAGTTGCTCTGCTGAGCACCGGGAACTATCACAGCATTGTTAATCAACTATACTCCAATATAAAATAAATTTTAAAAGGACAAAGTAAGGCAAAAGTAGTTCCTATGGCTGATTCACGTTGTTATATGGCAGAAACCAACACAATATTGTAAAGCAATTATCCTCCAATTAAAAATAAATTTTTAAAAAAGCAGTTCAATCACATAATAGAATGTCCATATATTCAGGAAAGTGACTTAGAAAATGTAATATGAAAAATCTAAAATAAAAAGGCACTAGTGGGAATGGGTGCAAACAGAAAGGAGAGGTAAAAAAATTAGACTGTACTCTGACCTTTAATAAACTTAAATAAATTGGAAAGCTAGTCACCTAAATAACCAACTATAACAACCAACGGCTGCTGGTGCTGCTGCTAAGTCGCTTCAGTCGTGTCCGACTCTGTGCGACCCCATAGACGGCAGCCACCAGGCTCCCCTGTCCCTGGGATTCTCCAGGCAAGAAACAAAAAGTGCTAAACAGAGGACCCGACTCACAGACTGAGCAGACTTATCTTAGTACCCTGCACTCACATTTCTGCTCTCCCAGCCTCCGACAGCTTCCTGCTGGAGCCTTTGCCACTGTGGCAATATATTAATTAAGTGTGTAATTATCTGATTTTTTTTTCCTATAAGGATATCAGCTCCACAGGGTCAAGGACCACATTTGTCTTCTCCACCACTGCATCACTGTCATCTAGCACAGTGCCTGATGTATAGTAGGGGTTCCATGACTTTGAGAGGGAAAGAGGAAGAGCAATTAATTTAAATGTTGGAGATCAGAGAAGACTTCATAGAGGTACAGTAGACCTTAAAAATTAAGGAGAGTGAGGCTTTCACATTTACTGCAGAGTTCACGTATATTCCACAATTTTTGTTCCACTTCTTTTAATACTCTTTTTTTCATCTGTGGTTACATGTCTTTCAGCTAATTTTACAGTAATATCCACTCTTTAAAGGCACACTTGGAAAACCCTAGCTTTATGTCAGAGTTTACAATTTAGCTGTGTCTGAAAAGAGTTTCTCCAGTGAGACGATCAAATCTCAGTGTAGGCTGGAATAAAGTTATTTTCCTTACAGGTGGTACAGACTAAGTGCTGAAGTTGTTTCAAAGAGAGTGGAATCCCTCTCTAGAGACCTGGGTGGTTTTAATGAGGAAAGTGGGACTTTCAGCTTAGGAGATTCAGAAAGTCCCAATAAAGGGGGAGAGCATGGATAGGGGATGCTGAGAGACTGCTAGTAAAGGACAGAACACATCAGGAAAGGAGCAGACCACTAAGTGAGCAGAGATCCAGTGGTGACAGGCTGCCAATGCCAACTAAGGAAATAAGACTTTTATTTATATGTTGGTGTGTGCTCAGTCCCTCAGTCATGTATGATTCTTTTGCAACCCCATGGACTGTAGCCCACCAGGCTCCTCTGTCCATGAGATTTCCCAAACAAGAATACTAGAGTGGGTTGCCATTTCCTACCCCATATCTGTAGTTGAACCAGTTCCAGATTTTAAGGGATGAAAAATAAAATATTTTAAGAAGACTAATTTGGCAGTAATTTTCAGGAAAACCAATTAGGAGGCTACTAAAGAATATCTCCAATTAAGAAATAATAAGTACAAAAGAAAAGTTTTTTTGAAATACTTTATGAGATGTAAATTAACCAATTTACTTTCTGATTGTCAAAGCATCTCTCAGATTCTGTCAGTGGGGACCAGAATGTACTAGAACCATTTCAGAAATAGAAGATAGTGCAGGAGGAGCTAATTTGGGGAGGAACAGGATAAGTTTGACTTTATATGCATTTGCTTCAGGGACAGTCTGAACCAAGTGCCCTGAAGGAAAATGGGAATGTAAGTTTCCTCTTATTATTACTGTTACTGTTGTTATTATCACCATCATGATGGAAATTCATTGGTTTAAGCCTCCAATTTAAAATTCCATTAACCTTGGGACTTCCTCGTGGTCCAGTGGTTAAGAATCCACCTTCTAATGCAGGGTACTCAGGTTCAGTCTCTGGTTGGGCAATTCGAATTCCAATTGCTGCAGGGAAACTAAGCCTGCAAACCACAGTGAAGACCCAGCCAAAAAAAAAAAAAAATACTATTAACCTTTCTGTTAGTGGTCCAAACCCCTCAGTCTTTGCTGTGATTTAAAGGCAAGTAGAGTGAGGCAGGGCAGGGGTGGGAGGAGAGAGGAGGGATGTCACAAGATCCTAGTAATTGTTTTTATAAAGGTGAGTGATAGTGAAATGAGGCGTTGCTGGGAGAGGGTCTCATGTCCATTCACCCAGAAGCCTCATGGGGTGCCTGGAGTGAAACCTTTGTTCATACCTTGATTTGATCAGAGCTAAGGAAACAGATTGATACTCAGTAAACCAGTAGGAGACTGAAGTCAATATGAGCACTGAAATTTTCCCTTGTGCAGTCATCTCCCCAGCCATACTGGTGATTGGAAAGTGTCTGGAGAAATACAGACCTCCAGCAAAGGGAAGTGGGTATCTGTGAAGGGTATTTCAACTGGTCCATGTTAGGGCCGACATGACACCTTGCCTACAGTAAAGCATTTACCTCTGCTTACTGAAATACTCGCATTTGGCATATTTGGGAATCTCTCTCTCCTGAATGGTATGAGATGAACTCTTTTTTTTTTCTCACCTTCCACTGCTATGCTCCAGTACAGTGGACCCCAACTGCCATTATTGCTTGTGTAGGGCTTCTCAGGTGGCAGTACTGGTAAAGAACCAGTAGTCTTCTGAAGACTGTAAGAGACAAGGGTTCGATCCCTAGGTTGGAAAGATCCCCTGGAGGAGGGCGTGGCAACCCACTCTAGTATGCTTGCCTGGAGAATCCCATGGAGATAGGAGACTGGCAGGCTACGATCCATAGAGTCACACAGAGTTGGAAATGACTGAAGCGACTTAGCAGGAAAGCACACCTGTATGTAGAGTAAATTAGAATCAAGAGCCTCCTCCCCAGATTCTGTTTCAGGGCGTCACAGTGAGGCCTGGGAGTCCAGATGGCTGGCCAGCCGCCAGGAGTTCCCAGGCAGTACTGAGTGACTTTGAACCAATCTGATCTGGCAGGCCGGTAAGGGTCCCACCTCCACACCTACTTTAGCATGAGCAGCTCTCCTTGTGCCTCTTTTATTTGTTTTCTCTTCTGCCAAAGATTTGTTTGAATACAGATTTTCGGCCCCTTAACAAGAATCAGTCAATTATTTATCTAAGTTAACCTTGATCTTCTGATTAGCTCTGGTTTTCTTCAACAAGGTCAAAAAATGACTCCTTAGAAGCCCATTGTTAAATTATAATCACATTTACTCATTCAACAATTATTTATTGGTCATCTATGCATCAGGTAACATGCTAGATACCAGTGATCCAACAAAGAACAAGAAAGATGAGACTTCTGCAGTCATATTCTAGGGCAAGAGAGATGGATGGGGTGGAAATAGCATAGGAGTAAGTAAAATCATTTCATATCATGATAAGTAGTATGAGAAAAATAAGCAGGGTTCAGTGAGAGAAAATCTCAGAGAGGAACACAAATTAAACAAGGTGTACAAGGAACACCTCCCTACAGAGATGACTTCTGAGAGTCACCAGGCGTGCTGGCTGCTAAGAGCTTGAATAAGATAGTGATAAGTGTTCCTAGAATTGCAGAACTGGAAGCCCTGATGAACTAACTGGATGGTTAGATGCCAGGGGTCAGAGACGTGATGGAGGTGGTGCAGACTCTGGCAATAGCAAGGTCCATGTAAAGTGGAGACGCTTCTGTGAAAGGCGAGATGGTCAAGGAGCAGAGAGTTTATTGGGTGTCGGAGTCACTACACATGATGACAAAGTGGGGATGAAGAAGCAGAGTCTGAGCCTGGAGCTGAAGTCTTCAGTGCACGAAGTGGAAAGGTCAGTGGAAAAAGCAGGTGACCAGATAGGGAGAGGAAAAGGGGGTGGAGCAGGACCCAGGTGCTTCCCAGAAGCAGGAGGGCAGGCTGGGGGCGTGTCCTGGAAGCTACAAGAAAGGACAAGCAAACAGCTCCCCATCTTCTGGCCTGAGAGACAAGTGGCATAAAGAAGTGAAGTTTCATCTACTTGAAAAAGTGCAAGAGTCATCAGAAAAAGTCATGGAAAGCAAACATTCCAGAAGTCCCTGAAGAATAAAGGGAAATCTGATGACCACAAGCAGAAGGTCCAGAGGGCGATCAGAGGGCTGATTTCATTTTTGTTTTTGTTAATGGGGCAGGGAGAGAATTAATTGGGCCATCTGTAGACACACAAATTACAGCCTGGATAATAATGGACAACTGGGGAGCCTTGAAATTCACTAGGTCACTGGGATGAAATACTATTACAACAATGATGAATAGTAAAACAATAATAAGAGCGATTATTGCTTATCGTTGGAGTTGAAGCAGTAGTAGCAGAAATGTAGCAGCAGTTTGATCTCAGGGCTATGCTCAGTACTTCCCGTGCCACTGTGAATGACCCTGTGATCTTTCAGACTGTTACCAAAAGTGGGGACTGACTGCTCGATACTCAAATGCCATTAAAGAGGCCAGGCTGATGGAAAGGAAAGTTTGCTTTATTTTGGATGCTGGGAACAGGGACTGGGGGGTGGGCAGGTGTCTGTCCAAAGGTCGACCGCCCCCCTCCAAGACAATCAGGTGGCAAGAACTTTTATAGATGGGGGGAATATATGCAGAAACAGCATAGTCAGCTTTGACAGTCATCTTGAAACTGGTCATCAATGGTCTGACTAGCGTCATCTTGATTGTTTTAGGTACAGTTAATCTTCAGTTCCAGGGTCAGGTTGTTTCCAATTCCTTGAGGCCAGTTCTCAGAATTGTGGCAGCTTACATCATGGCTGCAGTCTGGTCATCATGTGGTTGACTTCTTCACTTCAGTGAAACCCTACTGAAACTGGGGGTTTCAGTATCTATAAGACAGCTCACAGGTTATGGCTCAGAATATTATCTGTAGCCCTTGAAAGTGAAAGTCGCTCAGTCGTGTCCAACTCTTTGCAACCCCAAGGACTGTACAGTCCATGGAATCCTCCAGGCCAGAATACTGGAGTGGGTAGCCTTTCCCTTCTCCAGGGCATCTTCCCAACCCAAGGATCAAACCCAGGTCTCCCGCATTGCAGGCGGATTCTTTACTAGCTGAGCCACAAGGGAAACCCAAGAATACTGGAGTGGGTACCCTATCCCTTCTCCAGCAGATCTTCCTGACCCAGGAATCGAACCAGGGTCTCCTGCATTGCAGAAGGATTCTTTACCAATTGTGCTATCAGGGAAGCCCAAACAATACTTTTAGTTCCCATATCAGGGGTCGAACCCAGGCTGCCTGGGTAGCCCTTGAGGAGGATCTAAAAGTCCTTGGCTTTGCTTACTGACTAAACTATTATTGCTTGGTCACCTTTGACTGTTTTCTTTTCCTTCTTCATGTTCTTACTTCTCTGATTAAACTTACTTGTTGGCAAAAATTTTTTCCACAGACAAAAGGCCAGCAGAGGACATGGGAGGCAAGGACCATGGGGTCGTGCTCCATTTCAAAACCTCAAGTCAACTTTTATGTTATAGTGAAAACTTTGTGGACTACAAGTTGTTGATCAGGGTAAAGAGGGACTCAAATCTTTCAGGTCACCCTGGCAGTCTCTGAGAAGATGGCAGACAAATGCTTTTAGAGTTGAAACTCCACATAGTTGGTTCAGTGGTGTGGTGGGTCTTGGCAACTGTTTTATGGAGTTCCATAAGTTGGTGTATGGTGGTCAGGGCTTACTCAGTCAACCTTCTTCCACCAGAAAGAAGCATATCTCCTTGAAGCTCAGCCAATGGAAGGACTGTGATGCCTGGAGGTGGCTCCCATATACAGTGCTTCATTCCTCTGCTCTTTTGCTCCATTTGCTGGAAAATTCCTAATCATCCTTGAAGACCTAATCTGCCAAGTCATACATTTCCTTCCTCCATGTAACAAATAATTACTAGAGACTATAGACTGTTCTTGACCTGAGAACAAAATGCTAAATCCATCTATATCAGTAGCTGTCTCCCTCTAGGTATATATACACAAGTCTGCTAGGAAACTTTCCTCACCACTCCCTCCTCCCCCTAGGCTGGTAGTCCCATGCTTTAGTCCCCCAACACATCATTTTTTTCATTCATCTTTCTAATACCCTGCTGACAACCCCACGTGTATAGCTTCAGTTCAGTCTCCTCAGCCATCCTTTTCTAGTCCAAGTGAGATCATGTTACTTCTTTGCTCAGAACTCTCCAAAGCCTCTGTAGTTTACCCAGGGTAAAAGTCAAGGTTCTTAAAATTTGTGTCACTATCAGAGGAAGCCACCTTGTAAACCCTGTCTCCCAAGACTTCTTTTATCAAGTCACTTCTGAGAGTTGTAGGAAGGATATATTCAGATGAAGAACAGACGGTAAGTGGGCTGAACCATCCCACCAAGAGAACTAAATTCTTATCCTACTTTTGATACAGTTTTGTATCACAGGACATCGAGTAGACATTTCTGGATTCCCTAGTCTTTCTTCATTTAGGAAAGAGGGAAGGTCTCATACATGAATGGAACTGTATGATACTATGAAATTATTGTGATAAATGAATTTTAGAAAAATAAAACATTTTCCAAAGGGAAAAAATTATATATCAGTTTTTGCAAGTGCCTGGAAAACTGAAGTGGCCGTTAGACTTTTTTAATTGGCCTTGCTATATTCTGCACATTATAGAATGTCCCCCCCCAAAAAAATAACAAAAATCTCAATCCAAATGCAGCTACATTTTGTATCTACATTCAGATGCACTAAGTCAATGCTTGAAGGTCACACACTTCAATGGCTCAAGAATCATTGACCTACAAAATGATGGAGTTATATTTTATTGCATTACAGGCAAAGTTAAGATAGAAAATTCAGGGCTTTTTCCTTTCTATCTTGTGTATACTTTTTCTGCATTTTGTAAGATTGTATGAGGGTTTCTCTGGTGGCTCAGCAGTAAAGAATCCGTCTGCAATGCAGGAGACACAAAGAGATGCAGGTTTGATCCCTTAGTCAGCAAGATCCCCTGGAGGAGTAAATGGCAACCCACTCCAGTATTCTAGCCTGAAGAATCCCATGGACAGAGGAGCCTGGCAGGCTACAGTCCTTAGGTTCACAAAGAGTTGGACACAACAGAAGTGACTTAAGACTCATACATGCACAAGATTATATAATTGACAGCCACGGATACAAAGATGGTACAAAAATAATAACAAACTTACTGTGACCATAGATTCAAATCAATAACCAGTAGTTTGAGGACTTCCCCTGGTGATCCAGTGGTTAAGCATTCACCGTGCAGTGCAGAGGATGCAGGTTCAATCCCCAGTCAGGGAACTAATATCTCACATGCCATGGGGAGACTAAGTCCATGCCGCATCTACTGAGCCTGCATGATGGAACAAGGTCCTCCATGCTGCAACTGAAACCTGTCACAGCCAAATAAATACATTCTAAACAACTAATAGTTTTATCCCAATAATGTACAGATAATTGTGCATGAGAAAATCTATTAAAGTAATACACCACATGAATATTAAATGAATAACATAATAATAACCCAAATAAATACACTGTACAATATGAAGCTTTGGTTCAAAGCGATGCCCGGATACCATTTTTCCTTGTTACATTTTCTATTAAGAAGCTTATGAACCATATATTCTTCATGCTTTGCTAAACTGTTCTGGCAGCTTACATGAAATGTGACCCCCTGGATAGCATTTTAAAACAATAATGTTAAGCTCCTTATCAATATACCCATATTTGTGAATGTTCTTTCAACATTTCTCATTCTCTATTTTAACAGAACCCCAAGTCCCACATGCTCAAGGATCCCAAGGATAAACTGGCAAATCTACTCAACTCCAAGAGCCCTACTAGGGTCTTCACGGAGACCAACCACTCCCAAGGAGAGGCTCCAGCTTTGAGCAGGAACCCAGGGTCACCAACAATTCAGTTGATTGAAAAACAGCAAGGGACAAAGATCCTCTTCAGGAAGTTCAGCGAAACGAATTGGTCGGTAGACATTCAGCCTTTAAATAAAAGCTTAGTCACAGACAGCAAATGGAAGAGAATTGATGCAACTCAAGAAAAACGTAGGTCTTTCCTTCAGGAATTTTGCAAGAAATATGGTGGGGTGAGTCGTCCTCAATCCCACGTTTTTCACATGGTCTCCAGGATCTACGTAGAGGATAAACACAAGATCTTGTATTGTGAAGTACCCAAGGCTGGCTGCTCCAACTGGAAGAGAATTCTGATGGTGCTCAACGGCTTGGCCCCCTCTGCGTACAACATCTCCCATGATGCTGTTCACTACGGGAAGCACTTGAAAAAGCTAGACAGCTTTGACTTAAAGGGGATTTATAGTCGTTTAAACACCTATACCAAAGCTGTGTTTGTTCGTGATCCCATGGAAAGATTAGTGTCAGCATTTAGGGACAAATTTGAACACCCCAATAGTTATTACCATCCAGTATTTGGAAAGGCAATTATAAAGAAATATCGGCCGAATGCCTGTGAAGAAGCATTAAATAATGGATCTGGAGTCAAGTTCAGAGAGTTCATCCATTATTTGCTGGACTCGCATCGTCCAGTAGGAATGGACATTCACTGGGAAAAGGTCAGCAAACTCTGCTATCCCTGTTTGATCCACTACGATTTTGTAGGGAAATTTGAAACTTTGGAAGAAGACGCCAATTACTTTTTACAGCTGATCGGAGCTCCAAAGGAACTGAAATTTCCCAACTTTAAAGACAGGCACTCTTCTGATAAAAGAACCAACGCTCAGGTGGTGGGACAGTATTTAAAGGATCTGACTAGAACTGAGAGACAGTTAATCTATGACTTTTATTACTTGGACTATTTGATGTTTAATTATACAACTCCATTTTTGTAGTCTGCTTTCTTTTTCTAAAACTCTGTATTGACTTTATGCCGATGGCCTCAAATCAGCTAGCTGTAACTTTCCTATAATTCTCTGTATGAAAAAAATTTAACTAAGTGCAGTTGTCTTGATTGAATGAAGATTTTTACCAAATAGTATGAAACCAATTGGCACAAAGTTATAGGAAAATTACCTAACAGAGACATGTAAACAACTTCAGTTACTCTAGAATGTTTGGAAAAGAGCTGCTTTTGCATTATGGATTATATTATAGAAGCAATAACCCAGCCAGCTGCTACATAAGCTACAACTGCCTCTTTCAAGGGTAGGAAAAACGATCGAGAATAGCATGAGTGTATGTCTCCATCCTGGAATCTGTTGTCTAAAGCGCATGGAGATATTTTTAGCAGTCTGTGGCATATGAATCAAACACTGGATAGTTTTCTTACACCCCTGGAAATGTTTCCATCAACTGTAATGATAAATCAATTCTGAAATGGCATTTTGGACCAGAATGTTTTACTTAAATTGGAAGGCATTATGTGATTTACAATATGAGAATATAGCAGAAAAACCAGATGAGGCAATGGCTTTTTATATTCGACAGCCAATAAAAAATGCACAACATGCTAAGATCAAAGCAACAAAAGCAACCTTCCTCTTCCAGAAAAACTTAAGGGAACTGATTCTGTTTTCTTTTGAGCCCTTTTGCAGAGACAAAATGAATGGCATCACTAAAGGTCTTCCCTTTTGAAGCCCGAGATGGAGAAGTTTAACCTTCATCAGATACAAATGTGCTCCTTATTCTGGTTTAATTGGGCAGAAGAGAAATTGTTTCAGGATGGAATAATCATCAAAAACAAAAGTTGCCACTCTGAATATAGATCTCAAATGATAATAAAGTTTTATAAGAATAGCATCAAAAACAAAAGTTGCCACTCTGAATATAGACCTCAAAAAATAACAAAGTTTTATAAGAATATTACTTGAATCAAAGCATCATGTGCATAGCTTTAGATGGGAATGTACTCTAAGAATAGCTTTTGTCTAATTATTCAGCTTGGGAATGATTTTTTAAAAACTAATATACCACTTCAAAGATAGATTACGTTCTACAGAATAAACAGGAGAGCCCCTAGAAACGTTTTTTTAATAGGCTTATGCATAAACAAAATATTTTTCTTTTCAAGTTTATTCTCTAACAGAATCAAATACTATTGTATTCAAATAGTCAGAGTCTTAGGAAAATAAGACTGTGTGTCACCCCTGTGAAAAGCTGTAATGCATTTTGGAAATTTTTTTCCAAGAGACCCTGAACTGGTAGATGCACTTGGATGGGAAATCTAATTGGCCGACAATTACACAGAGTTAAGCAAACCACACATTCAAACCCTGTTTAAACACTTTTCTTGAATACATTCCTCTCCCCCAACTATCTTTCTTGTCAGTAAATATTGAGCAATGTCTCTCAAAGAAAAGGAGGTATTAATATTTGAATATTAATAGACCAACATAGCTACACTCATGCTTATTTCATTTTGACTTTCCATTTCATGGCTGAGTTTTCATGAATTGATTCCCTCTTAACACTCGCTTGCCCCATTCCATCTGTCTCCTGAGGAGAGGGGAACTGCAATGGGCCGCCAGATCGTAAGTACTAAACCTTCTAAAACCCAACTTTTACTACTTTTCCACTCCATTTACTCTTGCCTCTAAACCATGCACTTAAGCTGTGCTCTCTGTCTTTGAGGAGTTTTACTCGAGTCATCTAAATGGTATCATTTAGATTTTGCTATACCGTGTAGAGAGGATTCCCAGTCACTTAGAGACATTGAGCTTAGCTTTTTATGGAGGAAAAGAGCGAAAGAATAGAAAATATGCCAAGAAGCCTAACATTTTATGCCTAAACTACACAAAACTTGTTTTACATGGGTTTGATATAAAGGGGAGAGGCAGTTTTCTCAAAGTTACTCTTGAAACCATATAAAGAACAAAAAACCTTTCTGTTCATAACTTGGAAAGAAGGTGGAAATGAGGATCCTGTCTCTTATTAGCATCTCTAATGCACTTGAAACTATGGAATATACTCTGTGTATATACACACAATCATATAATATACATATGCAATCATATATATATGCACAATCATTTATGTGTGTGTGTGTGTATATATATATATATATATATATATATATATGATTGTTTGGCATTGGTGGTAGAGCAGAGGGGTGAAAGGAAGAAAATGATGCACAGTGCTCTGTATCAAAGCTCTTCTGAGAATTCCCTGGTAGTCCAGTGGGTAGGACTCCACGCTTCCACTGCAGGGGACGTGGGTTCAATGCCTGGTTGGGGAGCTGGATCCCCCACGCCAAGAGGTATGGCCAAAAAAAAAAGTTGTTATGCTGTAAAAGTTCCTTTCCTGGCCCTTTCTATAGAGCCTCTGTAACCATTAGAGGCCCCGTAGACATTCTTTTCTTCAGTGGACTCTCTGATGCCAGCTGGCATCTTGTGTGGTTGAGTTCCTGGGGCCATGTGTGTTATTATGAAGGAAGAACATTTTTATGTACCTGTTCTTCCTTCTAAATGACATCTTTTTGTGTTAGGGTCAAAGAAGCTGCCATAATCCTGGGATTTTAAATACACTTCCCATTTGTGTTTGTGTGCGTGTTAGTTGCTCAGTTGAGTCCGACTCTTTGCGACCCCATGAATCGCAGCACGCCAGGCCTCCCTGTCCATCACCAACTCCTGGAGTTCAGTCAGACTCACGTCCATCGAGTCAGTGATGCCATCCAGCCATCTCATCCTCTGTCGTCCCCTTCTCCTCCTGCCCCCAGTCCCTCCCAGCATCAGGGTCTTTTCCAATGATCAACTCTTCACATGAGGTGGCCAAAGTACTGGAGTTTCAGCTTTAGCATCATTCCTTCCAAAGAAATCCCAGGGCTGATCTCCTTCAGAATGGACTGGTTGGATCTCCTTGCAGTCCCATTTATCTCCCCTGAATTGCTGTATCTCTCAAACCAGCTTATGTTCACCTTTGTCATATCTGCCTGTGTAAAAATGCCAAATGTGAGCATCGCTGCTGCATTGGACACTCACCATTTCTTGGATGTAGTTTCCTACAGGCAAGTGACCAAATCTGGACTCATCTTCCAGATGTCCAATGTTCCCATGCGAACATTAGCATGCTTTAGGTGTAATTGTTAGTCCTCTAATTAAACCCTAAGGATCTTATTTATTTTTATAGGCAGCAGTAACACAGGCCCCTTCACTCTGTTATTCTCCTGTCTGGAATTACTCTTAGGGTAACAAGTGGGCAATTACACCCAGAATCACAGTTATTTAACCTGGTAAACTACCTATGCTGCTGCTAAGTTGCTTCAGTCGTGTCCGACTCTGTGTGACCCCATAGACGGAAGCCCACCAGGCTCCCCCGTCCCTGGGATTCTCCAGGCAAGAACACGAGTGGGTTGCCATTTCCTTCTCCAATGCATGAAAGTGAAAAGTGAAAGGGAAGTCGCTCAGTCGTGTCCGACTCTTAGTGACCCCATGGACTTCAGCCTACCAGGTTCCTCCATCCATGGGATTTTCCAGGCAAGAGTACTGGAGTGGGGTGCCATTGCCTTCTCCGAAACTACCTATGGATGGGCATTATTGATGTGACTGTGCCCAGAAACTGCCACCAACTTCAATGGAGATGTACACACAGGACACCCAACACTCTGACACTCAACTTGTTATTGAACTTCACAGTCTATAACTATCCAGCAATTCAAGAACTAGTTGTACATCATTTATAATTACAGAGTGCAAAAAAAGACTTATACTTTTTCAGGAATAATTATTCTTCAAAAAGGTGTTATCTCCCAAACACTGTGTATTAGTGTTTAGCTGCAGGGAATTTATAAGCAGACACAGAGAATTTCTGAATACTAGACTTCTCTTTGAAAAGATCGCTTGCTGAATTAGTAGAAGTTGGAATTAATAGGCTGGGTTACGGTAAACATCTCCCTACTCTGAATGCTCATCTGGCCCCTTGGGGCATCTTTAAAACTCTAGGTCTTATAGAATATGGTGAAGCAGAAATTTTTGCCCCTGGCTAACATCCCCAAAATGTTCTGATATTTGAAGAATGGTTGACCAAGGCATTTAATGGTAGATAGGTAGCGCTAGCGGTAAAGAACCCACCTACCAATGCAGGAGACTGGGAGTTCAGTCCCTTGGTCGGGAAGATTTCCTGGAGGACATGGCTACCCACTCCAGTATTCTTGAGAATCGCATGGACAGAGGAGCCTGGCAGACTGTGGTTCATAGGGTCACAAAGAATCAGACATGACTGAAGTGACTTAGCATGCATGCAACCACCTCAGACCAGGGCTAACATAATTTAGTCCTACTGTTAGAATTGTACCGTTAGGGTCTCAATCTTAATCATAATTGTTAATAATAATATTCATAATCATAGCTAATAGTTATTCAATACTTAAGTGCTTTTCATGCATTAACTTAATCTCCATAGTCAATCTAAGTTGTGCTGTGCTTAGTCGTTCAGTCATGTCTGACTCTTTGCAACTCCATGGACTAGCCTGCCAGGCTCCTCTGTTCATGGGGATTCTCCAGGCAAGAATGCTAGAGTGTGTTGCCATACCTTCCTCCAGGGGATCTTCCCAACCCAGGGATCAAACCCAGGTCCCCCGCCTTGCAGGCAGATTCTTTACCATCTTTGCCACCAGGGAAGCCCAAGAATATTGGAGTGGGTAGCCTATTCCTTCTCTAGGGGAGCTTCCTGACCCAGGAATTAAACCAGGGTCTCCTGCATTGCAGGCAGATTCTTTACCAGCTGAGCTACCTATCTAATATAGATGTTGTTATATGCACCCCCTTCCCATATATAATAAAGGAAACTAAAATAGGGTATGCTTTAAAGAGGCATGACTGGTAATTAGGTAGGGTGAGAGAATGATTTCAACCAGAAAATACCACTACCAAACACTCTTCTTAAAATAGTAGACAGTAAGTCGCCTACATACAGCTTTCAAGTGTGAATTTTCAAAACTCCAAACGTGCATTCTATCAACATCAGGCATGAGTGAAATTGCTGTTTGCCCTCCATTTCCTGTTGTTGACGACCCTTCAGCTCTACCATCTCCCACCTCCTCCCTCTCCCCCAGTCAGTAACTCTTCTTGCTTGTTCACTCAATGCCAGCCCCTGTATGTCAGCTGTTGTACTGTACTACTATACTTTTCAAAGTACTGTACTGTAAGATTAAAAATGATTTATTTTTGTGTTTATGTTTCATGTATTACTTATGTGAAAAGTATTATAAACCTATAGTACAGTACTATGTAGCCGATTGATTGTGTTCTCTTACCTATATTCAGAACAGCCAAAGGCAAGAAATATATATTGGCACCCAGAAACTTTTTTGACATTTCAAATCAGCTTATTTCTTTATTCCTAAGTTAAGCTAACAGATTCAAAGATTTTATAAAAATTTAGGCTTCCTATCCCTCCCTTTTTTTATTCCTAGCTGATCATGAGTCACAATGTTTTATAAAGAGGGGGGGAAAAAAGTCCTTGAAACAAATTTAGCCTAACACAAACAAAATGTAATTTTGACATGAAAATCCAAACAGCTCCAGAAGTAGGTAAGGTCAAAGGGAATATAGTCCAAGAGGGAGGGAATTCAGCCAATTTTACATAGGTCGGCACTTGATGGCCTTTGAAGATGGCCTTGCTCAGCAAGTCGGTCAAGTGAAAGTTCCACAACTACTGTTAAAAACTGATCAGCGATGCTGGTCTCTTTCCTGAGTGCCTATCCCCAGACACTAGTTTGGTAGTTGTGTGTGTACGCTTCAGTGCTCAGTCACGTGTGACTCCTTACAACCCTACGGACCTGCCAGGCTCCTCTGTCCGTGGGATTTTTCAGGCAAGTATACTGGAATGGGTTGCAATTGTCCTCCTCCAGGGGATCTTCCCAACCCAGGGATGGAACCCATGACTCCTATATTTCCTGCATTGCAGGTGGATTCTTCACCTGCTGGGCCATTCTGATTGCCTATCCCCAAAAATAGTTTAGCTTCGATAACCCTAAACTGACTCAGGAAGACTGTACAAAAGAACAGAGGAGCAGTTTGACTTAAACCAACTGAAAACCACCATGAAAAAGTCAAGTTAAATAAGTGCTCAGCTAGATGAAGGTAGACTTTCCCTGGGTCTGTGGGGCACTCTACCTGAGGAAGTCCAGCTCTCAGTTCAGCAGAAGGCTATTGTCCCGCATCATTAAACTCTCAGAATTGCCTCAGTGCTCCCATCTTGGTTCTTCACCAGGATCTTATTCTTCCAGGTAAATTTCTTCAAATCCACTTAAAGTCAACATGTTAGTCGTTCAGTCGTGTCCAACTTTTTGCAACCCCGTGGACTGTAGCCTGCCAGGCTCCTCTATCCATGGGACTCTCCAGGCAAGAATACTGGAGCAGGTAGCCATTCTCTTCTCCAGAGAATCTTCCCTACCCAGGGATTGAACCCGATCCTCCCACATTGCAGGCAGATTCTTTACTGCCTGAGCCACCAGAGAATCCCATTCTTTTCACATCTCTAAGCCTCTGCTCAGGTCTTCCCCTCTATTTGAAATACTCTCTCTCTCTCTCTCTCTGGGCATTTATTTCATATTCACTCACCAAGGAATCTTTTTAGATTATTCAGTTTTCAAATCTTATCTCTTTATGAGCACTCTTATCAACAGAAAAAGAACGATTTTCTCCTGATATGCATCAGATTCTTATTTTACCAATGAATGCAGGTATTCCTTCCCTTTTTGTTTTTTGCCTCATTAATTTGTTCACTTGCTATATCCCTCTTTATATGCATACAGAGTCTCTGTCGTCATTGGTATGTGTCTTAGTCTTCCAAGAGTGTGTCTGTTTAATTCACTTCACATAGTTTCCAGCAAAGCGCTGCATGGAAAGAGCTCCTTTAATAAATGTTTTTGTGATGTCGTGTAAAGGTTCACCTACCGCTTCTCTTAGTGTTTAATGTGTACATTTCTGCCTTACAAGTTTCAGTTATCTGTAGGACCAATGGATTAAAGAGAAGGGTCCAGAGTTGGGCAACTGGGGGAAGCGACCCAAGCCACATGCCTTTTCTATGCTAACAGTCACATCCTAACATAAAGTATAGCTGTGCATACAGCAGTCTTGTACATTTCTAAGATTATATATTTATGAAGTTTTGCAGAGGAAATTTTGAAAAAAAAATGTATGATGTTGGTCAATATAAGAGCCATTTACAGCCATTTACTGGATAGCAGACCCTGGAAAAATATGTACATTAACTTAACTATGCGATTCTCTGGTGGTTCAGATGGTAAAGAATCTGCCTGCAATGCAGGACACCCAGGCTCGATCCATGGGTGGGGAAGATCCCCTGAAGGGCAGCATGGCAACCCATTCTAGTATTCTCGCCTGGAGAATCCCATGGACAGAGGAGCCTGGCAGGCTACAGTCCATGGGGTCAAAGAGTCAGACACGACTGAGCAACTAACACCTTCACTTTAACTACATGAAGAGTATGTTCATCCATCCCCTCAAATATGAAAAATAGGTGTTATCCCACTCATCCTGTTGTAAATGAGGAAACTGAGAGTCACAGGGGATTAATGACTGGCCCCAGAGCCAGCTTCCCACCACGATCTGGCTCACTTGCTAAGACCACATACTGACCACCTCCAGTCCAGATCCGGCCACAGATATGTTTGGTTTGACCTACAGTGCATTTGATTTAATATTTGAATTAGCTGCAACATTTTAAAATTGGGACTTTTTCATCAATGGTAGGTAATTTCTGTTGCCCTGCAGCCTACCTGCCTGCCTGAAAACATGCAGAATCCAGGTCAGTCCTTTTGACAAACCTGGAGGTCTCTCTTGCTCATGCTTACGACCCAACCATCATCACTCACTTACCTCACCTGACCGACCCCTAAGTGTCCCACTTTTTAACCCCTGCTTGAAAATGTGTGTTCTTTTGTCCACTAAGCTTCCAAAGGAATTTCTGAACGTTTTCTTTGTCTATAGTTGTGCTTTGCACTCTGGGAGGCCATCATATTCTGGATTTCCTTATCCTCACTCAAAATGCTGTCTGTCCTTTGGTCTTCTACACAGTGGGATGACCAAACAATATTTCATTGTTCAAATAAACTACTTTTGATTGACAACAAGATGTTGGGAGAAGTCCAGTGCCTTTCTTTGGCATCCTTCTGTATTAACCACTGGGTCCCCCTGGCCACAGCAGTCCTTCCCATCCCCTTCAGAAATGAGTCATTCTCCCATGTCCCCAGAAGCTGGGCATCTAGGGACAAAAAGTGGCTCACACTGATGCGCCCAGACTGTCAGTCCCTGACCTTCCTGCAAAAATTCCTCCTATTTTGAAAAAATCTGGCAACCTATTTAGTGTGTGCACGCATGCATTCTCCGTGACTCAGTCAGTCGTGTCCGACTCTTTGTGACCCCGTGGACTGTAGCCCGCCAAGCTCTTCTGTCCATGGGGATTCTCCAGGCAAGAATACTGGAGTGGGTTGACATGACCTCCTCCTGGGGATCTTCCCAACTCAGGGATCAAACCCAGGTCTCCTGCACTGCACACCCAGAATGCATTAAATCAGAATCTCCTGAAATTCACTTGGAAAATTTTTTAACAATCTCCTGGGATCAGCCTTATATACAGCAAAGTTGGAGCACCACTTATATGTGTGTGATTCTTTTTTTCATATCCTGATTGATTACAGGTGATAATAAAGTCTGCTTCTTTCATTGCGCTGCTCTGTTGAAAAGTTTAAAACTCTCTACTGAGAGACGCATCAGCAGGTGTTGGTACCGAAGTCCGGCATGGGATTGTGACCAGCGCTGAAGCAGAAACTTGGCATCCAAGGCTGCCAACTGCAAGAACTAGAGCTGAAATGAGTGAGTTATGGGGACAGCCTGGCACTGCCCAGACTTTTGAAGGCTTTCAGGATCAAATGGGGAGATGGAAATTTTCTCCTTTTGAGACAAAAAAGACAAATGTGTACTGAGGGCAGTTTTGGCAACTCAACTTCACACTGACCTATGCAAAGGCACTCTGAGTTTCTCCAATAAAAACTAAAAAGCCTCTTTCAAATCAACCTAAGATAATAGAAAATGGAAAATGTTTGCTATTTATGTTATTAGTTTGAAAGCAAGTGCCTCGGGAAATTTTTTGCAATTTAACTTAAATGGTTAAGAATGTACATTTCATGACTTCGTTAAAGCATGTCGCTCCTTTCCTCTCTGTGAGGTTGAACCACATGACATTGTCAACATCTGACCATTTCTGACGTACAATCCTAGCCTTTTAATGTTCCCACTATGAGTTCTACTGCTCCCTATGCAATTCTAGTCACACTAGCATTAGAAACTGCCCCTAGAAAAATCCCCACCCCCCACCACTCTTCTCTTTTCTTTTTTTCTCTATTTTTCTCTTTTAATTCTTAATTGTGGTGAAATACACATAATCTAAAATTTACCATCTTAATCATTTTTAAGTGGCATTAAGTATATCCAGTTGTTATACAACCATCACAACCATCTGTCCAGAATTTTGTTCCTCTTGCAAAGTTGAAACCTCCTACCCATTAGTATTTAAATAACTCCCTCTCCCCTTCCCCAGCCCCTGGTATCCACATTCTACTTTCTGTCTCTCTGAATTTGACTACTCTGTGAAAGCGTTAGTTGCTTAGTCATATCCGGCTCCATGGACTGTAGCCTGCCAGGTTCCTCTGTCCATGGGATTCTCCAGGCAAGAATACTGGAGTGGTGCTGGGAAAACTGGTCAACCACCTGTAAAAGAATGAAACTAGAACACTTTCTAACACCATACACAAAAATAATCAAAATGGATTAAAGATCTAAACGTCAGACCAGAAACTACAAAACTCCTAGAGGAAAACATAGGCAAAACCCTCTCTGACATAAATCAAAGCAAGATCCTCTATGACACAGCTCCCAGAGTAATGGAAATAAAAGCAAAAATAAACAAATGGGACCTAATTAAACTTAAAAGCTTTTGCACAACGAAGGAAACTATAAGCAAAGTGAAAAGACAGCCTTCAGAATGGGAGAAAATAATAGCAAACAAAGCAACTGACAAAGAATTAATCTCAAAAATATACAAGCAGCTCATGCAGCTCAATACCAGAAAAACAAATGACCCAATCAAAAAGTGGCCAAAGAACCAAACAGACATTTCTCCAAAGAAGACATACAGATGGCTAACAAACACATGAAAAGATGCTCAACATCATTCATTATCAGAGAAATGCAAATCAAACCACAATGAGGTACCATTTCAGGCCAATCAGAATGGCTGCGATCCAAAAGTCTACTAACAATAAATGCCGGAGATGTTGTGGAGAAAAGGGAACCCTCTTACACTGTTGGTGGGAATGCAAACTAGTACGGCCACTATGGAGAACAGTGTGGAGATTCCTTAAAAAACTAGAAATAGAACTGCCATACAACCCAGCAGTCCCATTGCTGGGCATACACACCAAGGAAACCAGAATTAAAAGAAACACGTGTATCTCAATGTTCATCACAGCACTGTTTATAATAGCCAGGACATGAAAGCAACCTAGATGTCCATCGGCACATGAATGGATAAGAAAGCTGTGGTACATATACACAATGGAATATTACTCAGCTATTAAAAAGAACACATTTGAATCAGTTCTAATGAGGTGGATGAAACTG
Source organism: Bison bison bison (assembly GCF_000754665.1). Classification (NCBI taxonomy): domain Eukaryota; kingdom Metazoa; phylum Chordata; class Mammalia; order Artiodactyla; family Bovidae; genus Bison; species Bison bison. The sequence goes on along the minus strand of NW_011495057.1, from coordinate 6,186,194 downwards.
GAGCCTATTATACAGAGTGAAGTAAGTCAGAAAGAAAAACACCAATACAGTATATTAATACATATATATGGAGTTTAGAAAGATGGTAACAATGACTCTATTTCCAAGACAGCAAAATAGACACAGATATAAAGAACAGACTTTTGGACTCTGTGGGAGAAGGTGAGGGTGAGATGATTTGAGAGAAAAGCATTGAAACATGTATATTCAGATCAGATCAGATCAGTCACTCAGTTGTGTCTGACTCTTTGTGACCCCATGAATCACAGCACGCCAGGCCTCCTGGTCCATCACCAACTCCCGGAGTTCACTCAGACTCACATCCATCGAGTCAGTGATGCCATCCAGCCATCTCATCCTCTGTCGTCCCCTTCTCCTCTTGCCCCCAATCCCTCCCAGCATCAGAGTCTTTTCCAATGAGTCAACTCTTCACATGAGGTGGCCAAAGTACTGGA
>NW_011495057.1:6168049-6185639 GCF_000754665.1 Bison bison bison | reverse complement strand
TGGAGTTTCAGCTTTAGCATCATTCCTTCCAAAGAAATCCCAGGGCTGATCTCCTTTAGAATGGACTGGTTGGATCTCCTTGCAGTCCAAGGGACTCTCTGGAGTCTTATCCAACACCACAGTTCCAAAGCATCAATTATTTGGCGCTCAGCCTTCTTCACAGTCCAACTCTCACATCCATACATGACCACAGGAAAAACCATAGCCTTGACTAGACGGACCTTTGTTGGCAAAGTAATGTCTCTGCTTTTGAATATGCTATCTAGGTTGGTCATAACTTTCCTTCCAAGGAGTAAGCGTCTTTTAATTTCATGGCTGCAGTCACCATCTGCAGTGATTTTGGATATTACCATATGTGAAATAGATGACCAGTCCAAGTTCGATGCATGAAACAGGGCACTCAAAGCCAGTGCACTGGGACAACCCAAAGGGATGGGATGGGGAGGGGGTTGGGAGGGGGGTTCAGGATGGGGAACACATGTGCACCCATGGCTGATTCATGTCAATATATGGCAAAAAAACATTACAATATTATAATTAGCCTCCAATTTTTAAAAATTAATTTTTTTTAATTACAGTAACTAATGATAAACACCATTAAATATATACCATTATGAGAAATTTAAAAATTAATAAAAAAGAATACTGGAGTAAATAGCCATTCCCTTCTCAAGGAGATTTTCCTAACCCAGGGATCAAACCTGGGTCTCCTGCATTGCAAGATGGGCTCTTTACCATCTGAGCCCACCAGGGAATCCCTACCTTTTCTTGACTACTCTAAGTCCCTCATATAATCGGAATCATAGAATATTTGTCTTTTTGTGACTGATTTCTTTCACTTAGTAAAATGTCCCCAAGGCTTACCCATGCTATAGACATGTCAGAATTGCCTTTCTTTTAAAACTGAATAATGTCCTTTGTACATAGAGCTTCTCTTTTTAATCTACTCTACACACTTTGAAAATAAACTTCCCACAACATCATTCTGCTCCCAGCTTCTCATTGCATGGCTTTAAGACCCTCAACAATACAATTTTTATCCAGTATGACCTGATAAAGGCATCAGACCCATTATTATCCAGCCAAACTACATTTCTTGCTCCTCTCCTAATTTTGTTCGTACTATTTGCAGTGTCTGAAGAATCCATTCTTCTCTGTCTCTCTGCTTTTTTATTGAAGTATAATTGCTTTACAATGTTGTGTTAGTCCTCTGCTGTACAAGTGAATCAGCTTTATGTATCCATATATCCCCTCTCTCTGGTATCTCCCTCCCTCCCAACCCCACCCATCAAGGTCATCACAGTGCACCAGGCTGAGTTTCCTATGTTTTATAAGAGCTTCCCACTAGCTGTTTTACACATGGTTCAGTTCAGTTCAGTTCAGTCACTCCTGTGTGTCCGACTCTTTGCAACCCCATGAACCACAGCACGCCAGGCCTCCCTGTCCATCACCAACTCCCAGAGTACAACCAAACCCATGTCCATTGAGTCGGTGATGCCATCCAACCATCTTAACCTCTGTCATCCCCTTCTCCTCCTGCCCTCAATCTTTCCCAGCATCAGGGTCTTTTCAAGTGAGTCAGCTCTTCGCATCAGGTGGCCAAAGCATTGGAGTTTCAGCTTCAACATCAGTCCTTCCAATGAATACCCAGGACTGATCTCCTTTAGGATGGACTGGTTGGATCTCCTTGCAGTCCAAGGGACTCTCAGGAGTCTTATCCAACACCACAGTTCAAAAGCATCAATTCTTTGGCACTCAGCTTTCCTTATAGTCCAACTCTCACATCCATACATGACCACTGGAAAAACCATAGCCTTGACTAGATGGACCTTTGTTGGCAAAGTAATGTCTCTGCTTTTTAATATGCTATCTAGGTTGGTCGTAACTTTCCTTCCAAGGAGAGAGCGTCTTTTAATTTCATGGCTGCAATCACCATCTTCAGTGATTTTGGAGCCCAGAAAAATAAAGTCAGTTACTGTTTCCACTGTTTAACCATCTATTTGCCATGAAGTGATGGGACCGGATGCCATGATCTTAGTTTTCTGAATGTTGAGCTTTAAGCCAACTTTTTCACTCTCCTCTTTCACTTTCATCAAGACGCTCTTTAGTTCTTCTTCACTTTCTGCCATAAGGGTGGTGTCATCTGCATATCTGAGGTTATTGATATTTCTCCCAGCAATCTTGATTCCAGGTTGTGCTTCTTCCAGACCAGCGTTTCTCATGATGTACTCTGCATGTAAGTTAAATAAGCAGGGCGACAGTATACAGCCTTGATGTACTCCTTCTCCTATTTGGAACCAGTCTGTTGTTCCATGTCCACTTCTAACTGTTGCTTCCTGACCTGCATATAAGTTTCTCAAGAGGCAGGTCAGGTAGTCTGATATGCCCATCTCTTTCAGAATTTTCCACAGTTTATTGTGATCCACACAGTCAGAGGCTTTGGCATAGTCAATAAAGCAGAAATAGATGTTTTTCTGGAACTCTCTTGCTTTTTCCATGATCCAGTGGATGTTGGCAATTTGATCTCTGGTTCCTCTGCCTTTCCTAAAACCAGCTTGAACATCTGGAAGTTCATGGTTCACATATTGCTGAAGCCTGGCTTGGAGAATTTTAAGCATCCCTTTACTAGCATGTGAGGTGAGTGCAATTGTGTGGTAGTTTGAGCATTCTTTGGCATTGCCTTTCTTTGGGATTGGAATGAAAATTGACCTGTTCCAGTCCTGTGGCCACTGCTCAGTTTTCCAAATTTGCTGGCATATTGAGTGCAGCACTTTCACAGCATATCTTTCAGGATTTGAAATAGCTCAACTGGAATTCTCCACTAGCTTTGTTTGTAGTGATGCTTCCTAAGGCCCACTTGACTTCACATTCCAGGATGTCTGGCTCTAGGTGAGTGATCACACCATCGTGATTATCTGGGTTGTGAAGATCTTTTTTGTACAGTTCTTCTGTGTATTCTTGCCACCTCTTCTTAATATCTTCTGCTTCTGTTATGTCCCTACCATTTCTGCCCTTTATTGAGCCTATCTTTGCATGAAATGTTCCCCTGGTATCTCTAATTTTCTTGAAGAGACCTCTAGTCTTTCCCATTCTATTGTTTTCCTCTATTTCTTTGCATTGATCGGTAGTATATGTATGTCAATCCTAATCTCCCAATTCATCCCACCCTCCCCTTCCTATCTGTATCCACATGTCCACTTTCTGTGTCTGCTTGTCTATACCTGCATCTCTGTACCTGCCCTGCAAATAGGTTCAACTGTACCATTTTTCTAGATCCCATATATATGCGTTGATGGTGGTGGTTTAGTTGGTAAGTCATGTCTGACTCTTGAGGTCCTGTGGACTGTAGCCTGCCAGGCTCCTGTGTCCATGGGATTTTCCAGGCAAGAATACCGGAGTAGGTTGCCATTTCCTTCTCCAGGGGATCTTCCTGACCCAGGAATCAAACCTGGGTCTGCTGCATTGCAGGCAGATGATTTACCAACTGGGCTCTGAGAGAAGCCCCATAAATGCATCAATATACAGTATTTGTTTTTCTCTTTCTGACTTCATTCACTTTGTGTGACAGACTCTAGGTCCATCCACGTCACTACATTCCTCTCTGTCTTCAATGGCCTCCTCACATGCTCCCTCCAACCCGATGCTGCCTCCCACCCCCCCATTCTGAGCCCACGCCTTCCTTCCCTCATCACCATCCCTCAGTTAGCTGCTTTACCCACTCTGCCTGGGGAACCTCTCTTCCCCCTGCTGTAACTCCACCTCTAGACTGATGGCTCCCATATCCCCATCTTCAGTCCACACGTCTGGAGTGATCCTTGACTCAGATTTCCAACTTCCCACTAGACCTCTTCACCTAGATGGCCTGTTAGCACTCTCAACTCAACGGGACTAAAGTTAGACTCATCATCTAGCCCCCAAATCTGCTTTTTCCTTATTTGATGTAATCATCATCCATCTCCTCTCTCACGAGGGGAATCCAGGAGTCAAATCAGATTTCTCCCTGCGCTGACGCCCCCTAGCCAGGAGAAAGCGCACTAACTTCACCATCTACATGCTTCTCCAGCTTCTCCTCTCCTCCCAGCCATTCTGCCACTCTCCTAGCTCAAGCCCTCACCCTCTCTTGCCTGCAACACTGCAGTACATTCTAAATGGTCTCCCACTCTTGTTCTTCTCAACGCCATCCTCTATTTTGCTGTATTCATTCAGAGAAGTAAACCCAAGCCTGGCATTTCTCCACTTAAAGCTCCTTAGTGGCTTCAATCATCCAGTTTTGTCTCCTAACACATGCGCAGTGTCTTCCACGGTCCCAGTTCTTCTCCAGCCACATTTTCTGCCAACTCCCGCCTCCCGATTCCTCTTCAACAACCTAGAATGGCTGTGGCCCCCTGACAGTGAGTGGTGTCCTGCCTCCTGGGTCTTTACTCATCCTGTCCCTCTCTGGAGGATCACTCACCTCCTGATCCCTGACCTCAGCTCAGGGAGGCATTCCCCCCCCATCCCTTGGCTTGGAGGAGATGCTCTGCGCCTGTGTTACTGGGCAACATGGTTATGATGCTATGATGGTTAAGAGCCTGGCGCTTGTCATCCTTAAGAACTGGTTTTGAATCCCATGTCTTCAACTTTCAAACTTTTGGATCTCTTCAATTTATTTAACTTATCTGAATGTTAGTTTTCTCATATGAAAAATGAGGACTGTAATACCTTCCTTATAAAGTCAATGTGAGAAATAAGTGGGAAACTTGTGTAAAGTGTTTGATAAGTGCTCAATAAACTTTAACTACTGTTATTGTCCCATTAGATCCTATGTGTATCTCTATCTTTGCACTCGCAGAATTTTAATCATTTCTGTATGTGTCTGGTTCCCCCAGTACACTGAATTCCTTATCCTGTTCATCTCTGTAACCCCAGAGAAGGCACTCATTAAATATTTGTTGCAGAAATGATTGCAGGAACGAATCTCGCACACTACCCTTCTGTTAGCATCGCACTGTGCCCTTTCCCTTACAGCGTATCATGACTTGTATTATAACAATATGAAAATGGGCCTTCAGTCTGTTAGATTCTAAGTTACCTGAGGTCAGAAACCATGTCTTGCTCAATGTACACGTAACTGAAGTTCAGAAGACTTTCAAGGGTTGGTTCTTTTCAATAAGAATAATCATTTAAAATAGTGGGCTTCCTAACCACAGTGTTGAAGCAAATAAGGAAAACCTATTCTATCCATCATCTTCAGCCCCTTTCTTTCCGTTAACTCCGCACCCTGAGCGGGCTGAGCCTCGATCTTCTCAGATAAGCACGCTGCTCCTCTCTGCAAGCCTTTCTGAACAGCGGGCACCAATGCATACGCAGCCTTTACGTGGAGGCGTCTGTGCGTGCGTGAGTGCTCAGCTGTTTCAGTCGCATCCGACTCTTTGCGACCCCATGGACCGTAGCCCACCCGGCTCCTCTGTCCGGGGGATCCTCCCACCAAGAATACTTCAGTGGGTCGCCACACCCTCCTCCAGAGGATCTTGCTGACCCAGGAATCGAACCTGTGTCTCTTATGTCTCCTGCATTGGCAGGCGGGTTCTTTACCACTAGCACCGCCTGAGAAGTAGAATTAATACCAAATGGGGGGACTTCCCTGGCCGTGCAGTGGTTAAGACTTTGCCTTCCAACGCAGGGGGTGTGGGTTCAATCCCTGCTGGAGATGCTAAGAGCCCATATGCTTCATGGCCAAAAGACCAAACCATAAAACAGAAACAGTATTGTAACAAATTCAACAAAGACTTTAAAAATGGTCCACATCAAAAAAAAATCATAAAAAGAAATACCAGATGGAAAGAGCTTTTGCTCAGTGGGAAGTGTGTCCAAGTGGACATATGATTCTCCCTTTATTTCCTCAACAGGCAGTACTGAGACATTATTTATACATTTTCTTTCCAGTGGTTCTCCTGGCAACCAGCTAGACATCATATCCTGAACTGGCCATCATCCCATCCCTGATTCCCTGTGCTGGCCCTCACTTCAGCTCCCTGGGATTGTACTGACTATATTGATACAGGGTAGTTGTTGTTTGGTGTGTCTCAGTCGTGTCTGACTCTTTTGCAATCCCATGGACTGTAGCCCACCAGGCTCCTCTGTCCATGGGATTTCCCAGGCAAGAATACAGGAGTGGGTTGCCACTTCCTTCTCCAGGGGATCTTCCTGACCCAGAGATCAAACCCACATCTCCTGTGTCTCCTACATTTGCAGATGGGTTCTTTACCATTGAGCCACTGGGGAAGCCCAGGATGAGCATATAAAACCTCTGCCTCAGATGCTGCTTTCTTAGGAACCTGGATGTATTTTAGTTCCCCACAGCTGCTGTAACAAAGTACCTGCGTGGCTTAAAGCAACAGGGATTTAGTCACTCAAGGTGCAGGAGGGCAGAAGTCTGAAATCAAGGTTTCTGCAGAGTTGGTTCCTTATGGAGACTCTGAAGGAGAATTGTCCCATGACTTTTTCCTAGGTTCTGGCAATTGCCACCAAACTTCGGCGTTTCTAATCTTGCAGCTTCATCCCTCCAATCTCTGCCTCCATCATCAAATGGTTCTTCCCTGGGTGCCTGTCTCTTCAGGTGGCCTGAAGACCATTGCTAAGTCTTTTACCTGTGGATAGTTAGTGGTTAGATGAGGTTCAAGTGGAAGGAGAGTCACTGAAATAAATGATAAGTATAAGGGTTTGTGGAGGAGGCTGGCTTCTTTCAACAGCGTTTGAAACCTCGAAGAGAAAAGATGATAGACTCTGGGTGGCCTACTACCAATTCAGGGTGTTCTTTCAAAGCCAGAGAGTCTGTGGAAGTTTTGAAGAAGACTTTCAATTCCTGAAGCATCAAGGTAGATTCTGCTGAGAAATCAGCCCAAGATCAAGTCTTGATGGTGGCTGAGCTGAACACACATCCTCAATTGTTCCTCTATATCAAGGTGAAGGCCCTGTTTGGGACACTAAGATCTGGGATGGGAGTTCTTAACATGGGAGAGTTGGAGAGCCTTGAACACCCAGCCAGACAACAGCCTCACCTTCCATGAGGATCACACAGAAACACACTGAAGGCAGGGATAAGATGAAGCCTGTTTCTCTCAAGAACTTTCATTACTCCCTTGTTACCTCCAGCTGATACTAAAGTCAACACAGCCCAAGAGGGGACATTCTGGTACAAAACAGTTTGCATGCTGAAAGCATCACCAATATCTATCAGCAGGAATCAGGGGAACACATGTGAGAGTGAAATCTGAGGGTGCTGGATAGGTGGGGACAAGAGAAAAGACAAAGCCGGATAGGGTAACTTATGCACATGCTGGAACTCCCCAGGCTGTCTGGCAAAGGCTCCTTGAGCTAATCCTAATAGTTGGTTGGTATGGTTCCTTGAATGCTGAGTATGCTGATGGCCTACAGAAAATACAATGGAGATCCCAGAACTGTTGGCACAGCACCAAGGAAGGGGTCAGACACCTCCAGATGGGAAATTGTTAAAATGGACTTAATGTGTAAAACCATGGAACTCACCACTGGACTGTGTTAACCAGGACCAATCAAAAAACACTCCTTTTTCTAAGGTGATATGGAACGCCCTAGTGAGTAGACGCCAGCATTTTTTAGAAGCTCAAGAAAATCTTCCATAAGGTAGGATTGACAGTTGAAGATGCTGTGAGAGAACCAGACTCTATAATACGGCTGGGGATGATGGTGTGGAGGGTTGTAGAAGCTAGGTATACACTGGACTTTCTGAAACAAGTAGATGTGGTTCCATAATGGACAAGAAGACTGGGGTGGTCATCAGGGGGCTTGATTTGCAGTGATCTGCAGCAATGGTTAATAGATAGATAGGTCATTTGAATGTAGAGGTAAGGTAGATGGCCAACTGATCACAATGTTGCTCAGTTTATGTAGTCAAAAAACTTGACACCAAGAGAGCAGACGGTGATACCCTTTGCCCCAATGAAAAATCATGGATGTTCGTGCAGTTTCCAGACCTATGTTGGTTTACAGACAGAGCTTTTTGGTCCAAACAAAACTCTTATCCCCTCAAGAAAGGGCCTTGCAAAGCTATGATAAGAATACATGGTAAATATTCCCCTAATCTTTTCAAAAAGCGACTTGCCACCATTTGTTAAGACAAGTACCCATTAGGAAAATATCCAGACTTTTCCACATCTGTAAGATACAGGGTCTGAAGTGACACTGATACTTAAGGACCCCAAATCCCATTATGCTCCTCCAGTAAGAGTAGAGGCTTATGGAGATCTAGCGATGAATGGAAATTCAACCTGTATCTAATTTCCAGTGAGTCCAACGGGTTCACAGACCTACCCTGTGTTTGTGTTTTCTGTCTCCAAGTTTGTAATTGGAATAGATAGCCTTAGAAGTGGCATAATGTCTCACACTGGTCCCCTTAGCTGTGTGGTCCTGTCCATTATGATACGAAAAAATGAGTGGAATCCCCTAAAATGGCTTCCATCCCTGACCAACATGCTAAACCAAAACCACCACCACATCCCAAGAGGAGTTTTAGATTAGCCCTCAGAGACCTAAAGGGTGCAAGGGTGATGCTCTCCATCACCTCCCTATTCAAAGGCTACTGTAATCTGAACCAGATGATCGCTGGCCAGACATGGTATCTTTACTGCAACAAATCAGCACTGCCTCTGACATATGCTTTGCGGACTCTGATCTAGGGAAAGCATTCTTCTCCTTCAATAGAAAAAATCAAACACAGATCGCCTTCACACAGAAGAGAGAGAATATTCACTGTCTTGCTCCAGGGCTGTGTTAATTCTGTTGTCTTTCGTTGTAGTATGCTCCGCAGAGACTTTGATTAACTTGGCATTCTGCAAATCATCATATTGGCTCACTTACACTGATATCATCAGCTTAACTTGCCCAATAGAACAGGAAATGGCAAGTTCTCTGGATGTCGTGGGCTTCTCTGGTGGCTCAGTGATAAAGAATCCACTTGTTAATACAGGAGACACAAGTTCGATCCCTGGGTCAGGAAGATCCCCTGGAGGAGGAAAAGGTAACCCGCTCCAATTTTCTTGCCTGGGAAATCTCATGAACAGAGGAGCCTGGTAGGCTACAGTCCATGGGGTTGCAAAGAAGATATATGTGTGCAATAGAGAGATAAGCCCCATGAAAATTTAGGAGTATCCCACTTCAATAAAAGGTTGGGGTGGGGGGTATAACAGTCTGACAGATACGGGGCATTCCATCTGTGGAAATGACAAGTGGTTGCACCTTGCATCTCCCACCATTAAGAAAGAGGTTGAGTTCACAGACAGACTTTCTGGATTCTAGAGGCAGCCAATCCTATAATTTGGGACACTGGTATGGTCCATGTTGGGAGACACCCAGGAGACTGTCAGTTCAGCTGAAGCTCAGACCAACAGAAAACTTGGAAGCAACCCTGGGCTTGGGCAAAAGCTGCTCTTCCACTTGCCACGTGACCCAGTGTATCTGATGGTACCTATGTATCCACAATGGATGAAGATGCTGCAGAGAATTTCTGGAAAGTCCCAACAGAAGAGCTGTACTACATACCTCTTGGGTTTCTGGAGCAAATCCATGCCTTCGCCAGTTTAAGACTACTTTCCATTTGGAAACTGGTTACAGCACCTAATAGAAGCTCTACCTGGCCATGGGACCCCTGGGGAACTCCAGTAACTGGCGCTTCCTACCAAAAAATGGGGTGTTATCAGATGCACAGGGTTATAAGATCAGATATGTGCAGCAGTGATCCAATATACAACAGAAATGTTCTGTTTTTAATCTGGCAGATCTAGGTGTGAGTAAATCACATCATGTGAATGGGTGGTAAACCAGTGATTTCTGTTCCCATGCCACCTGTCTCTATTGCATGGATGCTGCTCCATCAGTTCTCAGAAGAGACCACTAAGTAGCTCAACTCTGTTCAAAGAAGGCCTGAAAAAAAAAGCAATAAGGCTGAAAGAATTAGGAAAGTGAGATGTGCGGAGAAGATAGATGGATATATGGGAACAGCACGAACAATGCTAATTAATGCGTGAAGATCTTCGTCTCAGGAGCATTCACCCCAAGGGAAGCTCTCAACAACAGCGTGGTCAGAAGGGCTGTCAGTTTGCCTTTCAGCTTTGCCTCCTCAAAGCTTGTACAACAGGCCCATGAGCAGAGTGACCATGATAGCAAGGATGGAGGCAATGCGTGGGTCCCACAGCCTGACTCTCTATTACCAAAATAGACCTAGTTCCTTCCACTGCTGATGGCCCTCTCTGCTTGCAGCAAAGACCGGGCAGCTACTTGTCATCCATTGATTGTACTGGTCCTGTTCCACTCTGGAGGGAGCAACAATTTGAGCTTCTGGGATCTATGTGTGTATGTTCAGTTGCTCAGCCACATCCAACTCTTTGTGGCCCCATGAACTGTAGCTCATCAGACTCCTCTGTTCATGGAATTTTCTAGGCAAGAATATTGCAGTGGGTTGCCATTTCCTACTCCAGGAGATCTTCTAGGCCCAGGGATGGATCCTGGGTCTCCAGTGGCTCCTGCACCACCTGTCTATTCCAAATGTAGGTTTGTCTTTTATGCCATCACTGCACCATCTTCCAGGGCACTTGCCGGGGACCAGCCCCGGCTGATCCAGGGAATTCGAAGCGGGGACAGCGTCGGCGAGGATCAGGAAACAATTGCTTAATTAAACGTTAATTAAGGATATAAAGAGTAATAGAATGAGGATAGCTCAGTGAAGAAATTTAGTGGAGAAAAGAGGCTGAATAATTCAGCCAGAAGGTAAGAGAAAGAATGACATGGTGAGACCAAGTTTCGGTGAACAAGGCCCGCACTTTATTTTCCAAAGTAGTTATTATACCTTAAGTTATGCATAGAGGATAATGGGGGAAGGGGTAGAGTCACGCAGTAAGCCAGGCTTTCTTCCTGCAAACTTATCATATGCAAAAGTTTAGGTGATTTGCATCATCTTCTGGCCCGGAGGCCTTTTTCTCTAAAGGTGATTATTCTAAAGTCAGGCGCCAGCCTCCAAAAAAGCATTAGATAAAGTTGCATTCCTACAGAGCAAAGGTGCGGTGGGCTATAACAAGAAAAAGAATTAACTCAAGGGTCCCAGGTTACAAACATTAAAGCTACTACTTACACCAATTATATTAATCAATACACTGCCAGGGACACAGCAGGTAAGGGATATGGAGACTTAGCAGCAAATATTGGCCCAACAAGTGAAAATCCCTTCACCAATACAATTTTTAATCAATCTTTTGACTGCTCAAAGGAATCTGTATTTAGACAGTTTAAAACATCTCATGCCTCTCACAGTTGGGAGGCTCTGAACAATCACATGTGGCCGGAAAAACCTATTCAGGCAGGCTAGAGGATTTCCAAAGGAGTTTGTAGGTTAAACACTGTCACACCCAGGAATTATTAACTGGAGCTGTAAGCTAACTCTTTTTTCAGAGACAGGTAGTGGGGGACAGCCCCCCGTAAAGTCAGAGGTGTAGGTGAAAGCACAAAGCAGAAAGTAGGCAGACTCTGGTTTGGGGGGTAGATTGCTCGAGAATTTCCAGGGAGACTCCTGAGGCTTGATCCCGCCTTTGCGTATGCCAAGCCTCCTTCCTCATGACCTTTGCCAGGGGCGGAGCTCGCTCCCCGAAGGCACTCAAAAAGGCTGATCTACTAATGTGTCCCACCCAACACTGCCTCCAATCAAGAGATTCATTTATGGCCAGTGACGTATGACGGTGTGTGTGCACAACCGTGAAATCCACTAGACTGACCGTGTATTGCTTTCCCCAGAAATAGTCAAGAGAAGATGAAATGGCCTACAAGAGACTCAGCTGAGGCACTGGCTTGAGAAGGGCACCTGTCTAGGTGGGTTCTTGCCCTTGCCCTTGGGTCCTACAGCGTATATACTGAATGACAGAGCTGTGTCCTAGTAACTGAAATACGAGGCTCTGGGTGGAAAAAGGATTGTTCCTCTCTTTATTAGTCACAGTGAATGATTTGCAGAATTTGTGTTTCCCATTTCCTGGAAATTTAGACAACTGGACTGGATTTACTGGTTCCCAGAGAGGAAATCTTCAGTAAGGAGAAATTATAAGTCCCATGAAGTTTCGGAACACTTGAATTCCTCCTGTCACTGTGGAGGAAAAGCAAAGAAAGGAGTCATTCCACTGGCAAGGGGATTTGACTCTGATTCCATAAGAAACTGGGCTTGCCAAGTGGCTCAGTGGTAAAGAATATGCCTGCCAATGCAGGAGACATGGGTTTGATCTCTGGGTTGGGAAGATCCCTGGAGGAGGAAATGGTTACCCACCCCAGTATTCTTTCTGGGATTATTCCATGAAAGAGGAGCCTAGTGGGCTACAGTCCATGGGTTCACAAAGAGTCAGACATGACCAAGTGATTGAGCACACACAACATAAAAAACTAGAGATACTACTGCCTACTAGAGGCAGGGGGAGGAAGTCTAGAATCCAGTGGACTCTTGGAACATCACTTAACGCTTTCAGGCCTGGTGAGAACAGAAACAGTCGTATAAGCAAACAGCAAATATCTCTTATGATCTTGAAAAAAAAAAAAAAAAGGTGTATCAGAGGAGAGAGCCTTCTTGTTTTCATTCTTTTAGAAATCTTGGTTTTGTAGACCATGTTGTGTGTGATTAAATTTATAGCTTCTCCCTTGGGGAGCAAGTGTAGACTCTAGATTTCTGACAGGTTTCCCTGGATGTCTCAGTATTGTCATTAGAGTTACCTTCTTAGAACATAAACATCATCCCTCTGTCTAAACCTTGCTGGTGGCAGGAGACACAACTAATGAACTGATCTTACAGTAGAATACTGTACAAGCTCCACAAATCACACTTTTGAGGAATATTCATGAATACTGGAGTCGGTAGCCTTTCCCTTCTCCAGGGGATCTTCCCAACCCAGGGATTGAACCCAGGTCTCCCACATTGCAGGCAGATTCTTTCCCAGCTGAGCCACAAGGGAAGACCAAGAATACTGAAATGGGTTAGCCTATCCCTTCTCCAGGGGATCGTCCTGACCCAGGAATCAAACTGGGGTATCCTGCCTTGCAGGAAGATTCTTTACCAACTGAGCTATCAGGGAAGCCCACAAATCACACTTATGAGGAATATTCATGATATGAAAATGTGCTCATGACAAAAGGAGAGGGGCGAATCATCAATGAGTCTGCATAATAGGGTTTAAGTTTTTCAATATTGTGTGTATGTTTTTGAATGTGTATTACTGAGGTAATGTTTTTGAAACACAGTCAGATCCTTTTTCCTTACATTTTTGTGTCTGGAACCTGTCCACAGTCAGGACTGGAGCTGAGTACCTAGGATGAGACCTGTTCTGGCTGAAAGAAGAAAAGCAAACAGGAAGAGAAATACAAAGGCAATATTCAGCTTTTGGTTATTAAAGCAGAATTTTTGAAATAGTCTTGAAATCTACTCTTTGCCAAGACAAGGATTAACTTTTAAAAGTTCTTTAGTTCCCAAGTGTGTTACACTCAGTTGTATCCGACTGTTTGCTACCCCATGGACTGTAGCTTGCCAGACTCCTCTGTCTATGGAATTCTCCAGGCAGGAATGCTGGCGTGGGTAGCCATTACGTTCTCCAGGTGATCTTCTTGATCCAGGGATCAAACCTGGGTCTCCTACGTTGCAGGCAGATTCTTTACCATCTGAGCCACCAAGGAAGTCCCCTATGGCTCCCAACCAGCCTCTAAGTATAAAAAACCAGATTGGTGACTAGATCACAGAATTGCCTCAAAATGAATAAAAACAAGGTCAAAGAGAGAGCAGTGGTTCTCGAACTTTTGGTCTCAGAGCACTTTCACAATTCTTTAAAATTATTGAGGACCCTAATCATTTCTGCTGTTTTAACTACTGACAGTTATTTGTTTATGTGGATTGCGTGCGTACTACATTGCTTCCGTCACGTCTGACTCTTTGTGACCCTATGGACTGTAGCCCGCCAGGCTCCTCTGCTCATGGGATTCTCCAGGGAAGAATAATGCAGTGGGCTGCCATTTCCTTCTCCAGTGGATCTTCCCAACCCAGGGATTGAACTCACACCTCTTATATCTCCTGCATTGGCAGGAGGGTTCTTTACCACTAGCTCCACTTGAGAAGACCATTTGAATTATATCTATTGATAGTAACCATATGCTATAGACTGAATGTGTTCTCCCAAAATTCCTATGCTAAGACCTAATTTCCAATGCAATGGTGTTTGGAGTAACGTCATTGGGAGGTGACTAGGGTTAGATTAGGTCATGGGGGCAAGGCTCTCATGATAAGAGTAATGTGAGAACTTTCTGTCATGTAAGTATACAGCAGGAAGATGCCCATCTGCAAACCAGGAAGAGCGTTCTTACCAAACACTGCCACCTTGCTCTTGGACTTCCAGCCTCCAGAACTGTGAGAAATATATGTCTGTTGTTTAAGCCACTCAGTCTCTGATGTTTTGTTATAGTAGCCCAAGCTTAGATATCATATTAGTGATTAAAACTGAGAGCATTGTAAAATATTTATTAATTCACCTAAGATATAATAAATCTACCACACTAAATAGACTACATATTTCATGGGGGAAAAAAAAAAAAAAACCTTTCCAACTTCAAAAGAATGAGTAGGAAGTTATTTATATTTTGACAATCTATTTCATGTTTGGCTTAAAGGAAGGCAGCTGGATTCTCCTGTTTCTGATCTGTTGTGGCATATTGTTTTGGTTAATGTACAAGAAAATAAATCCAGCTTCACATACATATGTATCTAGAATAAGGAGTATTTTAATGACCTTTGCATGGATATTCTTTTTTAATACTATGTCAAAACTCAACAGCTAATACTTTCTTAAATGCGAGCTACAATTTGGAATTTGATCCCATATAATGAACATTCACACTGCTACGTTAGAGTTCATTCATTCATCTTGAACTCTGAATGAATCTTTAACCTATGCATGATTTTAAACATCGTGCATTGATGTTTAAATGCACGTGCATTGCATCGTGCATTGCCGAGTTACGGAGTTTTTTTCTACCATTGACATATTTCATTGTACAATATCAAAAATCACCATCATCACACATCTCATCAGAAAAATGTTGAAGTGCTGGGAAGCAGTCAGGTTCACTGGTGGTGATACACATTTTCTAAACTTCTATTTTTTGGCTGAAAGTTCAAAGTGGCAGCAAATACTTCCAATTACTTTCCTTGAAATGACAGACTCACTTCATTCATTTTTGAGAAAATGTCCACCAGAAATGCAACTCTGACTACTCAGAGTTTGTCTATCAGTTGTTCTTTCAAGTAAAAATGGTTCCATGGGGGAAAAAAAAACTGATAATTCAGTTCACAACTCAAATAATTACATGTGTGTTTTCTCAGAACACCCATCATGTTTCAACATAAATCAGAAATATTTTATTTGTACTTGCTAGTTAGCCACATAGAAAATTCCAAAAATGTGTAATTGAAAGTTGAAATTATATATATATATATCAAGGACATTCCTAAGTGAAATAAATTAGCAGATTATCTTTAATTTTTTTTTGTCTCTTGAGGTTGTGTGTGTGTGTGTTTACTGTGTGATGTTAAGAATACAATGATACCAATAGAGTTCAATGCCATTGCCTGAATTTGTGCTAAGTTCAAGTTCAATTTGTGCTAAGGAGCCAGCAGTTTTACCTACATTGCTTTGCATCATGAGTGGAAACGTCACACGGTGAAAAGTGGAAGTCATTTCTCAATATTTTTATGGAAATAGTGTTGATCCTCTGCGCCCCTGGAAAAGGTTTCAAGGACTCGCAGGGATCTGTGAATCACACTTTGAGAACTGCTGACATAGAGGAACTAAGCCCACTCTTTCTTGCCCAAAGGCTTAAGGGTGCAAATAGCAGAGAGAGGTAGAATGAGCCAGAAGTTAGTCGCCTAGACCTGGGAACTTGGGGAGGAGGCAATAGGTCTCCTGGAAATGCCTTTCTTTTAGCAATCTCCAGCAGGACATGGGTGACAGCCAAGCAGCAGGGGAAGGTGGATAGTAGGTGTGTCTGAGGGAGCATTTCTGGCTCGCTATAGCCTATGTGACACCTAGAGGGAATCCAGAGGGGGACACAAGGATGCTGAGAGGATAAATGGACTATCAGACTTGAGATGAAGAAACCACTAGGAAACACAGACTTATTATTGGAAACAAATGGGAAGGACTAGGCACTCCAGCATGTGTACCAATACATGATTCAGAAGAAGAGACGGCTACTGTGAAACAAAGGAACTGTATTCAACATCCTGTGATAAACCTTAATGGAAAAGGATGTGAACAAATGTATATACACGTATAACTGAATCACTGTGCATACAGCAGAAATTAACGCAACATTGTAAATCTATCAGTTCACTTCAGTTGCTCATTCGTGTCCGACTCTTTGCGACCCCATGAATCGCAGCACGCCAGGCCTCCCTGTCCATCACCAACTCCCGGAGTTCACTCAGACTCACATCCATCAAGTCAGTGATGCCATCCAGCCATCTCATCCTCTGTCGTCCCCTTCTCCTCCTGCCCTCAATCCCTCGCAGCATCAGAGTCTTTTCCAATGAGTCCACTCTTCACATGAGGTGGCCAAAGTATTGGAGTTTCAGCTTTAGCATCATTCCTTCCAAAGAAATCCCAGGGCTGATCTCCAGAATGGACTGGTTGGATCTCCTTGCAGTCCAAGGGACTCTCAAGAGTCTTCTCCAACACCACAGTTCAAAAGCATCAATTCTTCAGTGCTCAGCCTTCTCCACAGTCCAACTCTCACATCCATACATGACCACAGGAAAAACCATAGCCTTGACTAGACAGACCTTTGTTGGCAAAGTAATGTCTCTGCTTTTGAATATGCTATCTAGGTAGGTCATAACTTTCCTTCCAAGGAGTAAGCGTCTTTTAATTTCATGGCTGCAGTCACCATCTGCAGTGATTTTGGAGCCCAGAAAAATAAAGTCTGACACTGTTTCCCCATCTATTTCCCATGAAGTGATGGGACCGGATGCCATGATCTTCATTTTCTGAATGTTGAGCTTTAAGCCAACTTTTTCACTCTCCACCTTCAGTTTAATCAAGAGGCTTTTTAGTTCCTCTTCACTTTCTGCCATAAGGGTGGTGTCATCTGCATATCTGAGGTTATTGATATTTCTCCCGCGAATCTTGATTCCAGCTTGTGTTTCTTCCAGTCCAGCGTTTCTCATGATGTACTCTGCATATAACTTAAATAAGCAGGGTGACAATATACAGCCTTGACGTACTCCTTTTCCTATTTGGAACCAGTCTGTTGTTCCATGTCCAGTTCTAACTGTTGCTTCCTGACCTGCATACAAATTTCTCAAGAGGCAGATCAGGTGGTGTGGTATTCCCATCTCTTGAAGAATTTTCCACAGTTTATTGTGATCCACACAGTCAAAGGATTTGGCATAGTCAGTAAAGCAGAAATAGATGTTTTCTGGAACTCTCTTGCTTTTTCCATGATCCAGCAGATGTTGGCAATTTGGTCTCTGGTTCCTCTGCCTTTTCTAAAACCAGCTTGAACATCA
>NW_011495057.1:6095631-6167949 GCF_000754665.1 Bison bison bison | reverse complement strand
GATTCCAGCTTGTGTTTCTTCCAGTCCAGCGTTTCTCATGATGTACTCTGCATATAACTTAAATAAGCAGGGTGACAATGTACAGCCTTGACGTACTCCTTTTCCTATTTGGAACCAGTCTGTTGTTCCATGTCCAGTTCTAACTGTTGCTTCCTAACCTGCATACAGATTTCTCAAGAGGCAGGTCAGGTGGTTCAGTATTCCCATCTATATTTCCATAAAATTTTTTTTTTTTATAAAGGAGTAAATGAAGGTAAAATTAGAAAAAAAGAAAAAAGAAACCAGAGGAACCGGGGGCATCTTGAAGTCACTAGTAAGGAGTAGATACGAACAGCCCCTCTGAGGCAGAGCTCAGGCTCACTGCCAGAAGGGTAAATGACTTGCTTCATAGAGTCAGTCAGTTGTCCTTTTGGAAAGGGGAAGGAAAGGAGCAGAAATCTGGAAGGCTGAGTATTTAACTAGAGTCGTCTTATTCAAAGAAACTATTTAAACTAGCCTTGATAGAGTCTTAAATCTGAAAAGATTGAATACTAAAACAGAAAGTATTTTTAAGACAGAGATATAACTCATGATTGAGCAGTTTCCCTACGAGCCATCAGGACAGGACCTCATTGGTCCCCGACCTTTTTGGCACCTGAGTCTAGTTCCATGGAAGACAATCCTTCCGTGGACCAGGGTGGAGGGGATGGTTTGGGGATGATTCAAGTGCATTACACTTATTGCACACTTTATTTCTGTTACTTCATCAGCTCCACCTCAGATCACCGGGCACTAGATCCCGGAGGCTGGGGACCCCTGGATTGTAAAATACGCTCTAGAAAACAGTCATTGTCTAAACAGATTCATAAAGCTACCAAGAAGTATGTTCATTGCTACCAGAGGTTACCTCATGGTGGTGGAATTATGGATGGCTTCTATAATCTTCTCAGGCTTATCTGAATGTTGTTAATTTTTATAATAAAGAAGCATTATTTTAATACTCATAAAACATGTGGTGATGTCACATTACCTGAAAGGCAATGTTCACATTCCTGAGACTGGTGGGAGAACGTCCCTCTTTCTAACCTGCCTTACCTCCTCATCTTCCTCCCACAGCTACTGCACCTCATAGCCACGTGACTCCCTGGGCCCCACAGGCCAAGTTTGCTCAAGGTTTTGGAAATTTCTCGCAATATATGCACACTTAATATTAAACAGAGAAACAAATTCCTTAAACAAAGAATAGGTCAAAGCTCATACAACGTTTGTATTACCTCCCAAATATTTTTACGTAAAAAGATAGCAAGTCAATTTCAGATGCTCACTTGACTAGCTAATGTTTGAAACAATAAAATTGCAGCATAATAACTTTTTAAAAACTGAGCAACTTCTTAGAGCTGCATCATTTAATAAGTAGTCACTTAGCCACATGTGGGCTCCTGAGTACCTGAAATGGGGCTGGTAACACTGAGAAAAGGATTTCTCAATTTTATTTCATTTTAATCAGTTTAAAATAAAAACTGTTACTCGATTCAGGAAATTTTTCAAGTATAGTTGTTCATCTACTCTTTCAAATATGAGTATTAGACATCTGAACACCAGCCAAGGACAGTCATCCCTAAGCATCTGCTGGAGATTGGTTTCAGGACCCGCCATGGACACCAAAGTCCATGGATGCTCATATCTGGCCCTCCGTATCCACAGTTTCACATTGGGGAATTCAACCAACCTGGGCTCGTCCAGTACCGTAGGTTTTTATTAAAAAAAAAACAAAACTTATCTATAAATGGACTTGGGCCATTCCAACTTGAATTGTTCAAGGGTCAACTGTATTTCCAATGACTATTTAGCTTCCAAATGGAAAGTGACTGTAAGCATTCAATGCATACAAAATTTAAACAGAACAAAAAAATGTAGTGTTTCATTACTAATTTTTATATTCATTTCATATTGCAATGATACTATTTTACATGTATTAGATTAAGTACAGTGGTATAGTTTGCCTGTTTGTTTTTACTTTTTTGGTAGCTACTAGAAATGTTTAATTTTATTGGCTGACATTATATTTCTACTGGACAGTGCGACCTTCAAGCTTGTTGAGGTAGAATTAGACATAAAATAGTTTTATTTACTTTTTATTGTTACTATAGGTCTACTTAAAAACCCTCCCATATTTCAACTGGAAATAGTATTATATTTTCTCAAAAATGATCTCTCATAAATGCTATCACCTCCAAGCCACCTAACCAGGTACCTGTAGGTGTGAGAAGATGAAATACTTACGATGAGTATGTACTTATGAGAAGTATTATTATATTATTGCAATGTTGTTGCTATGACATTTAATTAAACCTAGAAATTTCTGCCTTTCTTTCTAACCCAGGCTAGTGGAAAGCGACTCCAAACTTTGGGCACTTCTGTATAAAGTTAACAGTACTTTTATTTTCTATTTGTCATTATGACTTAATCCTCTTTGACTTGGTTTGTGGCAAAGGGTTGAACAATTAAAATTTCCCAGAGGTCCCCTTTATAATTCTCAACAAAGCTCTAGCAAGTGCTTCTGTGTCTTATTCACAGCAATGGTTTTGCCTTTCAATGCAAAACTAAACTGACAATAGTTTTCAGAGCTTCAGAACTTTTTCCATTGAAATGCAAACACTCCTCTGGCGCCTCTGAAAATTCTGAGAAATTGTTGGGGTTTGGCGATGTTTCCAGAAAACCTGGCATTCTTCTCTCTTCATGGCTAGTTTAAGTCCTTCTCTTTCCAAGTACATTCAAGTAAAGTCAGCAGTTGACTGTCTCTTGCAGGGCAAATACCCAACTTGAATGCTGAACAAAAGAGGAATTTTTTTATCCTAAATTTGGGACTGTGACCAGTAAGCCTCACAACATCACTTCACCACTTCTCTCCAAGGGCAACTTAGCTTCTTAACATGTACCTTCTCTTTAACCCTGTCCATGAATTGCCTTGTAGGCAGTGTTTGCAATGACACACCTCAACAAAAGTCACTCATATGCTGTAAAGATAGTGACAGATATTGGTTGGATCTTGGATGCTCTAACGCAGCCATCCAAATTGATCTAAAAATGGTTCATCCGTAATTTTTAGCATGCTACACAGCCCGGGCTCTCTATTCCACAGTATCAGTGTAAAATGAAGCCCACTCATCTTTTCTGTCTTTATTTCCTCAGTAGAAGTAGTCCAAATGGATAAACCAAGAAAGTGTTCAATTAACACATCACCAGATTCTGATCTGATAACAAATCAACACAGATACATCCTTCTTACTCATTGTCTATAATATGCAACCTTGCTTCTGTTATGCCATCATATAATAGTAATTTGAAAAATGATGTTATTCATTGTTTGACATGTATTTATCTCAACTCATGAGCAGGAATCATGGCTCACAGATTATTTAATGATACTTATTTAATGATTGTTGCTTAAGAAAGAGCTTATCTAACAGCTCCTAGCATGTTGGGGAAACAAACAGGGCCAATTCATGCGCAGGTAGAAAATAAGATCTCATCTGGGGTGGAGCGAAAAATGGCTAATACACATGGAAGGAAAGCAAGAAAAAACTAAGAAGGGATAACAGTACCAGGCACATACTATATATTCAAGAAAGTTTTTCTCTATGGCAGTGTACATATACCCCTGAGCACTCTGAAAACCAAGGCAGTAGTTCTGACTAACCAGCACAGCTTCTGGATATTATGTGAACAAGGAGAAAGTGGCATCATTTACATGAGCCCTGCTGACCTTCCTATGTTCAGGAAACACTGTCTTCTGGGACCCCTCCTCCCAACCATCCCCAATTCCCCCACCTCCAGCTCTCCATTTCACACCATGGTTGGCCAAGAAATATCTTTCAGGGCATCTTTCATACAGTTTTATAAGCTCTGAGATATGGGCTTATTGGAGTTCAAACTTGAGACTGTAAAGTTTCAGTATTAACAGCAATGTGCCTGAATACAGATTTTAAATTGTAGTAAATCCAAGAATTCCAAGTACTTTCAAACTATCACTTGCAAGACAAAACTTATCTAGAAACTAACCATACAGCACAGTGGATTTCCCTTTTATTTCACAAACATACACACACACACACATACTCCTTTCCATATTAAGCTAATCTTTCTAGACAAGAGGACTAGAGAGATGAG
Source organism: Bison bison bison (assembly GCF_000754665.1). NCBI lineage: Eukaryota > Metazoa > Chordata > Mammalia > Artiodactyla > Bovidae > Bison > Bison bison. The sequence goes on along the minus strand of NW_011495057.1, from coordinate 6,163,800 downwards.
CATTGGCTACCAATGATCAATGTTGTATTCTGAGAAATGCAGTGAACTCAGTATTTATCACTAGGAGAAAAAAATAATTTTCTTACAGTTTCAAGATTATCCATGGACACATAACACATTAGTTAGAAAACAATTTAAACCGGGAAAAAAGGTTTCAAGTAGGTGACCTACACATGTAAAACATGAAAATTCTTTGAAAGTCATTTGCTCGGTTCTTACAATCTTCCAAGCAGTCACACTGACTAAGGAATCAGCGCAGTTACATGGGCACCAATATTGGGGAAAGAATTTCCTTGGTTCAAATCATAAATTCACTTAAGTTTTAATCACCCACATCTATTTAGAGAGCCGTCTTGGGGTAGGTACCACCATATGGCACAGAACAGTCTAGAGCAGGGGTCCCCAGTCTCCAGGCCATAGATGGGTACTGGCTTGTTAGAATTTATGCTGCACAGCAGGTGAGCGGTGGACAAGTGGGTGACGCTTCCTCTGTATTTATATCCGATCCCCCTCGCTTGCATTACTGCCTGAACTATCCCCTCCCCAGCCTTCCATTAAAAAATTATCTCCCGTGAAATCAGTTCTGAGTGCCAAAAAGTTGGGGACTGCTGGTCTAGAGGATCATGGGATCCTGGGCAGAGGTAGCTAGCCATAGCAGCAAACCAACCGCTTTAAGTCAGCTCTTCTGTTACAAAGCAGAGTGATGTGTCAGTCTGCAAAGAAATAATATGAAAAATTGCTTTCAAAGGCCTCAGAATGGTCCCTGCTTTGAGGCATTGGGAAAAATTGATTTCAGTAATTGAAAGCAAGTTTTGCTGTGCATGAACAATTGACTTCACAGATGATTCTGCCTGCATGGTCCGCTGACTTTCATGGTATCTGAATTAGGACTGTTCCATAGTCACAAACAAGCAAACCAGCCAGGTAGTCTCAACTCTTTCTTTTTTCCCACGTGCTTTCTAACAAAAGTCAGAAAGTTAGTTATGATCAATGCCAATTAAGATCTTCTGCACAGGATAGCAAATTCCCCTCAAATATGGCCATGTTACCAAATCTTAACCAAATAAAAGATGAACCTGATCTGGACTGGGTTGTTTTTTTGTTGTTGTTTTTTTTTTTCACATGACAAAGGAAATACTTTCACAGACAGCTACAGCTCTCAACCACAGCACAGGTAGCCAAACTATTCTGTTTGAAAAGCTATCTTCTCAATTCTAAATAAATCACTTTTTTCTCTATCAGTAGAAACCTAAATCCAAACAAAACAAAAAGGTGCCAGCTTAATTTCACATCCCTAAAGATGGGAAGGGATCTGGGATGATCACCTTGTTTATAACCTACTTCCAAACAAGGCCACATCTAAAATACTCCAAAACAGCCAAAATGATGCATTCAGTTTTTAAACAACCTTCAGAGAAGATAGTATATGCGTGCTCAGTCCCTTCCGTCATGTCCAACTCCTTTGAGACTCTATGGACTGTAGCCTACCAGGCTCCTCTGTCCATGGGATTTTCTAGGCAAGAATACTGGAGTAGGTTGTCATTTCCTCCTCCAGGGAATCCTCCCAACCTGGGGATCGAACCCACATCTTCTGAGTCTCCTGTTGCTTTCCAGGTGGATACTTTACCCACTGAGCCACCAGGGAAGTCTCTCTGAGAAGATCACTATACTCTATTTCAGATGTTCATTCTGGGATCATCAAATCTTTAAATTCCTCACACTGAAATTTCCATTCATCTCCAGAGTAAGTTGAAGCAACTGGACACAAACTTCTGGAATCTTCATCGAGCCCTGGAATCACTTTGCCGTTCCACTCTTCCCAGCTTACTAACCTTCTTGTGGTCACATGACTTCTACAAGTCCAGAAATGACGCATCTAAAGACGTAACAGAGGTTAATCTCTGCTCTTCCAAGGCAGGGGGCATGGGTCCCACCCTGACTAGGGAACTAAGATTCCACATGCCACACTGAAAAAAAGGTTTTGTTTAATTTAAAAAATAAAAAATAGAACAAAATAAAGACTTAAGAACAGGAAGTATTATATAGTTTAAAAAAAGTTAGTGATGATGATGATGACAGTTAGCCCAGGTGGCATGGCAGCCTCTTCTGTGCTGTTCTCACTGAACCTGGATTATTTTTTTAAGCTATCTCTGTGCCAAACTTGACATACCCACCTCCACTCAGTTTTCCTGCTCCTTCCCTGACACCAGATCACTACTAAAGAAAATCACAGAATCTTGCTGGCCTCCCTACAAATTCATGCTAACTTATAATGCACTCCCAACTGACCCAAAGCTTATTATTTATCTCATTTCCCTTCCCTAGCAAATTTCCTAGACAAATTAATCCAGATCTTGGCTATCTTAAGTCTTTTCCACCTGAAGTCTCTTCTCCCACTCAGTTCCCTCAGGAACTGATTTTCATACTATTTTATGTATATCAGCACCTTGCAAAAGACCTGAAAGATGGAGTCTGTTCAATATATCTGTATCTGATTGAAACAAAGAGCAACAACATTTAGTATAGTTTCTACGTGAACTTCTATTTTCTTTTTTCTAAAGAATTGGGGGAAATCTTAGCCAGACGCAGGTGAGGGAAGATTTTCTAGGTTCATCCTAGTCAGGCCCCTTTTTGTCACCCTGTTTGCACTACTTTTGCTGTTGCTCCATGTCCCATTTAGCATGTTTCAATTGGTTCTGTATTAAAATGGTCATGAAGGTGACTTCCATCATGAAGTGAATCTTGTCTTGGTACTAATCGTATGTAACACTCCCATCTCTTGGTCTTTTTTAAGTAGACAAGTTCCTACTTTAAGTAGAGTCTGCATTATGATGTTTGGTACAATGCCAGCTAATTCTCTTCCTTCCAGAGACTGATAAATAAAGGTGCTCATGGTGGAATTTGCAGGACATGTTCCCTTTGGACTGATGCTCCTGTTCTCTGAGGATCACTTCTCTCTCCTTGGCTCAGTTCTCTGAGTCTGGGGTAATCAAGTCTACTCCCGATAGTTGCATGACAGGGTCCCCCATAATCTTCCCAGCCATAGTGCCATGCTATACCATGAGAAGCATCATATGCATGAGTTTGGACCCCACTGTTCAAGCTCCATACACACATACCTACAATCAGCCATTCATTGGGCACGATTGGGACCAAGGTTGTGCACATCAGCAGTGGGATCCAGGTCAGGGGAGGGATGCCAGGCCAGCCCAAACCCTGAGAGCAGAGAATTCCAGAGTCCCAGTCATGGACCCTGTGGTCTAGAGAAGTTTTCTGTACAGAGGAGGACAATGCACTCAGAGTTGGGGCTGCTACTGCTAAGTTACTTCAGTTGTGTCCGACTCTGTGCAACCCCATAGACGGCAGCCCACCAGGCTCACCCATCCCTGGGACTCTCCAGGCAAGAACACTGGAGTGGGCTGCCATTTCCTTCTCCAATGCATGAAAGTGAAAAGTGAAAGTAAAGTCGCTCAGTCGTGTCCGACCCTCAGCGACCCCATGGATTGCAGCCTACCAGGCTCCTCTATCCATAGGATTTTCCAGGCAAGAGCAGTGGAGAGGGTTGCCATTGCCTTCTCCACAGAGTTGGGGCAGAGCCTTCTAAATCAGGGGTCCAGGGCAGGGCCCTATTGGCAGGGTCTGAGGCCAGTACCGCTGCCACTTCAGTTGCTCTCTGATCTGCATAACAGATACCCAAGGACAGTAGGGCCCGCACCTTTCACTTGAAAAACAGCATCCTTTATCCCGAAGTAATTAATTCTGTAATGATTTCTGTGCTGTTCTATCAAACATTCCTCAACCTCTGTGGCCTGAAGGGCCAACCATTTTTTACCACCATCAATTGAGATGCACACAAATCTTCATTTTCCTCCTCTTTTCATTCCATCTTGACAGAAGGCACTTCCTCCTGAATCCTCTCTTCCTTACCTCTTTTCTCAAAAATAGTGTCACTGCTCACAATGGAGGTGGCATACATATGCTGATGGTGAGCAAGACGGCTTGAGGTGATACACAGAATGGACTTTCCTGAAAGTTATATACTGAAATTCATACACATTTAAAAAATCTAGCCAGTGTATCAGATGGATGGTATTGTTGCACAGATTGGTTCTGAGCAAAAATCTGAGCTGGCCCTTGAAAAACTCAGGAATTAAGGCCATCTACCCTCAAAGCAGTCGAAAATCAGTGGACATATAACTTACAGTTCACCCTCCGGATCCACAGTTCTATATTCATGGATTCAACCAGCCTCAGATCATGTAGAACTGTAATGTTAACTATTGAAAAAAAAATCCATGTTTGTGGAGCTATGGAGTTCAAACCCACATTGTTCAAGGGTCAACTGTGTGTATACGTATATATATATATGCAGTGAAAAGTTGATTCCAATATGGAAAAAAATAGTGACTGTACAACAGAAGTGATAAAGGTTTGAGAAATTGATAACAACAAACCTGGATAATGATGTCATGGGAAAGAGATGCAGGTGTTTCTAGAAGGGGGTAGATTGTGGTGTGTAAGACCTGTAGCTTTGGGGTCATGGAGACCTGGGTTTGAGACTCTACACTTCTACTTGTGAGCTGTATGACTTCAGGTACTTGTTTTTTTGGGTTTTGTTTTTGTTTTAATCTGTAACATGGAATAATAATCAGAGCTCCATCATCAGGATGCCACCCAGATTAAATAAACCCTCTCGTGTCAAGCACTTAGTGTAGACCTGGCACATTATGATGATGGATGAGTGGTGGGCAGGGTCAGGTCTGCAGAGAGTCAAGGGAGGTAAGGATGGGAGCATTTCCTCTAGAGTCGCACAACAGAGGAGGCCCCAGAACACGAGGAGAGCAGTTCACAGGGAGCGACAGGAACAGAAAATTAGATTGCAAAGGATAAAGCATGAGAAAAGAGACAACAAATGGAAATGATCTTTTTAAGGGTATTTGGCTACACAGGGGAAAGTAGGGTTAATGGTCTCTGGTAGGTAATTGCGGTTGACGGAGGGTTGATTTTGGTGAGCTTTTTCCAAATAGAAAGAGATATTCTGACAACCCAATGGGCCTTTTGTCTTTTTCTACTCAAAATGTTGTGCAGAGTGAGAAGGGTATATGAAGTCTGCATACTTATTCTGTGAGGTGTGCGACACGACCCACTAATGGAGGTGGAGTAATGTTGGTATTACCAGGCATCATGGGGCTCTTCCATTTACTCAACAAGCTCTCATTTTTTAAATGGGATTATTAGCAATAATAATAATAAAGAAGAATTGTATTGCTCTTGAAAGTTCATAAACTGATTTTCATATGCCCCCTTGGGTGATGATAAAGACTTGTACGTGGAAAAATATCACAACAAAACTATAAACTATATATTGAGTATGTCTATAAAACTGTTTAGTCCTTGTTACAACACTTTGTTGGACTAATCCCTCTCAGATATCAATGGGTAACACAGTTCATTATGTCAGTGTGTTCCTGGTTCCCTAAACCTTTAAAAGTCACTACAATTAGAAATAAACATGTTATTTTAAAAAATAATAATCTAAAAAACTGTATAGTAGAAAAAAATAATAATCTAACCAGTTAACAAGGATATAACTCTATGTTTATTAAAATACTTTGTCAAATGATCCCAAAATTAGCCAATTTTCCCACAAACTATTCTATTTTCAAAAGAAAATCAACACATAAATTTCCATTTAAATCTTTTAAATAAATCAAAAGGTACACTTGTACCCTGACAGAATGAATATGCTTAAAGAGCAGCCAACAGCCCCACAGTAGCTAAAAAATACACTTGTATAATATATATAATAGGACAAATCTGGTTTGATTAACTTCTGACCTTCTGGGTCACTTAAATTCTCCACTAACTTAGACCGAAACTAGAGAAGTAACACTCTGCTTATTTCATAAACGTACTGAAAAATGTGTGAAACCATTTTTGTAAACTCCTCATTCATTTATTTATTCATCCAACCAACCAAAATGTATTGACCGTCTTCTATTTTCCAGGGTTGCATAAACAACTAACACATAATCTCTGCCCCAAGGAATTTATTTCTTGAGTTAGAGACAGAGCTGTAAGCCACGAACTATCCAGCAGTGTAATTATAACTTGTTGTTGTTTAGTCACTAAGTCGTGTCTGACTCTTTTGCAACCTCGTGGACTGTAGCCCACCAGGCTCCTCTGTCCATGAGATTTCCCAGGCAAGAATACTGGAGTGGGTTGCCATTTCCTTCTCCAGGGGATCTTCCCGACACAGGGATCAAACCAAGTCTTCTGCTTCTCCTGCAGTGCAGGCGGATTCTTTACCACTGAGCCCAGTAATTATAACTAATGCAACCCTGTTTGGAAACCGCAAGCACAATTCCTAGTATCTTTTGTCAAGTACTGGTTATAAAGCCTTTGGTTTTCATACGTTCTTACTGGGGCAACCTGCGTCTCTTAGGGAGGGATGTAAAGGGAATTTGGTATTCACATGCTTGGAAGTCGGAGGAGTACAAAGCTATTTTAGAAGGTGCTGTGAAATATAAGAGAAATGGCATCTAGACAAAACTATAGGAACAGGGAAGGTTTAATAGAGAAAGTAAAACTTGAATTTTAAAGAACAAAGTCTGAATTATCTAGGCAGGGACTTCTAGCCTGTGAGAAAATAAATAAATGTCTGTCGTTTAAACAACCCAGTCTGTGGTTCTTTGCTATGGCAACTCTAACAGACTAATACAGTCTCATATGACCAGAAAGAAGAGAGGATGTCAGGGATGGTAGAAACTGAGGCTCGGGGACTTCCCTGGTGGTCCAGTGGTTAAGACTCCACGCTTCCGACACAGGGGACACGGGTTCGATCCCTGGTGGGAGAACTAAGATCCTACCTTGCACAGAAAAAAAAAAAAAGTGAGGCCCAAACGAGTATCTAAAGAAGTGTTAGCTGCCACCATGATTTCTTCTCACTCTCTGTGTGTAGCCTTGGTAGCAGGATCATTCCTGGTGACTCTTCCCTCTACAGAAGCCATCTCTCTCCCTGACTCATATCCAGGGCTGGGTCCTGGGACTTTATACCTTGGGGCAGTTATGCACGAAGAAAAGAACCCAGGACAGCAGACATCCCAGCGGCTGAGGTGCAGGTGTTGCCCCAGCTTCTGGCCCTGCCTTGGGCTTCCCAGGTGGCGCTAGTAGTAAAGAATCTGCTTCCTGGTGCAGGAGACGTAAGAGACTCAGGTTCAATTCCTGGGTTGGGAAGATGCCCTGGAGAAGGAAGTGGGAACCCACTCCAGTATTCTTACCTGGAGAAACCATGGACTGAGGAGCCTAGCAGGCTATGGTCCACGGGGGTCAAAAGGAGACAGACACGACTGAAGCGACTTAGCATGCACGCACCCATCCCTTCAATGAAGTCCACTTTGCTTAGGAAAGCCAGAGTCATTTCCTGTTTCTGCTAAAGTCCCTGGTTGCAAACAATTTTCATCTCTTTCCTGACAGGAGAATGAGAGTCAGATACCTCTGAACCAATAGGATTGCTGAGTGACACTGAGGAGCAAGTTTACTCTGTTGGTGGTGTTGTTAGACACTAAGTTGTGTTGAACTCTTTTGTGACTCCATGGACTGCAGCCTGCCTGGCTCCCCTGTCCATGGGGTTCTCCAGGCAAGAATACTGGAGTGGGTTGCCATTTCCTTCTCCAGGGGATCTTCCCAACAAAGAATCAAACTCACGTCTCCTGCATCGGCAGGCAGATTCTTTACCACTGATACACCAGGGAAGCCCAAGTTTACTCTGGAAATGATAAATTTGTAAAATGACCAATACCAGCAGTATTATTTTTCCAGCAATACTCAGTCTCGGTGGAAATGTGAGTTATAAATGTCATTATCATCCCTGAAGAGTTACTAAGCTAATAAGCAGATAACATAAAGGCAGTTTCTTCTTTTTTAAATAAAATTCACTGAGATATTTTGGATTTATCCATAAGATAGAGGTTTTTAAAAATATTACTTCTGATTTAAACTCCAAAATGTGGTCTTGGAATAATTTATGCCCATATAAAGTTCATAAAATGTTAACACTGATGTTAATACTTTTAGCACTGTACATACATTAAAAACTTACTGTTTCTCGGTTTTTACCTGAGTTGTTGTTGTTGTCCTGTTCAACTTAGTCACGTCCAGCTCTTTTATGACCCTATGGACCATAGCTCACCAGGCTCCTCTCCATGGGATTTCCCAGGCAAGAATACTGGAGTGGGTCATCATTTCCTTCTCCAGGGGATCTTCCCAACCCAGGGATCTAACCATATCTCCTGCATTGGCAGGTGGATTCTTTACCGGAAAGCCACTAGGGAAGCCTTCACTTGAGTTAGAAAAGAGTTACCATTTCATTCTATAAATGGGGAAATTAGGTCAAGAAAAATTACTTTTTCAAGGTTTGACACAGATAAATTTCTTGACATAACTCAATGCCTTTTTATCGTAAACATCCTTATGATCATTATTTATACTTATCAATTCTGTTGGCAAAACTCTCCTGCTAGTATCACCCTATTTGAGCCTCATTCACTTATTTATTTATTCCACAATGATTTCAGTCTTTAAAGGGTGTCTTGGAGATATACTACAGGCTGAGGATACAGCAATTAATTACCAAGTCTAATTAATTACTATGATTATTGAGAGTGTTCTCTGCCCTGATTTCAATTACAGACAAGTAAACAGATGATTCTGGTATGGTAGGGACAATTCTGTGATGGAATTTGGGAAATTCCTAAATGGAATTCCCAAGCAAGCACACATGAGGTGGTCTAAAACTAGAATGGATCAGGAGGGCATCTGGACTTAAAACAACTTTACAAAAAGAGAGGACATAAAATGCTTTGTTCCATTTCACAGATGAAGAACCAGGGTTCAGAAACATCAAGTGGCGTACAGCCAATAAGAATTAAGTGACTGAGTTAAGACTGGCAGCTCTTACCCCTTATCCTTCCACTGCACAATGGTATCATCACCAAAATCATTACTGTCCATCCATCATAATCATCATCACTGTAAGAAATTAATATGATATATATAGCCCACAAGGCTTCCCAGGTAGCTCAGCTGGTAAAGAATCCACCTGCAATGCTGGAGACTCCAGTTCGATTCCTGGGTCAGGAAATTTCCCTGGAGAAGGGATAGGCTAGCCACTCCAGTATTCTTGGGCTTCCCTGGTGGCTCAGATGGTAAAGAATCTGCCTGTGATGCAGGAGACCTGTGTTCAGTCCCTGGGTTGGGGAGATCCCCTGGAGGAGGGCATGGCAACCCAGTCCAATATTCTTGCCTGGAGAATCCCCATGGACAAAGGAGCCTGGAGGGCTACAGTCCCTGGGGTTGCAAAAAGTCGGACACGACTGAACAACTAAGCACAGCATATAGCCCACAGCTTCAGTTCGTATCAAGAAGAGAGGGTAAACTTGCGTCAAAACACCGCTGAATAATACAGACACATTGCCTATTAAAAACTGTAGGGTTTCACATAGGTTCACAGGTTGCTATATTTCAAGTGATGAGAGCCAGTGTGTCTGCAAAGGGCAGGTTTCCTGGAGGGAATAAATACTGAGGAATTTTTAAAGAAGAAACAGAATCATGTGGCAGAGAGAAGGGAAAGGGATTAAAGATGGAAGGGTCACCTCAGGTGGCTCCCTAGAGGAGCTGACAAGGTGTGGCCACGGCACGGTCCCCCACAACAGGCATATGGGCCGAGGGGTAGCACTGGATATTCCTAGGCATGGTGAAACCATCAGTGAGACTTGACACCTCTAAGAGGCCCTGTGAATTTCTTCACACATAGACTTCTTCTGACTATATGAGAAAACGAAGTAGGAAGTACAGAGGTTAAAGAGTAGTATGAATGATCATTCAGGAAGAAACAGAAAACTTTGTTTGAATCATAAGGTTCATCCGAGAAAATTCTTAAGTAACTAAACTGCTGAGAGTCTATTGTATTTTTTATGGTCACAGATTATGACCTTTTCTTCTCCTTTCTTAGAAAATGTTCTGTTTCTAGTATTATTCTAAAAGCATTTCTTTTAATTTTCTTGTTTTTTGGTCTACTCCTCCTGTGAGAGCCCCTTGAATTTTAAGCATTTTGCTCTTTCCTTGAAACTGGGATTATCTTTCTTAGTTTATTAAAAACATGAGGATTCTGTATCTCTCTGTATAAGTGATAACTGCCAAAATGCTGTTTTGGCTCTTAAAACCTTCAAATTTAATTTACATTTTGGAACAATTACTACTACAGACTACACTTTACAGATTATTAACCATTCCAAACATTCTGATCCAACCCATTAGATCCCAAAGTCCTTTGCTTCCGAGAAAACTGACTTCCCACTGTGGATGTCTGAGCAGCCTTTAAAACGCCCAAACCAAACTCTGAACTCTCATAGAAGCTGGGTAAAGGATAAGGGCTAAGAAAAGCATTGTCATCCAACCACCTTTCTGCTTTTTTGTACAAGCTTCGGATGAAACACAGTCACTCAATAAAGTCCTTCTGTTTCTCTCTCCATCCCTCCCGTTCTCTCTGCCCATTTGCCTAGAGAGGGGAACCCTAAACCTTTTGGAACCCTGCCAGTGGCACCAAAAGAATCTCTTGACTATTTTCCCAGGGAATTCCTGCCTTAAATGTCAGCAGAGTACAACTCACCAGCCAAAGCAGGGTCGGCCTGGACCTGAATCAAGGAAACAGCACCGGCTATCATGAACGGGAAAACTTGGACTGAAGGGGTGATGGGGGAGGGGCAGCGATAGAGCGGAAGGGTCCACACCGGTGCAAAGACCCAGGGTTTGTCAGTTTCACCTCACCGAGAAAGGGAGGCAAGTCAAACTTTCTTTGATTCTTTTATGTTTTTCGATTGCTATCTTTATTTTTCTCTTTGGGTGGTGCGCCATATTTCCAGCAACCACTCTGCCTTACTGTAACAATAATAAGGTAACACCTCTTTGAAAAGCGAACAAAGCTCCACTGAAGTCCTGTGTTGTGGTGCCTGTGCCTGTGGTTGCCCTGCTGCTGCTGTTGTTTTGTTTGTTTTTAATGAACTTGCTGATACATAAGTGCTCTGCAGGGATTCCTATCGCTGAGATTCATGAAAAGGAAGATGAGATTTGTGAGTTGCTACTGAGTCTTGTCCCTGCCAGCCTGGAGACACTTCCTATCTGATCCTGAGGCCTTGCTGGCGTTTTTAGTATGTTTGTGTTAGTCTTCTATCTCTGAACACATGAAGAAATACTAAAAGTTCTGAGGGCCAGGGTGGGGAAAGGGGTCTACAAATCCCACAGATATACATCAGCACCCAAGGATAACAACATGATGTAAGAGATTAAAAATTAGGAACAAAGTGCATTCATCCACTAGTTTTTGTAATTTACATTTATCATGCCTTCATTTTTTTCATATGTTACTGACCCACAACTTCACAAAGCTATTTAACTAAAAACTCACAAGTTTGCTTGACATACAAGACTGATTTTAAATCAATGTTCCAGGTTACCATCCTTTTCCTAAAGGTAAGAAAGTCAAGAAAACTTCATCAATAAATTGTTATTCCATCTTTAAATGAATTTAGGCCTTTTTAAGGTTACCAGTGGGGGAAAAAAATTTAGATTTCAAATCTTTGATTCTAGTCCTAAGCCAGTTCAAAACAGGTCAACTTAGAGGCTATTACTTATATTCACCAGGGCTCCCACCTCATACTTTTTGCACGATCATAAGTCCAATACAGCTGATTTCTTTCATTATTGTATCCTGCATGCATTGCCATAAACAGTCCTATTGGAAGTTTCTATCCCTAGTTTAAAGAAAAGCCAGGGAAGTAGGTAGACTGAATGTAGCATAGGAAGGTCAATATTACCATCTCAAATATAGAAAGGATAATAAAGAATATCTGAAAAGAAAAACTACCTCCAGGAAGTGAAGGGTTAATCCCTGGTCAATTCTGAACCTCTCTGCTGAGAGTACTAATAAGTGTGAGTTGATGCCAATTAGGGTGGCCCTTCCCTTGATGGGAACAGCCATCGCTTAGGAACTGGATTGTCAACACATTCTACCAGGGCAGTGATCAGCCAGCCAGAAGAAAGGGAAAGGGTCTGAGAAACTGTGGTAACCAAGTTCTGTTGGCACTTTGTAAAATGGTGCCGGGAACTGCCACCACCATGGAGTGAATGCTAATGAGCCGAGTGCAACTTACAAAGGGTGGACCTGAAAAATGTCCTCCTGCTGACCAGCAGCCCTACACAATGCCACATTTGGTAGGTTTCTGTGGCTAGCACCACAGGCCTCATTCTCAAGGAAGAACTTAAACCTCACAGCACTGTTCCTTGGACTCAAAGACCTCACAAGCACTTCTGACCCATTGTCCAAATCAAAGTTTTCAAATTAAAAAAAAAAAAGAACATTTTGCACCTTTAAAAAATCTCATTCAAAAATCTGAATAGTAAACAGCTGTAACAATCAACAGGAAATAATTTTTGTTGTTGTTGTTCTTTTTTTAATTGGAGGATAATTGTTTTACAATACTGTGTCATATGACCCAGCAATACCACTACTGGGCATATACCCTAAGAAAACCATAACTGAAAGAGGCACCTGTACCCCAATCTTCATGGAAGCACTTTTTACAATAGCTATAGGACATGGAGAAGAAAATGGCAACCCACTCCAATATTCTTGCCTGGAAAATCCCATGGACGGAGGAGCCTGGCAGGCTACAGTCCCTGGGGTTGCAAAAAGTCGGACACGACTGAGCAACTTCACAACCAACTTCGCAATAGGACATGGAAGCAACCTAGATGTCCATCAACAGATGAATGGATACAGAAATTGTTGCACATATATACAATGGAATATTACTCAGCTATATAAAAAAAAGAATGCATTCTAGTCAGTCCTAATAAGGTGGATGAACAGGAAATATTTTAAGTGTTCTTTGCAGATTGCCATAAATTCTCTGTTGCCCTCTTACCAGAGTTTGTTCTGACTTGCATGTGTTTTCAAAGGCTGAAACCCCTGATGAACAGCCATCAGTATGCAGCCACATTCTTAAAGGATATAAATTCAATCTTTGTTATCTGAGAATGCTGGAAACAGAAATAAAGAGCTCCTCTGAAATTCACACTCAAAATTGTAATCCCTCTTTCTCATGAGAGCTTTTCAACCATTCCCAGTTCTCAAGTATCCAAAAGAGACAAGAAAACAAGAAATTGTAACCATGATGTGAAAACATAACTGTTTTCTTCTCTCTCCTGTATTTCTTTCTTGCCACAGTCCATTCTGGGGGAAAAAAGGAAGCTCCTATGTGAAATGAGATGGTAGGTAGAGAAGCAGGGCGGGGATAAAGAGGGTCCCATAGTGAGTTATTATCACAGGTCTAGTTGCCAGTATGATGATCATTATACTATTAAAAAGTAACTAATTAAAATAATATAAAATAAAAGAGGGCCATAAATGTACCAGTGATGACAGAGTGCCCTGTATCAAGGATGATGATTATTTCAGTCCTAGGTACCTGTGGTCCATTTTAAGAAAGAAAAAAATGAGATGGTAATGCAGGCACTAACTGTCAGACCTTCCAGAGCTCACCAAACTCTTTAGCCAGGCCTGCCTCACCGGCACACAACCTGTGCATTTAGAAGGGTCCCGTACTTCCTTTCATATCCTACTGCTGCAAACTGGAAATTCTTAATAATTTTTCAACAAGGAGTCCTGCATTCACTTTTCACTGGACTCCACAAATGGTGCAGTCAAGTCAGTCCTGTCCTTGGGTTTCTAGATATTAAATTTACTTCTAGTTCCCACCTCACTGGAAAAGACTTTAATGCTGGGAAAGATTAAAGGCAAAAGGAGACACGGGCAGCAGTGCATGAGATGGTTAGATAGCATCACTGAATCAACAGACGTGAATTTGAGCAAACTTGGGGAGATAATGGAAGACAGAGGAGCCTGGCATCCTGCAGTCCATGGGGTCACAAAGAGTCAGACACGATTTAGCGACTGAACAACAAGAAGCAGCTAGTTCCCAATAATTTTGTGCCACCCAACGTTTATCTGTTTAAAATTTGCTACTTCTTACCAACAATTGTTAACATAACAGTCAGGTGAGACTCTAAAGCAGTCTTATATCCTGTTACTCAAATCAGTGCTGCACAGGCTCCAAGGGACCTGAAGTGATCTGCAGTACTTTAAAAACTGCTTCTGTGAGCAAAAACTTCGCATAGAACCCACTGGCTATGTCGCCACTCAAAAACAAATGCACCGAAGCCTGAATCTCATTCCGTTCATCTCAACTGCTGGATAATGCAAATCCGTGCTCTTAATAGTCGCCCAAATTCGACTGCACACAGAACAACAACAACAAAATTTCTCAGCAGTTCCCTGTGGTGGGAGGATTTCAAATAAAGATTTGGGGAAAGCCTCATTTTCAAGGATTAGGTGAGCCAGCATTTTGTGTTCCTGAAATGTCCTGTGTCTATAACGATCAGGTAGAGAAAGTCATTTCAAGTTCAAATATAACTTGGCGATTGCCACATGGTGCCGAATCTTTCCACCCCTAAGACTTCAAAAACCCAATCAGACAAGTGGCCGTAATCTGACTCCCGGCGCACTGGGAGCCGTGGGGCTGGCAATGTGAGCGCTGCACTCTGGCCGGGGGAGGCATGAGTGACAGACCCGCAGCGAGGCGGTGGGGGTAAGTCCTTCTTTGCCTTAAGGGAACAATGCTGAGGCTCGGATGAAAGATGAAACTTGGGACTCTTTTATTACAGATACGTGTGCTGCTCAGGCAGAATCTAGAAGGAAACTCTAGGGCAGGTGGTTCTTCCAGGGCTGGGTATGGGCATACTCATAAGAGAGGCAGAGAGAGGGCAGAAGAAAAAGGGGGATGATTTACAGCAAAAATCCTCCATATATTGGAGACCTATAGCCCAAGAAAATGCCTCTATGGAGTCTATGGAGGTAAATCTATCATCTAGTATTTTTCATCAGAAAAATCATTCATCTAGGGGCTCAGCTGTCCAGAAGTGGATCAGGCTGGGGGTTCGGCTAGTAAGTAATGTTGTCGGGCTCTCTATAACCCGGTCACATCAACAAACCCCCTTTGTTCTGGAGCAAAAGGGGAAAAAGCACAACAAATGGTATTGATGCATTTCCAGGGAGTGTGAACAGGGAAGGGAACATTGACCGGTAGATAACTCAGAGGGGCTGCGAAAGAGCTGAGCTGAGCGCTTGTCAAGACAGAGGTATGTATGTGCCGCCAGGGGACCCTGGGGTTCACAGCCCTCTGAAGTTGGTCATTCTGCCCTGGAAAGAGATCAGATTCTGCGGATTTTCAAAGAAAACTAAAGGCATGCTCAAGGTGTCTGTTTGTTTACTTCAGAGGTTGGAGGGGGGTTGTTTTTATTCCTCTGGCTGATGAAGTCTTGAAGCTGAAAGAGCAACTGAGCTTCTGAGATTGGGTCTCTGGAGAAGGTGCAGAGAATGAGCAGGGAAGGTGAGGGAGAGGGTGCAGGGAGGAGGCGGCCTGTCCCCAGGGCATGCCTCTCCCTGGGCTCCCTGTGTGGCTGCTGAATGGGCCCTGCCGAGTCCTGCCCACCTGGCTGCCTTAGCTTCCTGCCTCTCCCTTTTTTCCCACTAAATCTGGCCACAGAGGACCAGCCCCTGACATAGCACCTAGCCCTCTGCCATCCTGGCTACAGCCGTGGGCTGCTGGTAAGTTCTAAAGCCACTTTTGAAACTTCTTTTTTCAATTTGTGAATTTCTCCCCCTTTGGGATATTGTCATTTCTCCCCCAGGGCACCCTCGCTGGCTGCCTCGCTCCAAGCACTGTTTTGGTCTCTTTATTTTCTCTTTCTCTAGGGAGTGTGATGTCAGTGTCCTCCCAGCTGGGGTTTCTCCTAATTGCATGATTTGCTTAGAGCTGTTCACTGGGATAGGGGATGCTCCAGACAGATGGAGCTGGCTGGTCCCCTTCTGGAGCCACCTAGGCTTGGGCAGAAAATGGGTTTCGCTTTCCAGCCCTGTAGCAAAGCCCCATGTCAAACCAGGGGCTGAGTCAAGATCCTAAAGGTCAAGGCAGGGTTCCCCTGGCGCTTATAGGCACAGTTCTCACCCACTGGCTCAACCAGACTAGGATCCTGGGGACTCGATGGGGGAGGGAAGCGCCCATGCTCAGAAGAACTGCGATAACTCTAATCTGTTAAAATACCTGGCTTTCTTGCCTGCCTTTGGGTGTGTTAAGTTGCTTCGGTCGTTTCCGACTCTTTGCAACACCAAGGACCGTAGCCCATCAGGCTCCTCTGTCCATGGGATTCTCTAGGCAAGAATACTGGAGTGGGTTGCTGTGCCCTTCTCCAGGGGATCTTCCCAATCCAAGGATGGAACCCAAGTCTCCTGTATTAGCAGGTGGGTTCTTTACCACCAGCGCCACCTGGGAAGCCCACCTTCTCGCATTACCCTTTTCATAGTCCCCTGGGATGAGTCTCACTAAATGCTTTCCACATTCCATCACTCTCTCCTACCCCATCACAGACCAAGGATAAGGGCAAATGTCTTGAAAAACGGGGTCACTGGGATGATTGTCCCCCAAGAGGAATCCTAGTCATGTCTTGCCATTAATATCCTCAAAGCGCATCCCTTCTCAGCTGTGAAGATCCCAAGGTACTAGCAGGGAAACAGTGGAGGAAGAGAGGGTCTTCCTTCCCAAAGGCTGCCTTGCTCCTCCCCCCAGCCTTCACGTCCCCCCCCACCAATCCTCCCCACCCACTCAAGGCACAGCAAGCTCCCGCAGAAGAGGTACCGGCAGATTTAGAGAATGCCATCAAGAAGACACTAGAGAAAAACCACTTTCCAGAGCCTCCTGCTTTGAGGCCCATGGTCTTCCTGACCACCTTCCCCTTGCCCAGCGGCCTTCCGCCCCTCTCCCCAAGTCGCTGTCCCTCGCAGTTGGCGGCTAGGGTGCCGGGGGCGCTGCCCGCACACGCTGGCCTCCAGGATCCCTCTGGGAGGATTTTATCAGAGGTGAACATCAAGGGATGGGGAGTCAAGCCCAAGAAGGGACAGTCCCTCAACCCTGCAGAAGTACCGCAGAGGCCAGAATGCACTTCTAACCTATCTCCCGTGTCGGACGAGATGCCTGGGACCCAGGGGTGGGTGGGCTTCCCGGAGCCGCCCCGCCCGGGCGCTCCTGGTCCCGGGCGGCCTGCGCTGGACCTCCGGACCAGGCGGGCTCTAGGACTTCTCCCCACGCTGGCCAGGAGAGCACGGCAGCGTCCTCGTCCCAGTTCTGGGTCCCAGCTCTGCTGTGCGAGTCCCCACTGCCCGTATCAGTCAAAAGACATCCTCAAAAGATAGCCTTCCTGGCTTCCTCACAGAACACCCCTTCATCAGAGTCTCCACTGGAGGAGAGAAGGGAGAGTCAGCTCTCAAAATCCATTTCCAGAATGCCATTTGAACCAGAAAGTGCAAAACTGGAAAAGACCTCTCTTTCTTATGGCCGTAGGTTCCAAATAGAAATGACGTGTAAAAAGTACACTGAAAATGTAAAAAGTTGCTCAGAGGGAATTAACTACAAGGTAAATATACTTAATTCTTTAAGGAACTTGATCCAGATATTTTCCTTTCTAGGGACAATTCAGATAATTTTTCAGTGAAACTGGATGATCTTTGGATATTAAATCAAAGGGGATCAGAATGACAATCTCTTGATTATTAATTAAGGAGATAATTAAGTAGCTAAGGAGATTTTCCCGAAGCATCCTTTCTTTGTATGCAGATGACCTTGGGGAGGCTTTATATGCAAATAAACTTTGGTGGGAGGTGCCCCACAATAGGCAAGACTGAGGGCCTGCTGCTGCTGTTTGGTGGCTCAGTTGTGTCAGACTCTTTGAGACCCCATGGACTGTAGCCCGCCAGGCTCCTCTGTCCATGGAATTTCCCAGGCAAGAACACTGGAGTGGGTTGTCACTTCCCTCTCCACAGGATTGTCATGACCCAGGGATCGAACCCACATCTCCTGCATTGGCAGGCAGATTCTTTACCACTGAGCCACCTGGGAGCCCGAGGGCCTGGCCATCATCTCAGGAGACTCTGATTCAGTAGCTTCTGATGCCAATTTTGCTTTTTCTTTTCAGTAAGTGTGGACCTTTGTGTACAAGAGAGAGTATCATGGTGGCCTTCAAAGGGGTCTGGACACAAACTTTCTGGAAGGCAGTCACTGCGGAATTTCTGGCCATGCTTATTTTTGTCCTGCTCAGCCTGGGATCCACCATCAACTGGGGTGGAGCAGAAAAGCCATTACCTGTCGACATGGTTCTCATCTCCCTCTGCTTTGGACTCAGCATCGCGACTATGGTCCAGTGCTTTGGCCACATCAGTGGTGGCCACATCAACCCCGCTGTGACGGTGGCCATGGTGTGCACCAGGAGGATTAGCATCGCCAAGTCTGTCTTCTACATTGCAGCTCAGTGCCTGGGCGCCATCATTGGAGCCGGAATTCTCTACCTGGTCACGCCTCCCAGTGTGGTGGGGGGCCTTGGAGTCACCACGGTACCATCTTTAGCTGTTGTTTTCAGTCTCGGACTCCAGGCAGCTTATATGGAGTGCTAGATGACACCCTGGTGACCTTAGAGTCTTTCCTAAAATTGCTAATTTATTCCCAGGGGTTGTCTGATAACTCTTGATAGGGGTGCAAACTGATTCCAGCCACACTGAATATATCATATAGAGTCATTATTTGCTGTTGAATGACTTGAATAGCACTAAGTCTGGGCAGCACAAAAATTGTGTTGGGTTCTTTTTTCCTCTTTCTCTCCATCCCAGTGACTGCATTGACTATATATATAACATAAGACATTTTTATTACAATTATTTGTTGGTTCACTAGCAGAAGGAACAGTTTTATTTGTTACCATGAACATGAGGTTTAAAACATCAAGGGTCACACTCAAAAAAATGAATTGGCATTTGATCCTGGTTTTGTTCTTAGCTGATTAAGTATATCATTTGTTAGCTCAGCACAGGCGTTGATTAAAAAACCACACACAGTTAAATTTTAATTGAAGTATATATTAATTAATTTAAACCTAATTAATAAATTTAATCTTTGCCTTATAAAATTACAAGACTCTCAAGAAACTCTTTTATAACTTAAGTGCAGCAGTAGCATATTTTGCTTTCTTTGTAGAAAAGAACATTCAGCACAAACTCCCACTTGGTCATTATAAGATTAATTAATTATCTGTGCTGGCCCAAAATAAGTATTTATTTTTGAGGGGGGAGATGCATCTCTCAATCAGGGGTGGAACAGAAGACTCAAACTGACCATCAGTTTTTATAGGAATAAAATGTGCCTTTCACAATGATATGTTATCACAGAAAAGGTTCTCTTGTCAATTCAGATGGAGTATTTTTCTGTCTCCAGGTTCACGGAAATCTTAGCGCTGGACACGGTCTCCTGGTGGAGTTGATAATCACATTTCAGTTGGTGTTTACTATTTTTGCCAGCTGTGATTCCAAACGGACTGATGTCACCGGTTCCATAGCTTTAGCCATTGGGATCTCTGTTGCAATTGGACATTTATTTGCAGTAAGTTTCCAAGCTCCTTTAAATAACGGATCCACGTTGTTTAGCCTCACCCTTCAGCTGGCCTGAAGATGTTGCGTTTCACAGCTGTAGTTCTTTAGTATCCAGCCTCTTCTGTCCATTTTAGGTTATTGTTTTGCTAACTTTGTGATGAGAATGTTGCTAAGGCTGCTAACCTTCCTCTAACTGACTTGGCCAACAGTGACATAATGCCATGAAGGCTACCTGTTAGCCCTGTTTCAGCAATGTCTGAAGTTGTGTTCTTTTCCCTTGTAGATCAATTACACTGGTGCCAGCATGAACCCCGCCCGATCCTTTGGACCTGCAGTTATCATGGGAAATTGGGAGAACCACTGGGTAACCATCATGTTCATTGTTCCTATTTTCCTAAAGTTGAGGACAATGAGCCATAGAGCTTTTTTTCCCATTATTTTGCTCACTAGTTTCTCTTTCACCCAACTGTAACCCCCCCACCACCACTTTATTACCTCTTTCATAAAGACTAGGGACAGACTGGGACAGATTTTATCTGCTGTAAAACATTTCATATCTCTTTTGAGCCTTTAGTGATAGTCTTTTTTTTTAACCGCTGCTCTGCACACTGTATTCTGATAGACTTTGGCAGAATATATTGTATATGGAGGTTGCCTGGCTGTAACAAATTAAAATCAGGGTGGTGAAGTGAATATGATGTTTAAATAATTGAAAGTAAACCCTTCCCAGCAATGACACATAATATGCTTGCAAAACAATAAAAAGAAGAAAAAGAGAAATGCTTAAAAGCACATCGCAAAAATATTTACCCTTCTTGTTTACAAAAGCGTGAACCCAATTAATAGTATAGGAGTTGGAAGCATTTGAACTGCAGATGGTGAGGAATAGATAGTGCCAGAGCTTATGCTATTATCACCATAACCATAGCTGGAAAAATAAGTGACTTTCAGGAAAGACACAATTCTCACACCTCATGCCTACCCTACTTAATGTGGGGGCAGTGCTTCTAGAGAGCAGCAGTATCCATTAATACCACAGTCGATTTCTTTTCAATTGTTTCTTACCAAAAAGAAATTTAAATCCCTTAAATGAATAATGTGACAGTTCTGAAGATCTTTTACATACTGACTTACAACAACCAATAAAAATAGGTATATATAAGCCAGCTTCAAATGGGGCTAACTTTTATCTTCATGTATATGTTGTGAATGCTCTTTTACACCTTTTATTTTTAATTCACGAATGTAATGTTTTTTGTTTTATTGCTGTATAGTTGATACACAATTCTGTGTTAGTTTCAGGTGTACAGCAACGTGATTTAGTTATACACACAAATGTATGAATGTATATATATATTCTTTTTCGATTCTTTTCTGTGATAGATGTCGCTTATGTTTTAATGTCATGCATACAGGGGTTATTAACCCAGTCACATGCATTCATCCGTGATCTATGTTGCAAATGAGAAGAAACTGCCCCACTGCTATGTGCTTTCACTTCTAAGAAAAGTGTACCAAGTCTTTATGAGTAATCTATCCCATTAAATAAAAGCATGAACATCAGTGATCAAAAGCAAGGATTTGGACCCGGCCATGAAAAAGCTTAGTCAGCAATACTATCCATGCAATTGGTCATTTTGCCACTGAAATTCCCATGTATGTCTCTAAGGACTTGCCACATTAACAGGAATGGAAACGCAGTATATAGATCTCAGGGCTTCCCAGGTGGCACTAGTGGTAAGCCACCTGCCAATTTGGGAGATGCAAGAGACACCGGTTCGATCCCTGGGTCGAGACGATCCCCTGGAGGAGGAAATGGCAACCCACTCGAGTATTCTTGCCTAGAGAATCCCATGGACAGAGGAGCCTGGTGTCATGGGGTCACAAAGAGTTGGACACAACTGAGCAACAGAACACAGTATATAGATCTTATGATAAAAGTTCAACTTTTAGTTCAACTTATACACTCAAACAATTTTTCTATTTGAAATTTAGAAAAATGAAAAATTTTAATCCATGAGGACTTTAAAATGTAGATGAAAACATGTGTTTTTATTAATTATTTGAGTTGTGATACACTAGTTAAAATTTGAGTGGCAAAAAAAAATCCTTAGCTTGTTGACTGAATCTAAGGTTCCCCTTGTTGCTATAACACTTAATCCTACTGAAAACTAATGTCCGTTTTGTAACAATGGTTGTGTAAAATTAACAATTAAAGTATATCTGTAAATAGGTAGACTGATAGATGAAAATAGCAAGATATTAATGATGAATTTTGCGTGTGGTATAATAATATTTTTTAGTCTTCTTTTCTGGATTTTCTGGATTTTTAGCAGTAAAAATTCTTTACCTTTATGAATTTTAAAAGTTAAGGGGCATTATAACTTTGGAAATAGCAACTTGAAACTGAGATTTGTTTTGAGAGCATGCAGCCAGATGTCTTCTGAATAAGTGTTTTGAAGGAACTGTAATTATTTAGCAGTCCTTTGTCTCTCTTGTGGAATTTGGAGCTTATGGAATAGAGCATACCAAATGAGATCTTACCAAAGGAATGTAGCACAAAGACATTTAGAGGAGGGCTCTCATTTCCCCTTTGAAAGGGCATTAAGAAGGTCAACTCTGACATGATTTCTTTCATGTTCAAGATAAGGAACTTGGTTCTTGCAGCCACTTTGTCAACAATTTCCCTGTAAAGTGTATGTGTTCCGCTTCAGCTTAAGTTTGAATTTTATTTATACTGTGCAATGAGGGTGCTAAATGAATTTAATTTCCACAGAGTGGAAATTTAACCCAGAAGCATTCATCTGATTTTTTTTTCCAAATGAGAGAAGTGTAGCATGTGTGTGTGTATCTGTGCTAAGCTCTTCGGTCGTGTCCAACTCTTCACGACCCCATTGACTGTAGCCCACCAGGCTTCTCTGTCCATGGGCTTCTCCAGGAAAGAATACTGGAGTGGGTTTCCATTCCCTTCTCCAGGGGATCGTCCTGACCCAGAGAACGAACTCCTGTCTCTTATGTCTCCTGCATTGGCAGGCAGGTTCTTTACCATTAGCGAGTATAATAGAAAACAGCATAATGGTTCGAAAGAGCTTTGAAATCAGACAGACCTGAAATCCCAGCTCAACCACTTGCTAAGCATAAATTTTTAAGCAAGCTTCTTACCCTCTCTGCATATCCATTTTCATACCCATAAAATGGGATAATAATAATATCTATCTCAAAGATCAGTTAGAATAAAATGAGTTAATACAAGTTAAGCACTGAATACAGCCAGCCCAGAGAAAGTACTCAATAAACAGTGTTTGGCATGCTGCAGTCCGTGGGGTCACAAAGAGTCGGACACAACTTAGTGACTGAACAACTGTTGCTCAAGTCCATCTGCTGAATGAACGTCTAATGCTCCACAATCTGAAAGTGAAAATCTTAGTTTCTCAGTCTTGTCTGATTCTTTGCAACCCCATGGACTGTAACCTAGCTACCAAGCTCCTCCTCTTGCCTGGAATTCTCCAGGCAAGAATACTGAAGTGGGTAGCCATTCCCTTCTCCAGGGAGTCTTCCTGAGCCAGGTCTCTCACATTGCAGGCAGATTTTTACTGTCTGAGATCCTATAGTCTACATGTACTCTAAAGCAAATGTTAGAGTTTATCCAATCTCAAAACTTAGTTTATTCTAGACACATAACTAATATGATAGAAACTTCTAGTTATTGAATTAAAATCCTATGGGATGGCAAATCCTCTACTCACCATCATCCATAAACTCAGCACAGATTTTTCCACCAAGTCATCAGTATAAGAACCATGAGGATAAATGCACTCTGCAAGAAGATCAATGGACAAACCTTGAGGTTTTCTCTTAAAACAAATCACCAAATTTCAGAGAAAAAAAACATGTAACATAAGGAAAGTGACTTATAGCCAGCCTAGACCCATACATCTTTAAATTGTCTAGGAAACATGGAAAGGAGCAAGTTACTATGAAACTGGAACTCTTAAGTACTTTACAAGTATTATTTCAATTTAATCCTGACAACGGTGAGGTGTGTATTATTATTATTCCTGTTTTGCATCTGATGGAATTAAGTGTTCATGAGGTTATGTAATGGATGCAAGCAGTCACAAAATTGCTAAGTGGTAGACCTCAGATGCCATTTATCATGCTGTACTGAATAATTAAAGACCCAAGTGGTACGATCTGTACCATGATTGTGATTATGTAGAAAACCAATATAAGATGGCAATATTAAGAAAACAAGTATTGATACTTTCCAGAAAATTTTTTCTCTATTTTAGTTAAATAAGTTTTAGTGTCTTTTTAATTTATAGTACCACCAAAGAGGACCTATCTTTCAGGATTATCTGAAAATGGAAAGAACATAATGAAAGCAGGAAAAGAAAAGAGGAAACAGTCTTCTTATTTTCTGTTCAAAATGTTATTTAGTAATATATGGATCTCAGACGTAGATTTAACGTGCTTTCTTATTTTGTTTCCAAGGGTCTCTTTTTATGCATGCCATATTTGCTCTCAATTTAAATCAGCAAAGTTCTATATTCATGCATTGTTCAGAGAAATAGTTTTACTCTACTTATGCTCTATAACTCTTCCATCTTTCTCCCAGATATATTGGGTTGGACCAATCATAGGAGCTGTCCTTGCTGGTGGCCTCTATGAGTATGTCTTCTGTCCAGATGTTGAACTCAAACGTCGATTTAAAGAAGCCTTCAGCAAAGCTGCCCAGCAAACAAAAGGGAGCTACATGGAGGTGGAGGACAACAGGAGTCAGGTAGAGACCGACGACTTGATTCTAAAACCCGGAGTGGTGCACGTGATCGACATTGACCGGGGGGAGGAGAAGAAAGGGAAAGACCCATCTGGAGAGGTGTTGTCTTCAGTATGACTAGCAGGCAGCACTGAAAGCAGACAAGAGCCCTTAGAACTGTCCTCAGATCTCCTTCCACCCATTAAGGAAACAGATTTGTTATAAATTAGACATGTGCAGGTTTGTTGTTTCATGTCATATTACTCAGTCTAGACAGTAAATATTTCATTATTTACCAAGGAGGACTGGAAGAAACCTATCATGAATTTCAAATCTAAAAAAAAAAATCTTTTTGAAGTATCCCCAAAGCAAATGTGTATCTAGTTTATCTATTTGACATTAATTGATAATCAATTTAAAATGCTATCAAGATTTTGTTAAGGCTTGCCTGACATATCTATCACACAGACATAACCTATCAGCTTATTTCCTCTTCCTTGTAACTGGTATTGCCAATCCTCATCTGAGTATTTATTCTTTTAAATCCAGTTTGTCAATGGCAAAATGCAGAGTATGTCACAGAGTCTTGCACATTCGAGAGAGGAAAATATAACAAACTCTTTTACATGCAATCCCTTATGTTTAAACTACCTTGGCAAATGAATATTAATGAGTCATTGCTAATGAGTTGTTTTCATTTATATTTCAAATACCCAACTTTCAACCCAAACTCAGTTCATAATATTTCTTCCTCCTCCTCACTGTCTCTAGGGTAAATATGGATCTAAAGCCCAGAAATTTGAATAATGTTCATAAAATTCTTTATGTTTATTCACCTAATAAAACATCTACATCATAAGGTACCTATTGAGACTCAGGACAAACAGACCTGAAAAATTATATGGGGGTGGGTGGAAACTTCCCATCATACAAAAATCCTGTGGAAAAAGGCAATCTGTAGGATGGTTTCAGATGATCTGTTTTCAGTGCATGTCCTCAAATACACCACATGAGTTTAACAATCTAAACTTGTAACCACTTAACCATTTGCTTATTTTTTTTTAATTTATTGGCAAAACTGGGTTTTTTTTTTTTGTTTGTAATTTTGGTTAACTGTACTTAAACATTAGCTGAGACATATTTTTGATAACAAGAACATAACTAGTTGAGTTCTGAGTTTTTGTTAATTATTAAGCTCTGCTCATTCTAGAAGGTGTACACACTGGTCCTGCCAGCCCCAATCGCTGCTACCCTCCCACTTCTCATGACATTTATTGATAATCTTCACTGTGCCTTTGTTGATCATCTTCATTGTACACGTAATGATATTTTAATGAACTAAAATGCACGAAGGACAAGAACAACAAGACTGCAAAATAAAAGGGTGAGGACATCAAAATCCTCTCTATTCCAAGCTGACTAGATGACAGTCTTTCATTTGTAGAGATACTGTATGTAACCCAATGTGGTTTTTAAGAATTTTCATTATTGACTCATTTGTTTGTCAAAATAATTTGGGTTTTTTTTTTTTTTTTTTTCTGTACTGCTTTGCCTTATGTCGGTAAAATTGTCTCTAGAAATGCCAGTTGCTGTCATCTAAACCCCAGTCTGTTCTAGCCTTTGTTTTAGACAAAGAGCTGCAAACGTCGATTTCACTGAACAAAAGCTAATAGTAAAGCAAAAACCTATCACTGCAAAGAGTGGCTTGTAAATAGCTGATAATCAAGGGCTTTCTTCTCCCACACACAGTTCCAACTGCGTGTCACTTTTCAGTGTTAATGGCAGCTGTGTGTCTGTTGCAGTGAGATAATGGACCACTATTAAATCTGATTTTCTTCGGTGCTAGGAAAGGAATGCATAAGGTTCCAAGAGAGGCATCACACCAGGGGAGTCCCCAGAAGTCCCACTGTCATCTTTTTGGCAGGTGCCTAAATCCCAGGTCCCTTTGGTGGCCGTCCACACCCTCCATCACTGAGGCTCGCTGCTTCCTGCTTGGGACAGCATCTATAGGAACTAGGGTGTATTTCTAAGGATGGTTTATGCCCATCTTTTCATGTTTGCTCAATATATCATTAAAGGCTTAAAACTGGGAGTGGTTTAGCTCAAAAGATAATGCTATCAACCATAGGCAAACATGCCAGTTCAAAAATAAGTTAGGTTAGCAAGGGAAAGGGTCTTCCCTGGTGGCTCAGATGATAAAGAATCTGCTTGCAATGGAGGAGACACAGGTTTGATCCCTGGGTCAGGAAGATCCCTTGGAGAAGAGAATGGCAACCCACTCCAGTATTCTGGCCTGGAGAATTCCATGGACAGAGGAGCCTGGCTGCAAAGAGTTGGACACAACTAAGCAACTAACACACACATCAAGGGAAAAAAGGAAACATTTTGAATACACTTAATGTTTACTGGTGTAGGATCATTTTTATTCAGCCATATGGTTTACTTCTTATACAGTCAATTTTACACTTACTTCCAGTTAGAGCATTTGATAAGCTATCACTGGAAAAAAAAAAAAAACCCTCATGAATTATATTTTGGTCATTTGTTTTCCAGCAACAAGCAGAGTACCTGGCACATAGTAGGTATTCAAAACAAGTGTGTTAGTTGAGAAAATATATATATACATTTCATTTGTGATTTAAGGATATAAATAATTTTCTTTTCATCTTTATTTTGTTCAATATTTTATAGAAGCATGAGTTCAAGGAGTACTAAGGGAAGGCCATATAAATGTAAAAACCATCGAATATATTTTTGCCTTCTACTATTTTAGGGGCATGCAGCGAATGAAAGCTTCTGCACTTTCCTTTCCCCGCATATGAGACAACATATTTTGTATTTCACTCAAGGCTCTACCAGTAAAAAGTAATGAAATTGTACCTTTCTAATGACATCTATGCAGCAGGGGTCTTTTGCCTTGTGGATGACACCAAATTATCCAAGTGTATTAAGAGACTGGGGCTTTTTCCTTTAATCCCTTCTTATTAATGAAGTGCATCGTGCTGCTCCCAGGAGAGTGCTGCTGACAGATATACAGAAAAGAGATCAGAGAGAAAAAACTGGAAGGACATAAATGAATTATACCCAGCCAGGAAACGATGCCAGCCGCCTCTTCCCTAAGGAAAAGTACAACAAGCACCCCCCGCCCCAATTGTAAGGTGGTCCCTACATCACAAATGTATATAGTTTGCCAAAGGAGTACAAAGGGTAAGAGTTATTTTTTAAGTTTCCAGGGCTTTCTTTAAAATTGGGGGTCCAGAGTTTGAAAGTATGTTTTCATTGTAGAAGATGACATTTTCTTCAAAGAGTTCTCAACTTTTATACTGGAAGGAAGTATTTTCTGGTATCTAAATAGTTGCTTAAATGTAACATTCTTACACTTCATTTCTGCCATTTGATGTTTTTCCTATATTCTTGTATTTTCCCCCTTTTGATCCTTTTACTGATGCAGTTGGTAGGTGCTGGCTCAGTCTTGAAGATTTCACAAGATTAGAAGTATTTTGCTAACACATTTCCCTGGTGGCTCAGACGGTAAAGAATCCGCCTGCATTGCGGAAGGCCTGGGTTCGATCCCTGGGCTGGGAAGATCCCCTGGAGGAGGGCATGGCAATCCACTCCAGTATTCTTGCTTGGAGAATCCCATGGACAGAGGAGCCTGGTGGGCTACAGTCCCTGGGGTTGCAAAGAGTCGGACACGACTGAGCAACTAAGCACAGCACCCAGCACATGACGGAATTAAGCCATCTAATTATTAGAGGTCTGATTCTAGATAGCACAGAATATTCTTCTTAGACCATGAAACCAGGCAACTCACTTACTGATTTAAACTCCATAATGAACCAAAATATTCCAAAATAGAATAGCACATTCAAATACTAGAATTGATCCCAGTGAAGCTCTCTGTTGCAGCCTGTTGACACTGTTTCCACATGCTGTGAACATGTGACAGATAAATTGCCTTTGTGACAGCTAAGAATGACAATGCGAGCCCAACAGACCAACTTATCAGACAAGAGAAAGCTGATATAAATTCTCATCATAAGCACTATAGAATATGCAAACTCAGGCTATTTGATACCTGAAAGTCATTCTGTCTTTCCCAATATGTTGATGGCATCAAAATTATTAGAAAAGTGTGTTTACTCTCTGGAAAGTGTAATGTAACACTCTCTTTACCCCAAATTGTGTACATTTGCATTGCTTTCATAGTACTTTACAGATCACTCCAAAACAGCTGTAACTTTTGAAACCCTCTTCCCTAAAATACATGCAAGATATTTAATCCAGGGCTTTAAAACTGTGGCTGCTCACTTTGTCAAATGACAATAATCTATGAAAATACAGATAAAATAAATGTTATGCAACATGTACGATTAACATTAAACTTTAAAGCAGTTATAGCATTACCTATGCATGTTAAAACTCAAGAGCTAAAAAATACACTGAATTTATATAACCCATCAGAATGTCTTTCTAGATTCTCTTCAGGATTAATTAAATAAACATGCAATTTATAAAACTATATAAACAATTGTTTATCACTTTTATGACTCAAATCACAATAAAATTGTAATTCATGATAAACTGGTGAGAATAAACTGAACATATGGTTATATTCACAATTATTCATTAACTGAAATGTTATTCCAGTGTTAGAGCTAATGTTAAGGAGATTGAAACTGTAATGTCTAATATTTGGAATAATCTATTAAAGTGTTAGCACTGTGGTTGATTTCCATGAATTATGTTGATCTCATATTACTAAGCTTGTGCAAATAAAGTGTTTAATATTTTAAAAGGTAAGCATTGTGTTTGATGATTTTGAAAATTCATCCACAGCTTTTGCTCATTTCATCTTGAAGCATCATTGAGAAGGACCGGGAGGTTTAGATATTTGAGTACAATTAACACCAAATGAAATGGTTGTGGAATCCATATAATAAAATATATTTCTGAGAGCCTACAGAGTACACAGTATGTTAGGTCCTCATATAGACAGTGAAAATGTTTTTGTGGGCTTAATTCTAAATGTTCACATCTGTGCAAAACAGACCATTGAATATCAGCTATCATTATAGAGAGTCAAAGAGTGAAGACTTAAACAACTGTGACTCAAATGAGGCTGGTATTGCAAAATAGACGATCCATCCTCAGGGCATTTGGCAAATTCTGCCTACCCAGATGGATAACGTAGCCTCAGTGAGTATCAGTTTACTCCCTTGGGTTCTCGGTTGGAACCTCTCAATTTTGAGAGGTTACAGACCTTCAGGGAAGGATTGAGGACAATCATTTATGTAACATGCAACCCATCGGAAGAGTGGTGAATGCTGCCTTTAAGAGCCAGGTGGATGTGAACCTTTTATTGCATTTGTCACATTGTAGTGAAATCATTTGTGTAGGTTTCTGTCTCTCCTACTAGGTTTTAAACTCCTTAAGGGCTAAGACTATGTCTTATTCTCAGCACTGAGAATTAGGCTTGACATTTCTCTCAATAAATGCTTGTTGCATAAATTAATAAATAACTTAAAGAATATCTCAATCATTAGGAAATACCACAAAGCACCATACCTTGATCTAGTTGGTTTTTACTGTATAGGTGTGTGCAAAATATTTGAATGCATATAGTTCCAGTTAGGAGTCCAAAATTAGCTCAAACACTAAAGAAAAGAAAAGGGAAAAATGCACTTTAGAAAGAATAAAACACTAACTGGATTTCTAAAATGTATACCTAATGTGTAAGCAACGAGACATGTTTTAATTGCTATATTTATATGATGGCCAGATGTTAGATGAAATTTAGCTCTATGAGTATTTCAGCAAGAAAAGTATTTTAAAAAGCATGGGAAGCTAGAAAATAAATGTCAGCTCGATTTTAGATAATTATGCTGCTTGGAAAATGTCCAAAGCAGTATGTCACCTGAATTAATTCTTAATATTTTTTAGTTTTTTTCTACATCTTCATTCCTTGGGTTTCAAGAAGACATTAAAGACCCCAAAAAGCTAGTTGAGTTCTGCTGCCTCCACATGTTCAGAGGTCTCTGAGAAACCATGAGCATGATGTTTGCAACCTCTGAGCACAGAATAGTGATAGCACATAGCTACTGCTCAACAAGGGGTTCCCTGGTGATTCAGACAGTAAAGAATCTGCCTGCAATGCTGGAGTCCTGGGTTCAATCCCTGGGTTGGGAAGATCTTCTGGAAGAGGGCATGCCAACCCACTCCAGTATTCTTGCCTGGAGAATCCCCATGGACAGAGGAACATGGCAGGCTACAGTCCATGGGGTCACAAAAGAGTCAGACATGACTGAGTGGCTAAGCACAGCCCCCAGCACAGTGCTCGGTAAATGCAAGATGGACGATTGGATGGAAAGATGGAGGGGTGGATGGATAGATGGATGAATGGATGGATGAGTGAAAGAAACTCTCCAGTCTGGAAGAAGTAAGTTAATCTGAGAATAGATGGAAATCAGAGCCTGTATGCCTTCTTCCTTTAAAAAAAATATTGGCCAAGGATCAAAATGGTAGAGGAGAAATGCACAGATTAGAATAACTATCAATTATGAGCATACACGGGGTGTCAGATTTTCTAAATATTGGTCTCAATCTGTCACTCTTCAAAACTCATTGTGGGGCAAGCATTACTATCTTTCCCATTTCCCAAGATGAGTGTCAAAGAGATTAAGCAAACTACTCAGAATTGTACCTAGTGCTAAAGCAAAACCAGGAACTCACATCCCTATTAATCCCAATCCCTCATGTTGTTTCCCTAAGTCACACAAAGTTCTCTCTTCCAACCATCAGCCTAATTTCCCATCAGCCATCAAGTGGCAAGAAACACCTTCTCCACACTAGGGGAAATCTTTATATACAGCATCAGTGAGGGATAGTAAGTTAAGTACTATAGATCTGGAGTACCTATTACAAATCTTAGACAAGATCCCAAATAAGAGAATAGAGTTGACTGCTACAATGTGTTTCATTAGATTGGGTAATTTAAAAAATTTTGATTGATTTTTATTTACAAAAATATTATAAAGACCACTAAAGATGATTTTCATTTGGTCCAGAAAAAAGAGATGAGGATTGATTGCAAAGGTACTGATTAGGTCTTCCACAATTCAATAATGATGACAACATGTAGTGTGCACTAGACATATATTTAACACTATGTAAAGAAACCTTACAAAGTAGATACTGCTATTATTCTCATTTTATAGGTGAGGAAACTGAGGTCTAAGATGGGTAAGTAAATAGTTCAAAGTCAGCTGCCAAGTGGGGGAAGTGAGATTTGAACCCAGGCAGTCTGTCCCACAGACTCAACTCTTAGTAGCTGTCCTGTACTGTCTCTTACCTGAGGTTGGGGTTTTTAGGCCGCCAGTCATGTCAACATTCATATCTGCTTTTTCCAAGCCTTTGATTCTTACATGCTAGACTTCAGCATGTTTGAATCTCTCCGCTGTTCACAACTTGACCGCTGGTTATCATTCTGACCACCTCTGAAGGAAGACTGAAACCCTCCAATGCAAATGCTACAAAGATAAATCAGCTGAACTTTAAAGTGTTTTTGAAAGGGACTGAATAGCCAAAAACCCACTTTCTTTTCTTGAACAGGGGTATGACAGATACTGCTCACTTTTTGTCAATAGCCCAGATTTCCTAACTGGCCTTTAATTTACCTAATCTGACAATTTCTCTCTGCCCTTCATTAAGATAATTAATATATATCTTAGTTCTTCTTTACCTACTAATCACCCAATCAATATGTATGCTAACACACCTATTTTGTTCAGGATCCTATAGAAAGCTTTAATAAATTATAATTTATTTATTAATTTTATTTAACATACAATTTTTAAAAAGGAAGCAATAAAATGTTGTTTGACAATAAACTGAACTAATAGTATGTGATAACTTATCCTATATTGGCCTATAAAGTGGATCGATTTTATTTGCAAAAAAATAATAATAATAAAGGTGGGGATTCCCTGGGAGTCCAGCACTTAGGACTCAGAGCTTTCACTGCCAGGGCTCAGGTTCAGTCCTTGGTCAGGGAACTAAGATCCTACACACAGTGCTATACAGCCAAAAATAAATAGATAAATATAACAATGAGTGAGCCAAGTACTAACACTGTTACAACGGCAACCGCTTTGGGAAATGAATGAGTAGAATGACTGTCATCAGTAAGTCCTTACCTCTTTGTGTTCAAGCCTCAGAACTGTAGCTTCAGTTCCCACCTAATTTGACTCAGACTTTCAGAAGACAAAAATCTTTTAAAATACAGGATAGAGATGTACTACCAGTGACTGGGGAACTATTTGTTTAAATCTGGGGCTCCCAAATGGTGACCTGAATGGAAAGGAAATCCAAAAGGGAGGACAAATATGATATATATAACTGATTCACTTTGTACAGTAGAAACTAACACAACATTGGAAAGCAACTATATTCCAATAAAAAAAAAAACATTAGTTAATTGATTTAGGGATCCCAAAGGGGAAAGATAAGAAAAAGGATGATCATGGGGGAGGGAGGGGAGACAGGAGTCCCTCACTAAGAGCAAAGTCAGAGGACAGGGGCTCCTATTTTCTTGCTCCCACAGTGTGGGAATTGTCAGGACAGCCTCTGCCCCTGTGCAGACAGAGGTGAGTCCCTGTGCTGAGTTATCATCCTATAATGGAATCAGTACCGGAAAGAGAACTGAACAAGCATCGTCTTCAACAATTTTAATAGTCAAAACCTCATGCTTCCCTGGCGGCTCAGATGGTAAAGAACCTGCCAGCCGATGCAGGAGACGAAGATTCAGTTCCTGTGATGGGAAGACAACGTGGAGGAGGAAATGTCAATCCCCTCCAATATTCTTGCTTGAAGAATCCCATGGATAGAGGAGCCTGGAAGGAGACAGTCTATGGGGTCAAAACGAGTCGGACACAACGGAGTGACTATCAAACCTGTGATCCCAGTGCTGCCATTTCAAGCTAAAGGGAAATACCTAGACTCCTCCCATGGAATAAAAGGACTCACCGAATTTTGATTTTTAGCAACAAATGCAGGGTGAGAGCAGGATCTCCCCACATCTCACACAAGAAACCTTGCCTTTATAATGTATTTCTTTCAAAAGGAAAAATGATGAGCCTCATCTCAGCACAAGGCTCTTGGAGATGACTTACCATACTAAGCTACTCCAAGATTTCGGTGGGGCTTCCCTGGTGGCTCAGTGGTAAAGAATTCACCTGCCAATGCAGTAGATACAGGTTTGATCCCTGAGTCAGGAAAATCCCCTGGAGGAGGAAATGGCAACTCACTCCAGTATTCTTGCCTGGAGAATCCCATGGAGAGAGGAGCCTGGCAGGCTACGGTCCACAGTGCCCCAAAGAGTCGGACATGACGGAAGCGATTGAGCACGCAGGCACAGGATTTCGGTGTCAAAACTTATCACAAAGGATCTTGCTGTTTCACAAACCAATCTTCTGAAAACGGTAACAGAAGAACAGAAGAAGGAGAGAGGCTGGCACTTCTCTAGTGATCTGCTGTAAGGAAAAGTCAGGAAAACTGATAAAGAGTATTCAGCCCTGTGGTGTTGGTACATTGTAGTTAAATCATTCATATTCTTTGAACTCTAATAAAAAATTCTCATCAAACAATGATGACATTTTCATCTCATCCAAGTTTAATCACAAGAGTATTGTAATTCTGATTTTCTTCACCTCCGTTCAAATTGAAAGTAATTGTCAGACGTCATTTTAATTCTAACCATTACATCCCTTCGTACATGGTCTCTCTCAAATTATTATGGCCCATTTTGTTCTGTAAGAGGTATGTCATTTTGTTCTATTATTCAAGCAGTTTTAAAAGAGCATTGTTACTGACCTACAAATAGTACATTTAAGGCTATTTTAAGAAGCATTTGGAAAAACAAATGAACATAAATGGAAAGTGTTTCCTTGAAACACTGAGAGAATGAGGGGTGATAAATTATGACTACTGAATTCCTAATGTTGGGAAAACACTTAATTGCCTGAATTCTTGATTGTTTCATTTTCTTTTTCTTAGTAACCTTCAGAATGCACAAATTTTGGCTTAAAATGTACAAAAGCAGAGGGAGCTCCCTTTTGGTCCAGTGGTTGGGAGTCTACACTTCCAATGCAGAGGGAAGAGGTTTGATCCTTGGTCGGGGAACTAAGATCCCATATGCCATGTGGCTTGGCCAAAATATATATATATTTTTTAAAAGCACCGGGCAGCAATGGAGATGCAGGCATAGAGAACAGGCTTGCAGACAAGGGCAGGAGAGAGGCAAGAGAGGGTGAGATGGATGGAGAGAGCAGCGTGGAAGCATATACACTAACACATGTAAATAGACAGACAGTGGAAATTTGCTATATGACTCAAGGAACTCAAACAGGGGCTCTGGGATAATCTAGAGAGGTGGGAAAGGGTAAGAGGTGGGAAGGAGATTCAAGATGTACATATGTACACCTATAGTTAATTCATGTTGCTATATGACAGAAATCAAACCAACACTGTAAAGCAATCAATCCATTTAAAATAAATATAATCATATATTTTTAAAAGCACAAAAGCAAAAAAAAAAAATTAAATAAAAGCACAAAAGCAGAGAGGTGAATACAACAAACTCATTTTATTTTCTTCCATTGCCATTTTTAAAAAATAACTCTGCTTCATTTGTGACGCACTCCTTGGATCTAGGCTGAGAAGTGGGAGCAAGTTTATCTTAATTGAGACAGAACTTCTTCCTGGGGATGGCAAGGGAGCCCTAACCATCACCTCCAAGGATATACGGAAAGCTGTCAAGATTTGGAATAGGATTTGGAATAATGTGTGTGTTGTATTTTCTAGGTTTTCCACAAAGGACATATATAGTACCATCAGAATCAGAAGAGGGGAGAAAATGAGTGAAATACATAAAAAGACCTAAGAGGTCTGATTTAATTAGATGCATCAGAGGGAGGATAGAATGCAGAGCCTTTTGGAAGGTAATGGTTCCGTGTCTGTGTTGATGTCCAAGAGCAGAAATGTCCCCCAAGGCAAGAGGGTCCTCCACTCAAATTTTTAAAATGGTAAGTGAGCAAGTGATAGAAAGGAGTCAAGAAGGTACTAGGGAGTCTGGGACCTGCTGCAGTAAACTTGGCTTGTAGATTTCTGTCATCTAAGACCTTGGACCCAGTGCAGCCAGAGCTTCTAATATTTTAGACAAACTGGAAATTCAAACTTGAGATGAAGTCTCCAAATTTTTTTTTAATGTAGGTTCACATGTATTTTTCTAAAATCACAGAAGCAAAGAAAAATACATCTGAGGCTGGGCCAGGCTCAAGATCTTTACTCCACAGCCTCTTGAACATCTTCATTCATATTCTTCAGACACCTCAAACGGAGCCTCTTCCAAGCTGAACTCATTGCCTTGATTTCTTCCAGCCTGTTTCTCCTCTTGTGTATACCAAACTGTAGAGTTATATAAGCCAAAACATGGCAGACATTGCATGTGGTCCCCGCTTCCCATTCAATGATCTGCCAAATCTAAGATCTCTTAAATCCTTCTTGCCTCCAGCCCTACTGCCTCTACTTTGGTTCAGACCAATGAAATCATCACCTACATAATTGTATTAGCCTCTGAACCCAATGGATTCCAACCAGGGGTGACTTTGATCCCCAGATAATAATTGTCAATGTCTGGAGATATTTTTTGCTGTTACACTGGAGGTGAACTTCTGACACCTAATGAGCAGATGCCAGGGTTATTTTGAACATCCCACAATGCAAAGAACATTCCTCCACTCTCTAACAAATAATTATCTGGCTCAATATTTCAATAGAACTGAGACTGAGAAACGCTATATGTAGTCTACTTACATTCAGTCTTGCTTCCCTCCAAGTGAGAATAATAAACTTCTTTTAAAAATGAAATCATATTTCAAGGTTATCTTTTTTAAATGAAATCATATCTTTCATCTTGTAGAGGTTATCTTCTAAATTAAATCATTATCTTCAAAGTTTATCTTCTAAAAATGAAATTATATTTCTTTAGTAAAATCTAAGAGATATTGATTATTTTTCTATCAAACTTCCTACACATATTTTGCAGTAAGAATCAGAAAATAATGGGTCTTCAGGTCTAGGAAGTCAACCTTTTTTGGGCTTACCCAATCAGGGTAATTTAATCACCTTCTTCAGTGACTGGTTTAGGAAAGGGTCTGAGAACATTTTGTTTAATCTCATCTGAGAAAATATTCTCTATTCTTAAAAAGAAACTGTATAGATTTATTTCCAAAGATGGCCATAAGAACTCATACCATTTCTATTTATGTGAACCGTCCCATCATGGGGTGAAATCTATTTCTCATCCCTTGAATTTGGGCTTTTCCTATAACTTGCTTTACCAGCATAATGCAACCATTGTGTGACTTTTGAGACTAGGCCTCAAGGTGCCTCAAGCTTCAGCCCCTAATTCCTTGGGACACTGCCTTGAGACCACAGTGTAAAGCCCACTCTAGTAAACTGGGAGATGAAGAACCACTGGCAATAGAAGGTCAGCTCTTCCAGCCATCCTGGCTAAGGCCCCAGACATGTAAGTGAGGTTATCTTAGACCATCCAGCCCCAGTTAAGCCAGAAACTGATTCATTACAAGTGAATGTGGAGTCCTGGAGAGAACTCAGAGCTGCTCAGCTAAGTCCAACCCAAAGCCCCAACTCCCAGCCATGAGTTCATATTGACTGCTTTAGGACAACAGTGTCTGGAAACTGAACACGGGAGGAAGGCAGGGGGCTTGTCTCAATTGCATTGCTGTTGTTCAGTCACTCAGTCATATCTGACTCTTTGCGACCCCATGGACTGCAGTACATCAGGCTTCCCTGTCCTTCACCATCTCCCGGAGCTTGCTCAGACTCATGTCCACTGAGTCAGCGATGCTATCTAACCATCTCATCCTCTGCCTCCCCTTTCTCCTTCTGCCTTCCATCTTTCCCAGCATCAAGGTCTTTTCTAATGAGTCAGCTCTTCGAATCAGGTGGCCAAAGTACTGGAGTTTCCGCTTCAGCATCAGTCCTTCCAGAATTGTATACATTCACTTTATTCCCCTGTTCTCAGGATGTATCTCCACCCTTAACTGAACCCAGCTTCTTTCTCTGGAAAAAGTTAATCCTCCTCCTCTTGCCAGGGTTGTTGGTCAGTGAGCTGGAAAAGTGATCTGGAAGTCTTACTGCTTCAAAAACTAGCTTTCAATCAATCCTTCTCATTTTAGTCATCCTAACCACCCCACTTCTGGAAGTTCCAGGTGGTACCCCTTTCTAAGCTGTGGAGTCTGAGTAATGAAGCTGGGTTTCTTCTTTCTGTCCTAGAACTTAACTTTCAATTCTCTCTGGTCCTTTCTCACTCATCCATCTGTTTCCCAAGTTCCAAAATTTTGTAGATAGTGCTTCCTCTATTGTTCTTACGCTTTGGGGTTTAACACAAGAACATGACAGATGTGTGTGCTCAGTTGTGTCTG
Organism: Bison bison bison; assembly: GCF_000754665.1. Lineage (NCBI taxonomy): Eukaryota > Metazoa > Chordata > Mammalia > Artiodactyla > Bovidae > Bison > Bison bison. The sequence goes on along the minus strand of NW_011495057.1, from coordinate 6,125,948 downwards.
ACTCTTTGCAACCCCATGGATTGCAGCCCACCAGGCTCCTCTGTCCATTGTATTTCCCAGGCAAGCATACTGGAGTGGGTTGCCATGCCCTCCTCCAGAGGATTGAACCTGGGTCTCCCGCATCTCCTCCACTGGCAGGCAGGCTCTTTACCACTACTACCTGGGAAGCCCTGGGGGTTAATACTTTTTTTTTTAATCACTTTAGAATTGTTTTATGGGGATTTTGGGAGATTCCCCATTTAAAATCCCCTTTAAAATCTTGAATCTGAAAAAAAACACTTTAATTTGCCATCTTGGCACAGATTTCTGCTCTCTGTTTAATGTTACTTCCTCAGAGAACCCCCTGGAGCCTACATTAAATGTCTCTGCTGTAACTCCCATGTTAACAAACTCATTAGACTCGTGGGTGTTGATGGGACCAAAACACAATTTTATTACTGTCTTTTTTCTGTCCCTTTATTTTATTTAGTGACGATATGCATCCCCTGTTCCTGGAAGGAAATTTGGCAGATTCCCTTGACTTTCTGCTGACTTACATGAAGACAATCATATGATCATTTTAATTCACAAAACCAGAGCCACAAATATAGAAAGTATCCTGCTCAACATATTAAGCAGTTCCTCAATTTTTCTTCCAAGTTAAGAGGACTCGCTCTCCACCTCAATAAAGTCTGTGGTTGGCAGCTCCCTGACTTACAAAAAGGAGGTGCACTAGCTTCGGCTCTGTCCTTCTCTGTTCACCCCTTTCCCTTTGGACAGTGGCTCATTAAGCTGTAGGCACAGGAGAAAGTAAGCCAACAGAGCTACCAAATTCAACAAATAAAATACTGTTAGGTAGCTTTGGTTTCTCTGATTCTGGTAAATGATGACTTCTGATTTTTTTCCCCTCCTGGGCTGTATTCTAGTTTTCTTTGGTTGTTTAATTCTTTGGAATCGCCATCTCTAGGAACTCCTCATCTGTAATTGAACTGAAGGGGATGTATTCCGGCTTTCAGTGTTTCACTCAGTCTTCTGCCCTGCCTGTGTGTGCTTACTCAGTCACTAAGTTGTGTCCAATTCTTTTGCAAACCCATCGACTGTACCTTGCCAGGTTCCTCTGTCCATGGGATTTCCCAGGCAAGAATACTGAAGCGGGTTGCCATTTCCTTATCCAGAGGATCTTCCCCACCCAGAGATCAAACCCACATCTCCTGTGTCTCCTGCACTGACAGGAGGATTCATTACCACCGAGAAATCTGCCTGGGTCAGTAGGAATTAAGATGGTGCAGCCTGGCCCTTTCTCCCCAGGCAAATGCTCTCTCAGTCCAGTTCAGTTCAGTCACTCAGTCGTGTCCAACTCTTTACAACCCCATGGACTGCAGCACACCAGGCTTCCCTGTCCATCACCACACTCCCGGAGCTTACTCAAACTCATGTCCATTGAGTCGGTGATGTCATCCAACCATCTCATCCTCTGTCATCCCCTTCTCCTCCCACCTTCAATCTTTCCCAGCATCAGTCTTTTCCAATGACTCAGTTCTTCACATCAGGTGGCCAAAGTATTGGAGTTTCAGCTTCAGCATCAGTCTTTCCAATGAATATTCAGGACTGATTTCCTTTAGGATTGACTGGTTGGATCTCCTTGCTGTTTAAGGGAATCTCAAGAGTCTTCAACACCACAGCTCAAAAGCATCTATTCTTTGGTGCTCAGCTTTCTTTATAGTCCAACTCTCACATCCATACATGACTACTGGAAAAACCATCGCCATACAGGCCTTTGTTGGCAAAATAATGCCTCTGCTTTTTAAATGCTGTCTAGGTTGGTCATAGCTTTCTTCCAAGGAGCAAGTGTCTTTTAATTTCATGGCTGCAGTCACCGTCTTCAGTGATTTTGGAGCTCCAAAAAATAAAGTCTCTCATTGCTTCCATTGTTTCCCCATCTATTTGCCATGAAGTGCTGGGACCGGATGCCATGATCTTTGTTTTCTGAATGTTGAGTTTTAAACCAGCTTTTTCGCTCTCCTCTTTCACTTTAATCAAGAGGCTCTTTAGTTCCTCTTCACTTTTTGCCATAAGGGAGGTGTCATCAGCGTACCTGAGGTTATTGATGTTTCTCCCAGCAATCTTGATTCCAGCTTGTGCTTCATCCAGCCTGGCATTTGCCATGATGCACTCTGCATATAAGTTAAATAATCCGGGTGATAATATACAGCCTTGATGTACTCCTTTCCCAATCTGGAACCAGTCTATTGTTCCATGTCCAGTTCTAACTGTTGCTTCTTGACCTGCATACAGATTTCTCAGGAGGCAGGTAAAGTAGTCTGGTATTCCCACCTCTTTCAGAATTTTCCACAGTTTGTTGTGATCCACACAGTCAAAGGCTTTGGCATAGTCAATAAATTCTCTCTATATATAATATGCAAATAAAATGCCACATAGAGAAATGCTCTCTCTGTGGCATCAAAGCAGCTCACCACTCTTTCTGTCAACTTCTAGATTTCCCAAGAAAATGTGGCACCCACGTGGCACTGAAACAACAATCTGTAAATATTTGCTGGCTGATGATTGAATGAATAAATTGGCCATTACTGGCTTTCTGCAATGAGCTGTTACACAACAAATGGTCACCAATTCTTTCTCTGCTCTCTACCCAGAAGAGGTATGACTTTTAGATTCAATTTGCAGGAAGAACAGAAATGCTAAATCTTGACAGACGTTATGGGTGAAGATCTTTAAAATACATTTCTTTTTCAAAAGATTTTAACATGCTATCCTTCTATTTCAAGTGGTTGGGAGGTTGACCTTGATAGGGAGTCAAATGAAATACCCAACTGGAGAGACCTTTCAGCACCATAATTCTATGAAAAGACAGTAGCTTTGTCTTATTTCTAAGAAGAAATTGAAACTAGATTAACAGAAAACTAAGTTGGCCAGTTTGGTCAAGCAAAATATGAAAAGTAAATAATATGCTGTTCTAAATTTCTATGATTCTATGATATAAACAGTGGAAAATAATTTGGACTTTTCAAATACTGCCAGTAATCATTATGCAATTTATGGTCATAAGCATTCACAACATATTAAATTAGAATTTATGTACTGAATCATCCCCACAATAATACTTAATTTGCTTTTAGTTATTCACAGAGGAGCGGAGAAGTTTATGCAGGGTTATAAATAAATTTTGGATCACACAAAATGTATCTGACATAAATATCATCTAACATGTTTTCTTTCTAACCTCTTATTATAAAACTCAAGAATTCATCATTTGTAATCCCCACAAAGAATTTGAGGTGGATTTTAACTTTTAAAAAAAGATATCCAGGGACACAGGATAGATAACTAAGACAGTAATGTATTAATATATACACTCATACATAGACTTAGTCATATCCAACTCTTTATCACTCCATGGACTATAGCCTGCCAGGCTACTTTGCCCATGGGATTTTTCAGGGCAAGTGGGTTGTCATGCCCTTCTCCAGGGGATATTCCCAGCCCAGGGATCAAACCCATGTCTCCTGCATTACAACCAGATTTTTTACCCACTGAATCATCAGGGAAACCATAGACATAATGGTACTTAGTATATCGATTTAGAGATGAGATATTTGCTACACATAAATACTAAATTTATTAATAGCTCTAAAATTTCTGATATCAAGTCAAAAGAGGAAATGCTATGGACTGTATTAAACCTGCCATGTTGTAAAAGGAAAAATACTAACTCTTTAGGGGTTACTACTTTAGTTTTTAGTTTTGTACTAAATTCCAGGAATGCTTTACCCTGTAAGTCCTTATAAAATAATGGCTAACGTGTATCGAATGTTTTTTATGTGCCAGGCATTCTCCTAAACTTTTTATGAATCATAATTTAATCGTCATAATGGCACTGTGAGAAAGACAATCATCCTTGCTTTTCAGGTTGGAAAATAAAGGCACAGAGAGATAAGCTGCCCATGGCTACAGCTAGAAAGAAAAGACCACAATCCAGACCCCCAAAACTCCTGCTCCTGATGGCCATACTGCAGAAAATCTTTGTCCGTGGTTTCACAAATGACCTCAAAAATCTCCATTTCTTAAACCAACACTCAATCGAAGCCTGGGGCATAATATTGAACTTAAAGAAAGCATTTGTACTACCAAAACTTAGCAAACAGAACTATTGGAACTTAGCTGCTCATGCTCAGTTGCTCAGTTGTGTCCAGCTCTTTGCAACCCCATGGGCTATAGCCTGCTAGGCTCCTCTGTCCATGACATTCTCCAGTCAAGAATACTGGAGTGCGTTGCCAGTTCCTTCTCCAGGGGATCTTCCCAAGCCAGGGATCAAACCCGCATCTCCTGCATTACAAGTGAATTCTTTATCACTGAGCCATCAGGGAAGTCCCAAATTAGCTGAAGACATGCAAATTGTTCATTATCCAGTTTACTCTAGGAGTAAAGAATTGTAAAACTACAGGATTAAGAATAATTCTGATAACCGATACTTTTTTTTTTTTTCACTGAAGGGTTTATTTTATTATTAACTAACAAATGCTCTTGGGCTTCCCTGGTAGCTCAGTGGTAAAGAATCCACCTGCCAACACAGGAGATGCAGGTTTGATCTCTGGGTTGGGAAGATGCCCTGGAGAAGGAAATGGCAGCCCACTCCAGTATTCTTGCCTGGAAAACCCTATGGACAGAGGAGCCTGGTGGGTTACAGTCCATGGGGTCACAAAAGAGTTAAACATGCATCAGCAGGGGGGTTCTTTACCACTGAGCCAGCAGGGATATACCAGATACTGTGCCAAACTACTTAGATGCATTATAAAATGTAGCCCTCATTCTTACAGAGGTATTTATTTACCTATTTGCTCAAAAATGTTGATCATATACCTCTTATGTGACAGACACTATGATAAACAGTGGGCCACCACGGTGAGCAATAGTATAAAATTGGAGGTTTACGTGAATTAAATAATCAGAAATAAACAAACAACTACAAACAGAAATTCAGTAAATAAAGGATACAGCATATTGTGACATCATTTACAAGGAGATTTGACCTAATCTAGGAGGGCTCCCCAGTGGAAGTGTCATTTGAAATGAGATCAGAAGGTTATATCGGAATTAATTGGGTGAAAGAGGAGGAGAAAGGGCTCTGTGGCATGAGGAAACATGAGAAAATCCAGAGAGATCAAGAGAAAAAGAAAGAGAAAGTGAGACTTAACTTGCCCCACATTAAGAATTAAGAGAGAGAGAGACTGAATTCATATCTAGTGTTTGTTACATCTGAGTTCACACTATTAACCCTACATTACAAAGCTTTCAACTCTGAAGGTATATTTCTTAGGTACTCTTTGTGTCAGACACAACTAAGCCACTAAACTAAAAACTTTGAGAACTAAAATAGCAGTCAGCCCAAAACTGAGATCTTAGGGAACACCAAAAGTACAAACTGTAGGTGTTTCGCAGGTATTTGAAAAAGATCTTTCCATTAGAGCTGCATCATTCTTCCCTTTAATCTTCACAAAGTCAACTGTAAGCCTTGGCACTAAAATAAAGTAAAGGGTTTGTCACTCAGTGGTGTCCGACTCTTTGTGACCCCATGGCCTGAGTCCATTAGTCTCCTCTGTCCATGGGATTTTCCAGGCAAGAATACTGGAATGATTAGCCATTTCCTTCTCCAGAGGATCTCCCCAACCTAGGGATCAAATCCAGGTCTCCTGCATTGCATGCACATTCTTTACCATCTGAGCCACCAGGGAAGCCCCACCACTAAAATAAAAACATAGGACAAATATATATTTAGCAGTAAACACACTTGCAGCCAGCATTCCTCACTAGGAATCTACATCCAAGGAAAGTTTGTCCCTAGGATAAGTCCGTTTGAATCAGCTCGTCCAAGCAGCTTTCCTCCATGAGTTCTCGCATGAGAACCAGGGCTCTGGAGTTTCCACTCACACTGCCATCTCTTTCCTAATCATAAGCCTCATTTCCTGAACACGCACGCTCTTCCCACCTCCAGGCCAAACTGCAGAGTCGATGTCCTCTACCTGGACTGCCCACTCCCATCCTGCAGCCCAGCAGACTCCCTGATCTTCTGCTCTGAAGCCCTCTTCTCTGCACTGTCCATGGTGCGCCATCATCAGGCTGCACAAAGTTTCTGGGTTTCACATTTGTTCCCCATGATACCTTGAGATTCTCTGGTGGCTCCGTTGGTATAGAACCCACCTGCCTATGCAGGGGACCTGGATTCTATCCCTGGGTCAGGAAGATCTGCTAGAGGAGAAAATTGTCTACCCGCTCCAGTATTCTTGACTGGGAAATCCCATGGACAGAGGAAGCTGGTGGGTTACAGTCCATGGGGTCCACAAGAGTCAGACACGACTTTACAACTAAACCACCACCACACGCCTTGAGGATTCTTTGAGGATTCTGACAGTGCTTTGGTGACAGATGTGTGTCTCCCTGATGCCCAGGAGACAGGTAAGTCTTCAATACGTTTTTGGGAATTGATGAAATGTTGGGGAATTGATGAATAAAAATGTGTTTACATTGATCAACTGTTTTATCCAGGAGATTCACTGTCTTCACATGGGCCAGAGAGAGCAGCTTTGACAGCACTAGGCACATAGACAATGAGCTTCCTTGTCCCAGCCAGGAACGATCCCAATCCTTCTAAAAGGCTCTGGTCAGAAAGCTCATGGTCCAAACTCCAGACTCTGATCAAAGCTGAGAGGACATACCCACCAGTGTGCACCTCACGTTGGGGCCAGGCACACCAAGACCCTGTCCCCTCCCCATCCTTGCAGTGTGTGAAGGGCAAGAATTACAAAGGACAAAGACCTGTCTGGGACCCAAGGATGGAAATGCTGTAGTTTGTGATAAGAATGGACACTTTGTGATGAATTTTACAGCCAGGGATTGAACCCACATCTCCTCCACTGGGAGGCAGATTCTTTACCCTACTCCACCTGGGAAGCCTGCTATGAATGATCTATGGGCAAAATGAAACCAAGTGGAAAAAACTGAATTCCTTTTGGGGACTGCTGCCTCACAGGAGACAAGGGGAAGACATTCTTAAGTGTGCCTTGTGGCAAGGTAACAAGAAGAGACGAAGAAAGGAGGTGACAGGGTGGAGCTGGGAACCAGATGGTGGAAACCTGCTCCCCTAGGAAGTGACTCCTAGCAACTCCCCAGATCCTCAAAGCCTTGCCTCCTATCAAAAGAGACAGGAAAGGGGGAGTGAAGGAGGGGGAAAGCCAGAAAGAAGAAAGAGTAAAGGAGAAAGGAGAGAGGGAAGGGTGGAAGGAGAGAGAGAGGGCAAGAGGGCAAGCTTTCTCCTTGGGAGTTTCCCCTAGAAATTGATGAAGACACTGAATTTGCCTCCAGTGTTTTCCTAGATCCAGCAGGAGCAACTGGTATCAACACAGGGGCCCAGAGGTGGAAAGCACAAAAAAGACAGCTGTGGGACTTGTGGGGACTTAAAAATGAGGGTACTAGACTCTCAAGACCTGAGGGGGTAGGGTTTCAATCCAACTTTAGAAAGATCTCAAAGGCTCAGGGTGTCACAGCAGAACTGGAGTCTCACTGACATGTCACCCTAAGAAAGCCTCGAGGAGAGTCACAGTGCTGGAGGCAGAAAATTATTGATAGATAATTGTCTGTTAAAACTTGTTCCCTAAATAACTCGTTTCCAGTGTCTAATGAAAAGTTCCTTTAGTAATATTAGAAAGCTTTAGATGTGTAACCCCCCCATGCACACATGCAGGAAAGCGTGCACACATTCCTTCTCTAAAAGCAAGAAGTGCTGGCAGCAAACCACATGCATATTGGTATTAGGACAAACTTGATACGCATATATCCTGAAAGGACTAGATTGACATGGTGGGAAACTTGAAAAGAAAAGAAAAAATAAATAAACCTGATGTAGGGTAATTGCTCTTCTGGTAACTGTTTGGGGAAGATGTTCCCCAGAGGTCAGGTGTTAAGGATCAGAGTGTGATGAACCGACAGGCAAAATTATGTTGATGACAAGAAGCAACAATAGTTATCAGAAGAAATAACTGTGATGGTGCAATAATCCTGGAGGTGTCATCAGAGCAAAAGTGTCACCATGGCAACTGTGAAAATGGCATGGGGGGAGGCGGGGCATAGAAAATCTCTTAGAATGGAATGCTGTGTTCCAGCAACTTCTGAGAGTGAGTTCGTATATTGTATCCTAAAGAAGATTCCAATAAATTGTGATCTTTTGTGATTATACACAGCAGAGTTAAGGCCAAACTGGCTTGCTGAGATCAGAAACGTGAGAGGTGATGAGTTGATACTTGCCCTCAGGTTGTGCCTCAGAGAAACAGCTGCATAACATCTTTGCAGAGAGAATTCAGACCAGCTGCACAATAAGCAATACACACAACAAAATGAAAATGTTCCAGGCATGGTATTTCTTTTCCATCTTCACAGCTGTCCAGACAGTTCAGGTTTAATAGCGACACGCGCTGCTCTTTGAGGCACAAGAGAGAAACTTTCCAAGTCCCAGGATTGAAATGTGAACAGATATAAAACTCTCTCCAGCTATTTCCAAGAACATAAAGGAAATGTTGGTGCAGAAAGAGGTCAGAAAATCCATCTGGATTTCTTTTGAGCTTGGCAATTCTGTCTTCCAGGTATTTTTTCATTTTGTTTTGTTTAAAAACATTCATCACAATGTTGTCCAATTATTTACAAAATCGTTCTTTGTGTTAAGCCACACCCTGGCAAATATGTGCAAAGGAAATTGCTCTCATTTCTTGGGATGGCCATCCTGTCCAAATGTGGGCTGTGAGAGAGCTTCAGAAAACAAGGCCATGGAGAAACTGGACCACAGAAGCTGTGCCAGCCCCTGCCAAACATGGAGCCAAAGGGGACCAAAGGAAAGCTCACTGGGCATGGGGATCTGGACAAGCATGGTTCACCATTAGCACCCAGCAACTGACATTTGCGATGACCAGGGTGGGTGCCAGTTATTGTGCAAGCAAGAACAGTCTTCTTTCAGTTGAGTTTACACTTCATATTATTCTAGAATGTTCTCCATTCTCCATTCTCTTTCCTATCTGTGAGACAATAGCTACTAATTTATCTTCCTTGTCCTTATGCTGAATAAATACATGGTGATGATATGTCATCTGTTTGGCAGCATAGAAGACAATCTTCATATATGATCAGGGAAAGTATCCGCCTTTTCATTTTGCTCTCCTTCCCAAGAACTGAAGAAGTTCGATGGAACACTATGTGCTTTCATTTCTCTAACTTGAATAATACTGAGTAAATCTTATGATACTCGGGAAAACCCCAGAATGCCCCTAGTTAAGATCACTATTTTTAAAACTAGATAGAACTGCAAGTCCCAGCTTCACCATTTACCAGCTGTGGGGCCATTATCTTTCTAAACCTCATCTTCCTCCTTTGTAGAAAGGGGATGATTAAATCACTAAAGATACATGAAAGGTTTACGGAAACGTGCATGTGCCTTGCCTTGTCCATAATAAGTCCTCCACCCTTATGGCAGAAAGTGAAGAGGAACTCAAAAGCCTCTTGATGAAAGTGAAAGTGGAGAGTGAAAAAGTTGGCTTAAAGCTCAACATTCAGAAAAAGAAGATCATGGCATCCAGTCCCATCATTTCATGGTAAATAGATGGGGAAACAGTGGAAACAGTGGCTAACTTTATTTTTCTGGGCTCCAAAATCACTACAGATGGTGACTGCAGCCATGAAAATAAAAGGAACTTACTCCTTGGAAGGAAAGTTATGACCAACCTAGATAGCATATTCAAAAGCAGAGACATTACTTTGCCAACAAAGGTCCGTCTAGTCAAGGCTATGGTTTTTCCTGTGGTCATGTATGGATGTGAGAGTTGGACTGTGAAGGAGGCTGAGCGCCAAAGAATTGATGCTTTTGAACTGTGGTGTTGGAGAAGACTCTTGAGAGTCCCTTGGACTGCAAGGAGATCCAACCTGTCCATCTGAAGATCAGCCCTGGGATTTCTTTGGAAGGAATGATGCTAAAGCTGAAACTCCAGTACTTTGGCCACCTCATGCGAAGAGTGGACTCATTGGAAAAGACTCTGATGCTGGGAGGGATTGGGGGCAAGAGGAGAAGGGGACGACAGAGGATGAGATAGCTGGATGGCATCACTGACTCGATGGACGTGAGTCTGAGTGAACTCCGGGAGTTTGTGATGGACAGGGAGGCCTGGCGTGCTGCGATTCATGGGGTCGCAAAGAGTCGGACACGACTGAACGACTTATCTGATCTGATCTGATGTTTTATTAGAGGTGATAAATGGACATCCAGTGACTTTTTCTGCTTTTAAGTCATGGGAAGACAATGTGTTCACTCTGATGCAAAGAATGGTAAGGCTACTTCATTATGTAGGTTTTGAGCTGAAGATGCCTTTTCTAACCAAGAGGAAGTATATCCATCACAGGTGGACCAGCTCCAGAGGGCTTGCAGATGGAGGTAAGGGGTCCTGCATCCATGGTACCAACCCAGCATGGAAGGGGACGGTCTTCTATCCATCCCACTTAACCCCTAGTTAACTCCCCAAAGTCACCACCACTTTAAGAATCCCTCCAAAAGCAAGCAAACGCCCCCTAAGGACATGAAGCACTCTTCCTGCTGTAGCCCAGGGCATCTGACAACAAAGAACACCCATCACCCCAATTTGAGAACATTCTAGAGTCACAGATCTGACTCCAGGTTGCTTCTGAAGTCTCACAAAATGACCACTTCCTCTGGCCTTGCTGGTGCTCCTTTAGAAATCTGTTCACACTGTCGGTCACAAGCCTCAATCCTCTTACCTGTAATGATTCATTTCAGTTTTCACATTTGCGACTCCATCAAGTTGCAAAAGGAACCCATGAAGTAGTGAAAAACACATGTTCTGTTATCAAAGTCTTACTCCTTGAGTCACTTTGATTTCACTAAAAGCAATCATTCAAAGGACACCTTGTAAGCTGGTATCCCAAACAAACAGGCTGGCACGAAGCAGGAGTGATTTGAATTCTAAGAGGTTTTCCCTTGAAATAAGCTTTGTAGTAAAGGTTGTGATGCCGAGGAAAGATAAAAGGGAGCAGGGTTGCAGATAGAGTTCAGAATGACTTAAAAATCAGATATAATCATCAGACATTAAGAGTTTAGCCAGATGAGCACACAACATCCTTTCAGTCCTCTTTCTTTCCTTAAGATTTCTGTATCATGTACTCTGAAGGCTGATGTCAAGGGATGAATAAGCACAAGGGGCCCCATGGGAAGGTTCAGAGGGCTCCCAGTCAAGGTGGCCCTCTCATTAGTCAGAACAGGTGTAGTCTAGAGCTGGCAAATACTAGAGGCAATGAAACATGTGTGACTGGATATTCTGTGACCGACTGCAGGCACCAACATTTTCTAGTCCACCCAGGGACATATATGTCATCTTCACCTCTCAATTCAATCAGAGGCTTACAGTATTGATTTCCAACATTAAATTACACTCTGGCTTTCTTTTTTTACTTTTATGGTTGCATACAGAGATTTCCCATTGTTTATAATGCAGATGTCTTTTAGGAAAAAACTAAAAGGAATGTGAGATACCCTGCACTCAGAAGTGTCACAGGCTTCATTAACTTACACAGTTCTATTGCCTGAATAAAGACACACTAACTCCTGAAGGCAAGACCAGATTTTAAAGGATACTATATTGTAATTGTTTAAAGGTAAAAGGAGTGAGCTAAGAGCAGCCATTCTGCATGTTGATGCAATAAAAGAATATGAAAGAGTTGACCATGGACCTATGCTGCTGCTGCTGCTGCTAAGTCGCTTCAGTCGTGTCTGACCCTGTGCGACCCCAGAGACGGCAGCCCACCAGGCTCCCCCTTCCCTGGGATCCTCCAGGCAAGAACACTGGAGTGGGTTGCCATTTCCTTCTCCAATGCATGAAAGTGGAAAGTGAAAGTGAAATCGCTCAGTCATGTCTGACTCTTAGCCAGTCCATGGACCTATAGGGACCTACGTAATAAAAGTGAAAGTTGCTCAGTCGTGTCTGACTCTTTGCAACCCCATGGACTATACAGTCCATGAAATTCTCTAGGCCAGAATACTGGAGTGGGTAGCCTTTCCCTTCTCCAGGGGATCTTCCCAGCCCAGGGATCAAACCCAGGTCTCCCACATTGCAGGTGGATTCTTTACCAGCTGAGCCACAAGGGAAGCCCACATACTTAATGGAAATGCTTTTTAAAAACGCTCTCTTCACCAGCCTCCATCCCATCAGGAGAGACTAATTGAGGCACTCATTGCCCTTGGTAAAACATACTGCTTGGCGCCCGCTGAATATCAAATCCTCACAACTAGTAGCCTCATCAGTGTACCCTTACAAGTCTGTCTGAACCCCCGCATTGGATGCTTGGCAAGAGGCTGTTCCTAAATCCAGGGTTCCCACTTGTACTTGCTACTGTAATTACGCAATTTAATTGAAGATTCTTAAAAGGAATTAATATGAATACAAAGAGCGAAAGATCTCTTGCAGCAAAATCACATCAAGTGTGTTGCAAAGAAACAGTAAAAACAGGGCATTTGTATTAAATGTGAGCAAGACAACTGTAAGAGATTGAGGCGAGTTATCATAAATAACTAGAAGAATCCTGATACCAGATTGTCTTGTGAATTTCTATAATTTCTCCCTTCACTTAAAAAACTGAAGCTGGGGTCTTCCCTGATGGTCCAGTAGTTAAGAATCTGCCTGCCAATACAGCGGACATGGTTTCCATCCCTGGTCTGCGAACTAAGATCCCACATGCCTCAGAGCAGCTAAGCCCATGAGCCACAAATACCGAAGCCCGTGTGCTCTGGAGACCATGCTCTGCAACAAGAGAAGCCACTGCAAGGAGAAGCCCCGCTTGCTGCAACTAGAGAGGAGCCCTGCTCAGTGCAATTAGATAAAGCCATGCACAGCAATGAAAGCCCAGTGCAGGCAGAAATAAAACTAATAAACAAGTAAATAGACACAGATAAGAAAAAAAAAAGAGAGAGAGAGAGAGAGAGAGGGTATTGTAAGTCTGCAAGCAGAAAAAAAAATATTTAAAAAAAGAGAAAAAAACTGAAGCTGAAAATTGTAAATGATGCTGTGTGGGTATCACTAGTCCATAAGCTCCAAGGAAGAACAGGCATCAGCAGGTCCCAACTCAAGGACAAGGTCATGACCTACTTCACAAGGTTGGCGAATTAGTGTACAATTATGAGTTTCAAGTTTAAATAATGCCTATAAGATTTGTGTAACATATTTTTTTATGATCCCCTACTTTAATTGGCTTTTTTTTTTTTTTTTTGCTTGAGCAACCAACTAAAGGTTTGATTTTGGTAAAAGAGGAATGTTATGATATTACACATGAAAATGGTATTTGGGGGGGGTTATATTGAGGTAATCTGTACTTGCTTTTATTGTCAGGGGCGTCCTCAGTTTGAAAGATACAAAAATACTGTGTATATTCTTGCCAGTGATCTTGCCAAGAGGTTAACATTAGCATCTGTTTCCAGCTCAGATGGCATACAATTCCCTCCTCCGCTAAGAGTTACATTTCCATGCCTCTCACAAAAGATACGATAAAATAAGATGGAGTATGGTCTTTTAATCTTGGAGTCATAAAAAAGTCTTGAGGGATGGGGGCTCAAACCACCCCCAGATGAGACATCCCAAGTTGAAAAGTGATAAAACATATGGTTTTCCATGTGTGAAGCTTCCTTTTGCTGAACAATAAAGGCAAACCACAGACAGGATCAGGAACACTGACTCTTGCTTTGGTTTAATCTATTACATCTTAGAAGCTGAGAAACAAAACACGGCAACATGCTTCCCTCTCCGTCTTCATTTGGAGAAGCCGTGACTATTTCTATGTAGAAGATCAGAGACTGGCAGCTTACAGTTCTGAGGTCGTCTGGCTGTCACAGTGAAAAATGCTCCCATTGCAAGTTGATTTCCAAGTAGCCAGTCCTAATGGGCCACCTTCAATGACGAAACAACTGAAACAAACCTTGTTCTGTTGTATGAAGGTGACTGGGGTATGTCAGCTATATGTGATCTGATCAGTTACTCATCAAAGAGAAAGTTGATATCTTTGTTCGAACATCAGCTGCCTATGTCACACATATGTTCTATGACACATCGGGAAAAAAATATGTTAGGTAACTAATCATTTTATAACTTTTTCCCAATAAATAGAATAAACTTCTATTATGATATGCTTAGGAATAGCCAGGTTAAACCACACCCCCTGCAAACATATGCCAAGTGTGAATTCTGTAATATAACCTACTTTTCCTTACCTCCATCTCAGGCTTCATCCTCTCTTTTCATACTCATATCCCTCTGGTTCTATTTAATCAGCAATGATTCCTGCATCCATTTTTAACTTTACAGTCTTGCTCATACTACTCTCCCTTTAGATTCTAAGAAAGGACGAGCCACCTTACAATCACACCACTAAGAGGCTCATTTCCGGGATCCCCACAGCTTCCTCCCGTTAGACACAATCATCACTGTCTTAGCAGAGTTGTACAAGGAACTACTGTTGTTGCTGTTCAGTCACTGAGTCATGTCCAACTCTGCAACTGCATGGACTGCATGGCGCCAGGCTTCCCTGTCTTTCACTGTCTCCCCGAGTTTGCTCAAACTCATGTCCGTTGAGTCAGTCACCCTCTGTTGCCCTCTTCTTCTCCTGCCCTCAATCTTTCCCAGCATCAGGGTCTTTTCCAATGAGTTGGTTCTTCACATCAGGTGGCCAAAGTATTAGAGCTTTAGCTTCAGCATAAGTCCTTCCAGTGATTATTCAGGGTTGATTGCCTTTATGATTGATTGGTTTGATCTCCTTGCTGTCCAAGGGACTCTCAAGAGTCTTCTCCGGTACCACAATTCAAAAGTATCAATTCCTCAGCGCTCAGCCTTTATGGTCCAACTCTCACATCCACACATAACTACTGGAAAAACGATAATTTTGACTATATGGACTTTTGTAGGCAATGTGATGTCTTGGCTTACACTACAAGTCACTGCTATGTGAAGTCACTGCTATGTGAAAAGTCTTTGGGTTTTATTCTTATTTGTTTGCTTGTTTTTAATTTATCTTTTTTTGAAGTATAGTTGATCTATAATGATGTGCTAATTTCTGCTGTACAGCAAAGTGACTCAGTTATACATACATAAACACTCTTTATATATATATATATATATATTCTTTTCCATTATGGTTTGTCACACAGGATGTTGAATATAGTTCCCAGTGCTCTACAGTAGGAGTTTGTTGTTACCTGGCAAGGGAAAATTCTTTGTAACATGGAAACTGTTATTCAAATACCAATGGTGCCTTTCAGCCCGAGCAGTTTCCCTGGTGGCTCAGAGGTTAAAGCGTCTGCCTGCAACGTGGGAGACCCAGGTTCGATCACTGGGTCGGGAAGATCCCCTAGAATGGCAACCCACTCCAGTATTCTTGCCTGGAGAATCCCATGGAGGGAAGAGCCTGGTGGGCTACAGTCCACGGGGTCACAGAGTCGGACACGACCAAGCGGCTTCACTTCAGTCACTCTTAGTCTAGTACTTTCTCAGAGCAGTTACTGGCCACTCTAGAGAAAGAGAGAGAGAGAACCTGGTAAGTTTCAGAGAGGTGACAGAGAAACCTCAGCCACTTCCACCCTTAAAAAGATTATTATATAAGAAGGCAATGGCACCCCACTCCAGTACTTTTGCCTAGAAAATCCCATGGATGGAGAAGCCTGGTAGGCTGCAGTCCATGGGGTCACTGGAGTCGGACACGACTGAGCGACTTCACTTTCACGTCTCACTTTCATGCATTGGAGAAGGAAATGGCAACCCACTCCAGTGTTCTTGCCTGGAGAATCCCAGGGACAGGGGAGCCTGGTGGGCTGCCGTCTCTGGGGTCGCACAGGGTCAGACACGACTGAAGTGACTTGCAGCAGCAGTACCCACATTAAGAGAAAGGACTCATATCAGCATCCCAAAAACATGGGCAGTCTTGGTCCAGCAGCATCACCCAGTGGCTTCTGGACAGGGCCTGTGTCCTCCGTCTTGAGAACGTGGGCTTCTGTGTCTCTTTCTCCTTGATGGCTTTTAGATATGAGCAGCATGGACAGCGACCTTATTATCTGGGCCAAGGTGAAAAGAGACTTACTACCTGGACCAGCTCCTTAAATGCAGATAGAAAGGTAGCTGGACTCTGACCTACTACGAATCAATGGTAACACTCAGCCAACCCGAAGCCCATAAACTCAGGGCACCTCAACTCATAAGACTACCTCTTGTGTTCTGTTGAAAGACACCACTTTTGACTTCCGTACAGCCAAGGAAAGAAGAAATAAAAACTTAAGGGGGTTAAAAAAAAAAAACCTGCCATAACTTAGCATGTGTATGAAAAAGAACTTGAAGGAAAATTCAAACTGAGATTCTATTTCCCAGGTTAACTTCAAAGAACATCGTGATTGAGATGAGGGATAATGCCCCCTCCCATCTCCTTGTTACAGATAGATCTTCAGCTCTTTCTACTCTAACCATGAGTTATTATCAGCAGGCAACAGTCATGTGTACTTGTGCACCAAAAAGTACAAAGGGTGTTATTTATTAGGTTAATCCATGAAAACATCCAGCTTCATGACTTCCACACTTTTTTCTGGGGAGAAAATAAGAAGAAAGACTGGACCTGATGAGCACACCAAACTTTCCACCTCTTCCATGTTCTCTACCTGCTGCTGAATCTGGTCTTTATTTTCAAGGTTTTCAATTCCTGCCTCTTTCCAGTGCGACTCAATCCCTTATTACTCTTGCTCCATTGCTTCAGACATACTTTCAGGAGGCTGGTTTTCAGGAAGTCATTAATCCTTTATCCATCTCTCCATTCTCCTTCCAATTTGTCATCTCACATGATTCCAGTTACCATTTTGCTTTTAATCCCCATTTGGGGCCTTGGTGGGGGTTGGGGAGAGGGAGTCACATTACTGAGTAGATCAGATCGAGACACATCCCTGCCTTCTAATTCCACCTGGCCCGAGTCCACTGAGCAATCTTATCGATGTCTCTACTGACCCCTAGTGAGTTTCCAGCTCTTTCCCACCTTCCTCAGGCTCCCACTAATCCACCGCGAGGTTGTTGTTATTGTTGTTCAGTCGCTAAGTCGTGTCTGACTCTTTGCAACTCCATGGACTGCAGCACACCAGTATTCCCTGTCCTTCATTATCTCCCAGAGTTTGCTCAAACCCATGTCCACTGAGTTGATTATACCACCCATCTCATCCTCTGTAACCCTCTTCTCCTGCCCTCAATCTTTCCCAGCATCAGGGTATTTTCCAATGAGTCAGTCCTTCACATCAGGTGGCCAAACTATTGGAGCTTCAGCTCCAGCATCAGTCCTTCCGATGAATATTTAGTGTTGATCTCCTTTAGGACTGACTGGTTTGATCTCCTTGCTGTTCAAGGAACTCTCAAGTGTCTTCTCCAGTACTACAATTCAAAAGCATTAGTTCTTCAGCAATCAGACTTTGCTTGCTACTAAGTCACTGAGATGATAAGTGACTCCCGTTTGAACTCTTTCAACTATCCTCCCTTAAGCCTCAAATTTCCTTTCTTTTCATAGTTTTCCTTTTTTATCCTCGTTTAACCAGAAGTGTCCTCTAAGGCTAATTTCTATCCCCTCCCCCACAGGGTTTTATCCACCTCCTTCCCTCCCAAGATTTAATCTATGGGTCATTGCCTCTGTTCACATCTTCTGTCTCTCCTTCACCTTGGGCATCTTCCTTCCCTGGTCTAAAAATCAGCTTCTCCCTTGAACACTTTTTGCCCTGAAGATCAAGCCCATCCTGCCTCTCTTCTTTACCAGCCTTCTGCAAACAGGAGGTGTAATTCGTTGTCACCTAAGTTCTAACTTCTCATCACTGACTATCAGGTGTTTCTGCCACTTTCCAATGACATTCAGACTCTCTAAGCCACCAATATCTTTCTAGTTATCAAATCCAGTGATTTCTCCTTTGGGGCCTACCTCTTTCTATCTTTCCTCAGATTCCTAAGATTAAGCCTTGCTCAACATCCCCTTGCTGGAACCCTTTCCTACACTGGCTTCCAGAACCATCTCCCAACTTATTCTCTTTCTACATTTCTAATCATTCCTGCCCACCATTCCTGCTTCTTTTACCTTGGAGATTCCTCCAAGTAACCATGTGTTCAGTACGTGAGAGACATCAGAGAACAATGCAAATAGAAATCTCTGTCCCCGTGAAGTTCACATTCAAGGGGGAAACAGAAATGAACACAGACATTAAGCAAAGTATTTCATGTTAGAAGACAAGGAAGATATGATTATTATCTTTATCTTAAATGAGAAAGTAGAAGCCTAAAGAGAGTAAATAATTGGCACAAGTACACATGATCTGTATTGGGATTATTCCAACCTAGGGCTCTGATTCCCACACCCACATTCTTATCCAATGCGCTACACAAACCCCCAATGCCTTTGCAACAGGAACCCCAGGTAGAAAAGGATTCTGTGCAACAGACGCTGACTGCTCCCCCAGGCTCTGCCTTCCCACTGTGCTTGTTTCCTTTCTGATCCCGGCTACCACCCTGCTGAGCCCCTGCAGTACGATGCTCTCCATATAAACTTCCAACCCAAGAAAGAAAACAATCTAAAGGGGGTCTTCTTTTCTGTCTCTCACCAAACAAAGATAGACGGAATTTGAGAAATGCCAACACCTAAGAAAAAAGGTAGCTTTCAAGTACAAAGAAAACACAAGAGGTATAAATACAGGTAATCTTTAAAATTACAGGTTTCTGACATAGGCATAAATACCTAAGTGACTGACTCAACGCTAATTCCATCCCTCCCCCTGCTTTTAGAAAATGTCTGTATATAAGATCTCTAAGACTTTGTGTTCATTGTCCACTTCTGGGCTGAGAGACCCAGCAGAGGGCAGGTGGACACCCATGGCACTTCCGTGTGTGGCTTTTATAGATGGAGGCTATGGACTCCACTCTCCCTTCTATTTCCACCCCTATATCCCTTCCCCATGGAACCAACAGTCTTACTAAACCAACCGATTAGAAGTTCTCGATATAATGACAACTCAACTGCATGAGAATCCATAAAAATCAGCTTCAGTTCAGTTCAGTTGCTCAGTCGTGTCCAACTTTTTGCGACGCCATGAACTGCAGCATGCCAGGCCTCCCAGTCCATCACCAACTCCCAGAGTCAGTTTAGTTCAGCTAAAAAAACAACTGTTTACTTCTACTATATGCCACGTTCTGAGCTTAGTACAAAATGAGCATTTACTCAGTGTTGGTTGAATGGATGCATGAATGAATGAGCAAATAAATGAAAACTTGGCCTCTGGCTGAGGCTGAGGTGAATGAGACATAACCTAGTCTTCAAGGAACAAGCATCGTTTTCCTGCTGAACATGTACACATACAAAATTAAACATACTCAAAAACAAGTTCTTTATCATCTTATTACAATAAATCTTGTCCCCTTTCCTTCCTTCCTCTTGGTTCCTCATTGCGTTTAACCCTGAGTGTCATTAGCACCACCTTCTCCCTGGGTCCCCACAACTCCTGAGTCCATATCTCTTTGTCCTTCCCACCATCTTCCTAGGCCATGACTTGGCAGTTCTCATCTGAAGGATTGCAGTAGCTTCCAGTCAGGGTCCTCCAGTTTCAGTCTGTCGTGCTCCCCAACTCCCACCCATACCACCCACTCTATCTCCAAAATGGTCTTCCTAAAATCAGTATAACCGTACCAACTCCTTTTTCCAAAGATGTTGATTGGTTCCCCACCTTCTTCTGATCTGGCAGTCAGAGCCATCCACAGCCAAGCCCAGCCTCCAGCTCCAGTCTCCCTTAAGACAGCCCCTCCCATCCTACCTGACCACTACATACCCACACATGGTCTCACTGGATTTTTCTCTGCTTTGGAGCAGGCCTTGCTCTCTCCAGCCTGTGCGTGTGTGTGTGCACGCTGTTCTCGCCTCCCTAGTCTGTGTCTATTACACATCTCTAACTCCTCCAAGGCCCAACTGATATCCCTTCCTCCTCCAGATGCCTTCTAAGTTGGAAACATCCTCTCCCTCCTTTGTTCCTCTTAACGAAATCCACTCATACTTTTATTATAGCTCATTTCATAGTCTTTCTCATGTTAGAATCACTCCTATCTGTCTCCCCTGTGGGATGTTGAGATTGCCAACCCTGTTGAACTCATCTTTATAATCCCTGTAGTGCTCAGCTCAGTGGTGGCTGATTGACTCAGGAAGTAAAAGGTTTTGTCTAGAACCGAAATGAGCATTGCATGGTGCTGTTGAGGCATGACTGAGGTTAAATCTGATTTTTTTTAAAGGAGAAAAGCAGCAGCTTTGCATGAAGAGAAGGTAATCCCCCCAATTATAGGTTGTGTCTCAATCTTACCAGTCCTCCAGCAAATACATTCTCTTCCAGGAAACCTCTGTTATTTCTCCACAAATGCAAAGCCATCTTCCCAAGGGAGGCTGGTGAGTTCACTAACTCAAGCTTAATTCATCATCGCTACTGTAAATAAAACTCAACGTACATGCCCTGCAGATGGTAGGTCAATAACATCAACTCACATGAAAGATGACCCTAGCAAAGGACAGACTAGGCTGGGGAAAAAAAAATATATGAAAACAAACTGAAAATGTGTCCAATGCCAGCTTCTGAACTGTGGCAGAATATGGCCTCTTGATAACTAGATTTGGAATGGGAGTAGAAAGAGGAGAATTGCAACCTCAAGGGGATGGAGACAAAGGGGAGGACCCACAACCACCTCTGATCCCCAGCCAGCGACATTCCATGTCGTGCAACCTGACATTTGCTTCTTGGATGATACAACAGGTCTTCATATCCTTCTGCCTTGACGTACAATTTCTCCATCCCATCCTTGAATACACACACTGATGGTTGGCCTGCTCCTTTCTTGAATAACTCCATGTATTAGTTTGCTTAAGCTGCCATAAGAAAGTGCCGCAGACTGAATGGTTTAAACCACAGAAATGATTTGTAGTGCCTAGAGTTGTTTTTAACCAAACAAGCTGAAATGGACCAGCAACTTCCTCACCTCCTTCTGTATGTAGCAGGATTCCCGAGCATGGACTTTGATGGCTCCTGCCCCTAGTAGAGACACAGAAGAGTCATGGGGAGGAATTCCTTAGGAATGAAACAGAGAGGGAAGGAAGCTTTGCTGGATGAAATTAGTCCATCTTCCAGGAAGACCAAAGCTGTAGGAAGAGTTTCAGCACAGGAAATGGTCCATGTATCAATAAGAGAGGAAACAAAGGCACACAGATGCCTTGGAGGAGGGCGTGGTAACCCACTCCAATATTCCCACCAGGAGAATCCCGTGGACAGAGGAGCCTGGCAGGCTGCAGTCCTAAGATCACACAGAGTCGGACATGACTGAAGTGACTACACACACAAGTGAGAGAAGGATCTAGAAAAGAAAATCAGAGGCAGACAAGAGAATATCTGAGAAAAGGTCTTTATTTAAAGATATACGTATACATATACGAGGATGCCTTAAGGATATCTGAAAGCTAAAAGTCTGAAACCAAAATGTCTGTAAGGTTGTTTCTCTTGGGGTCTCTTTCCTTGGCTATAGACAGCTGTCTTCTTTCTTGATTTTTACATAATCTTCCTTCTGTACTTGGATGTCCTAATCTTTTCTTATTAAAAAAAAAAAATGCCCTTCATATAGGATTAAGGTTCACCCCAATGGCTTGATTTTGATTTAATTATGTCTTTAAAGACCCTATCTCCACATATAGTCACATTCTAAGGTGTTGGCATGAGAACCTCAACATATGAAAACAGAAGGGGGTGGGGAGACACAATTCAACCCTTAAGACTCCACATGATGTTATGGCAATGTCTGATCTCTGACTCTGACTATTAATCATACCTCCGATGGGAATAAAGGAACTACTGGCCTTGGTTCCAAATCTCTGAATCTTCTACAGCTTACCAGTCTAGTGATGAAAAGGAACTAGAAAGAATGAACCTGGAGAAAAGACTGCCACGAACAGTAAGTGTTTCCTGGATGTGGTCCCTCCATGTCAAACTCCCTATATAACCAACCGTGAGTTGGTTATACATCCTGACTGTGGCTGAGCCACAGGATATGTAAAGATCTGGAACCGCTGGGCCTCCACTCTACAAAAAACACTTGACAAGAATGAACCATGATCCCTACATGCTGGATGCCCTGGGATCCTGAACTCACAGTCACTGAACATCCTGGGTCATTTCTGAGACTCTACACAGTTAAACTCAACCCCCAGTGTAACTTCATCACTGAAGCTCCTATCGTCAATGTCAGGCCCCTTTTGTCCCACATTTTCCATTTTCCATCTTGTTCCACATTAATAAGTTAGTGTGCAATTACTGTGTTTAAATGGCTTATTGAAAAAATATAACAAAATTTTCTGTGCTTAAATGGCTTATTGAAAAAATAAAACAAAATTTTCCTTAACAAGAGCCCAGCTAACCAAAATCTCTATTAAACTTTTTGCACGTTTATTTTTTATAGAAAAAAATGAAAGATAATGAAATCTAGTAAGTAGATATTGGAGGTTTGGAAAAATAAACGTCTAGTAAATATCCCAGGATCAATCCATATTTAGCCCAGTTCCCTGAATTTCTCTATGTAAAATACTGTACAATGAGAATTTATACTCTCATAACCCTGAGGCACTGTAAAATTCTTAATCATCAAAAATGCAATTATGCTCACTATACTGTAATTACTAATGAAAGAAAGTGCATTTATACATTTCACAAAGATTTTCTACAGAGACGAACTAGTAGGTCACGTGTGTTGGAGGGGGAGAGCTTTAATTAATTTCAATTAATCAGAAATTCATTTATCCAGAAAACCTAATTTCTTAAACATTTCACGAGCTTTATCTATGTGCGGCGAATTACTTTAGAAACGTTCAAGGCCATTTTCTAATTGATAGATGAACGTCTTTCTGGAAACACAATTTAACAAATGGCTCCTCTCTAGATTTGCATATCAAGAGAGGTCATATGTAAATACACAAAGCTTTATGATGTTTAGATATTCCAGGGCATCTAAATACCAATGACAGAGAGGGTGATGGCACCCCACTCCAGTACTCTTGCCTGGAAAATCCCATGGACAGAGGAGCCGGGTAGGCTGAAGTCCATGGGTCCCTCAGAGTCAGACAGGACTGAGTGACTTCACTTTCACTTTTCACCTTCATGCATTGGAGAAGGAAATGGCAACCCACTCCAGTATTCTTGCCTGGAGAATCCCAGGGACGGGGGAGCCTGGTGGGCTGCCGTCTGTGGGGTCGCACAGAGTTGGACACGACTGAAGCGACTTGGCAGCAGCAGCAGCAAATACCAAGGAAACAGTAATAATTTTCCAATTTGATGTTAAGAAACCATGACGTGTTTCTATCATAGGAATGTTTTCACTAGGTTGCATCATAACAATAGAGACAGACTTTTACGATGCAAGTGACCAAAAGCTCAACTCAGATTGATTTAACAAAGGAAATTTAGAGCTGCAAGGCTTCCCCAGTGGCTCAGCGGTAAAGAATCCACCTGCAGTGCAGGAGACCCAGGGTCAATTCCTGAGGCACTGTAAAACTGGGTCGGGAAGATCCCCTGGAGGAGGACATGGCAACCCATTCCAGGATTCGTGCCTGGAGAATCCAATGGACAGAGAAGCCATCACATGCGCTGAATCATTTAATCCTCACAACAACTGAAAAGCTGATCCCGTGATGAACTTTTTTTATATTATTATGTGAGGAAATTATATTATTTATGAGGAATTAAATGAGGAATTATTATATTATTATTATAAATAGTGAGTGAGTGAAGTCGCTCAGTCGTGTCCGACTCTTTGCGACCCCACGGACTCTAGCCTACCAGGCTCCTTCCTCCACGGGATTCTCTAGGCAAGAGTAATGGAGTGGGCTGCCGTTTCCTTCTCCATATTATTATAATATTATATTATAATTGAGGAAAGTGAGGCAGAGAGAGCTTAGTAACTTACCTAAGATCCTTGAACTTGGGCCATATGGCTACAGGAAGAAGTCATGACTCAAGAAGCCAGGGCTTTATTCTTGCCTGCTGGTGACAAGGGACACTTCTGAGTTTGATAATTGGTGCTGCCACTGAAATAAATCTTCTCCAATCCAGCCTTGGGGCATGTGCTCCAAGTTCCTAGAGTAAGAGGGATATAAGATCCTGAAAGCCCAGGGTCAACCTTCTGGGAGCCCAGGAAAAGCACCTTCAATGATACAAGCGACGGATCCACAAAAACAACAGAAGCAGAGTGAAGTAAGTCAGAAACAGAAAAACAAATATATTAATGTATAGAGATGGAATCTAGAAAGACGGTACTGATGAACCTAAATTTGCAGGCAGCAATGGAGATGCAACAGCTTCTTGCCCAAGTGGGTCAGATGGTAAAAAACCTGCCTGCAGTGCAGGAAACCCAGGTTCAATCCCTGGATTGGGAAGATCCCCTGGAGGAGGAAATGGCAACCCACTCCGGTATTCTTACGTGGACAGAGGAGAATCCCATGGACAGAGGAGCCTAATGGGCTACAGTCCATGGGACCACAAAGAGTCGGACACAACTGAGCAACTAACACTTTCACTTTCAATGGAGACGCAGACAGAAAAGAGACTTATGGACACAGGTGGGTGGGTGGAAGGAGAGGGTGGGATGAATGGAGAGAGCAGCATATACACTACTATATGTAAAATAGATAGCCAGTGGCAATTCGCTGTATGACTCAGGGAACTCAAATCGGAGCTCTGGAACAATCTAGAGGAGTGGGAAGGGGCAGGAGGTGGGAGGGAGGTTCCAGAGGGAGGGAACATACATGTACGTGTGACTGATACATGCTGATGTATGGCAGAAACCAATGCAATAGTATAAAGCAATTACCCCTCAATAAAAATAAATTAATTTAAAAAAAAAAAAAAAAACAGGAGCAGCAGGCGGATTATTGGCAGCAGAGGTCTCTTCCGGTGCTCTGTGATGCCCTAGAGAGTCACGGCAGGGGTATGGGAGGGAGGCCCAAGGGAAAGGGGATATATGCATACACACCGCTGATTCACCTCGTTGTACAGCAGAAACTAACAGAACATTGTAAAGCAATTATATTCCAATTTTTTTTTAAAGTCTCTACTTTGAGTGAGACGCTGGAGTAAAGAATGCCAGGTGAAGAGAAAAGCCCGCCAAGGAAAGGAGCCAGTGTGACCAGAAACCTCCAGGAGGAAGGCAGGCAACTCAAAGACAGTGATCTCCACCCTGATTATTATTAACTGCGCTGGGGAATTGGTTCTTCTAGCCAGTGTGACCCGGGAAAGTAAAGGTTGCACATTATAGAACATGATTAAAGGAAAAGTGTTCCATTAGCAGATGCTGAGACTCCTAATAATTGCCATGATTTCTCCTTTTAACTATTCTTTTCTATTTTTGCCTAACGTTGACAGGCAGGAATGGGATGCTAGAACACTGTTCACCAGACTCATTCTCTTCACCAGACTCAATTCCCATCAGACTCATTCTCTCAACCCACTGCAAATGTTGCAAATACAAAAAAAAAAAAATAGAGACTTCAATCCAAATTGAATGCAGGTTTGACATGCACTGTGCCGTTGCCAGTGCAAATGCTGCTGCAGCAGAAAGGAAAACGAAGGCAGCGGAGGCAGCCGGCTTGGAAACCGCGTGGGGCCAAAGAGAAGCAGTCGGTGCAGCTAGAAGCCAAATGTTACAACAAAAAGTGTCAGAGGAGCATAAAATATGCCTGCTGCCGGTTTCCACACAGATCGTCTTCTTGCAATCTTAAATGGTTAAAGGAAAGGTGGAAGGGTCCAGGAATTTCCGCCTAGGTGGCACCGCTTGCTTCCATAAAGCCTAAGCAATCGGTGGCTGGAGTGCGCCACCTAATGGTGACACCAATTGCTTCTGATTTTATCACACACAAAAATCTCACGTTGCTTCTTTAATTTAATGCAATAAGAGCATAAATACCTTCATCACAGTTACAAAGATTACCCTTGCTTTCATTTTTTATGGCTCTAGTAAAGATCATTTTTCGGTTTTATTTGTTTGGGGTTTTTTGGCCGACAGGATCTCAGTTCAATGACCAAGGATCAAACCCTAGTCCCCAGCAGCGGAAGCTCAGAGTCCTAAACATTGGACCACCAGAGGGGTCCCTGTAGTGAAGATCTTGAGTATGCTTCTAAATTTTAAAATCCAGATTAAGGACCAACTAGATGTGATGACAGCTAAAAAGCACGTAACATTGCTATATGCTTAGTAAACAAAAACAAGAAAAGTCTGGGCTTGCCTGTGTCCCTTCAAATCCAGGAATTTTAGGCTAAATTTCCAGACACCTTTAATTTCCCCATCAGCCCTGTATTTTAAACTCAGCAGCAACCCTGCACAAAGGTTTAAAACCAAACTTGTTAAAGTGAACAAACTGATGCACAATTTCTGCATCACCGTTTTCCCTAACCACTTAGTTCTCTACATTTCATGCACCTGTCTTAACAAGATGGATTCTCTGAGGGCTGAGTCCTTAAGCACCTGTTCCCCCTCAGATCTTATCACAGGGATGAATTGTGAAGGGATTCACACCCATTTATAATCAGGGTAAATGCACCAGGAAAGAAAAAAGCTAAGAACCTAAAACTAAGTAAGGAAAAGAGATAAAAGGTAGATCTGTTTAAAAGTGAAAGTGTTAGTTGTGTCCAACTCTTTGCGACCCCATGGACTGTTTCCCCATTTCCCAGGCAAGAATACTGCAGTGGGTTGCCATTCCTTTCTCCAGGGGGTCTTTCCAACCCAGGGATCAAACCCAGATCTCCTGCCTGGCAGGCAGATTCTTTATCATCTGAACCACAAGGGATCATGGATAAACACAGTACTGATGGGATGGAAAAAGATATATCTATAATAAAGTAGATATATTTATATGTAAAATAGATAACCAATAAGGACCTACTATATAGCACCAAGAATTATACTCAATATTCTGTAATAACTTATAAGCACAAATTTTTGAAGGCGGGAGGAGAAGGGGATGACAGAGGATGAGATGGTTGGATGGCATCACCAACTCAATGGACATGAGTCTGAGTAAGCTCTGGGAATTGGTGATGGACAGGGAAGCCTGATGTGCTGCAGTCCATGGGGTCACAAAGAGTCAGACATGACTGAGCGACTAAACTGAACTGATAAGGGCAAAGAATTTGAAAAAGTATATATATATATGTGTGTGTGTGTGTGTATAGATATATGCTTAACTGAACCACTGTGCTGTACACATGAAACCAACAAAACATTGTAAATCAACTATACTCCAATTTGAAAAGAAAAAGGTGGATCTGCCTAGATCCTCGGAGAAGGCAGTGGCAACCCACTCCAGCGCTCTTGCCTGGAGAACCCCATGGACGGAGGAGCCTGGTAGGCTGCAGTCCATGGGGTCACGAAGAGTCGGACACGACTGAGCGACTTCACTTTCACGTCTCACTTTCATGCATTAGAGAAGGAAATGGCAACCCACTCGTGTTCTTGCCTGGAGAATCCCAGAGACGGGGGAGCCTGGTGGGCTGCCATCTATGGGGTCACACAGACTCGGACACGACTGACACGACTTAGCAGCAGCAGCAGCAGCCTAGATCCTGGATGAAAGCAGTCCTGACGGGATAGAACACGCAGTACCACCGTGGTCTGTGGTTCTGCAGCTCCACCCCTTGGCAGGTGTTGAAAGTAAGTCATTTCTGCATCAACAACTCTGATTTTTTTTTTTTAATATCAGATGTGTCTGTGTGGTGTGTGTGTGTATAAAATTCAAAGTTTCTGGGGATGGAGGATGAATAACAGGGTAGTGAAGCTTTTTTTTTTTTTTTTTCAGTTAAGGGATCACCACAGCAACACTGTGGAAGGGGCCACCTGGTGTGTTCCTTTTCTTGGTGTGACTTCCTGTAGAGTTGTTTTCACAGCAATTGCAATGACACTAAGTTAGGTGCCTCAAAACAGTGAGATGATGAGGTCAAGAGGTGCTAAAATCGAGCAACTGAGGCACAAGCTGGCTTTTCCTCCTGGCACTTTGGAAGATTTCTTGCCATGCTGGCAAATGCTAAATACTCGCACACATGCCTGTCACTTGTTAGCTTCTGGATGTCTGATAAACTAAGCAAATCACCCAACACGTGCAAGAGCCATGGTGACATCACATAAGACTCTCGTTAGTAAGTTTCTATGCAATATCCCTAGAGACGGGAGAAATGATATTTAAGAAAAATAATGCCCTGATTGAAAACAATGGAGAACAAGCCCAGGAGGGGAGAGGGTAGGGAAGCCAGGGGAGGGGTGGGAGCTGCTGCCCACATCTGTTTGCAGCTACGTGCAGCCCAGGTCACATTTGTTCCCCATTTTCCAGAAACAAAGAAGGCTAGGCTGCTGAGCCCATAGTGCTGAGATCCAGAGGCTGGGGAGGGAGTCACTATGTACCTTCTCAAGTCACAGCTTATTTTCTTGCCCTTCCAATTGTGAGATGTAGACCATTGGAGCCTAAGGTGTGTCTTCCGTGAGCTCAGGAAGGCTTTGTATGTGGATGGCGCTGGGTTTAAAGGTGATGAGACTTGCAATCTACTTACTTGTGACATTATTTTATAAAGACATTTTTGAGAATTTCAATTGTCAGTTGCTTCCAAGC
This sequence comes from Bison bison bison, assembly GCF_000754665.1. Classification (NCBI taxonomy): domain Eukaryota; kingdom Metazoa; phylum Chordata; class Mammalia; order Artiodactyla; family Bovidae; genus Bison; species Bison bison. Next base: position 6,097,199 of record NW_011495057.1, on the reverse strand, counting down.
CTAGGTCTAGCTTGGAAATATTTGCCTTTTCAACCCTTAATTGTCTGACTTTTACATTTCAAAACCTTTTGGTTGGTACTTGGTAAACCAATCATTATAATTTAGTCACTAGAAAAGCTTTCTGTAATGCAGGGGAAGAATGGCACCTCAAGGGAAACAGTCTAACGGGATGTCTGAAGTCTAGATGAGGAGGTTAGTAATTTGGAGGGGGCCTGTGTTACTTCCCCAGGGTCCCCTAAATATCTTCAATGGAGACTCACACCATCCTCTTGATATAAAAGATGGCCCTGTGATGGCAGGTAATGAGGCAGAGGGAGGGGTTAACACAATTTTTAAAATACTTAAAATTCATTGTCCCCAATAATCCAGAGAAACTTTTGGGGAACTGTTCTCATCCACTCACCTCCCATCTGCCCACCTGTTGAATCTTCTTATCCATCCACCTCTACCCTGCGAGAAGATGCTCACAAAGTTTAAAATACTGAATCTCAATCCCCGCTGCACATCAAAATCACATGAGAGCTTTCGCAAACTACTGACAATTGCTCCTACTCTGAGAGATGCTGATTTTAATTATCAAGGGTGGGGCCAGACACCCATACATTTTTCTAATCTCCCCAGACATTTCTACTGTGCAGTCAGAGTGGTGACACCTAATTTTAAACGCCTAATTCACACACACTTTTGACATCTTCTAAGCCTAACCTGAGGGTTCAATCAGGTGTTACTAATGGGGAAGTCCAAAAGCGGCCTGTTTTCCCCTAAAATGAACCTGGGAGTGGTCACGAGTCTCCCCCGCCTCCCTACCGCTCTGAGGTTGCCACGTGGCTGGCAGAGGAAGGCTGCATTCCTTCAGGCACTGAGACCTCATTATGCTAACCTGCCTCCATAATAGTTTTGTGAAATTTTGCTCTATTTTCTATTAAGCCGAAGCTTTTAAAAAGGATTTTTTTGAATTGTTTGCTATATGCCTATTTCTCCCTCTCATCCTTATAGCAAAAGGAAACCAGGTGTCACAGTCATTTCCAGAGTTTGAGGATGAAAACTGAAAAAGCTACAACTTCTACTGTCATAAGAAAAGCCTTACATGTTAATAATCATAATAGCAAGTCCCTCAAGACTCCTAATAATGAGAAACAGGCCACACAATTTAAAAGATCTGGGGCTTCCCTGGTGGTCTAGTGGTTAAGACTTAGTCTTCCAGTGCAGGGGGCGCAGGTTCGATCCCTGGTCTGGGAGCTAAGAGCCTACATGCCTCCTGCCTAGTGGCCAAAAAACATAAAACAGAAACGACATTGTAACAAATTCAATACAGACTTTAAAAAGCAGTCCACATTAAAAAAATATATTTAAAAATAAAATTAAAAGATTAGCCTTCTATGCTGGTCCAATTTATTTTTGGAGGACTGTCTTGAGAAACAGGAGCCAATACATAAGGGTCTTGGGTCTTTGGCGTGTGTTCTAGAAACAAGAGACCAGATGAGCTTCAGATCCTTGGGCTGAATTTTAACTCACAAACTGAGTCTCCTTTCCTTTGCTGCAAAATGGTCTGGGGGTGGGGGGGGGGA
>NW_011495057.1:6075579-6095531 GCF_000754665.1 Bison bison bison | reverse complement strand
GGGTGGGGGGAGATTGGCCTGCTGGCCTTGCAGGATGGTTGTGCGGATCACAACCTGATCAAATCTGAAGCCCCCCACACATGGAAGACTTTCCTGTGGGCAGTAAGAAAAGACACCAGACACCAGCAGATGCCTCTGACCGATCAGACTCTGTACCCGGGATGGTTCCAGCTCCCTCACCTATGTTTTGCAAACTATTACTTATACACATAGGAGAGTCTACAACACAAGTATTAGAAGCTAAGTTTATTCCAAATAGTCAAAATGAAGCTTAATAAATCTTCTGCTGCTGCTAAGTCGCTTCAGTCATGTCCGACTTTGTGCGAACCCATAGACAGCAGCCCGCCAGGCTCCACCGTCCCTGGGATTCTCCAGGCAAGAACACTGGAGAGGGTTACCATTTCCTTCTCCAATGCATGAAAGTGAAAAGTGAAAGTGAAGTCACTCAGTCGTGTCCGACTCTTAGTGACCCCATGGACTGCAGCCCACCAGTCTCCTCCATCCATGGGATTCTCCAGGCAAGAGTACTGGACTGGGGTGCCATTGCCTTCTCCGAATCTTCTAGATAATTGATAATAATTCATTTTTTTAGGAACATAATATTAGTTATCAGAAATGTGCCAAAAGATTTGTATCTTGTAGTTTATTCATCAAACCCTTATCCAACACCCACTCTGGGACAAATATTGCTTACACCACAACGTTAGTTATAGAATTATTTATGATACCAAAAGTATGGAAATTATTGAGATGTCAAACATTATAGCAATAGTTAGATAAAATTATGATATATCTAAATTATGAAACATTATGCAGTAATTCTAAATGTTTTAAAGAATATGAAAGAAATGGGGAAATGTTATGAGATAATGTAAGTAAAATCAAAGTACTAAATGAAAAATATATAATCTCAATTTTTAATATACATATGATTGAAACAGATATATAGATATATATATACATGGGCTTCCCAGGTGGCTCTAGTGGTAAAGAACCTGCCTGCCAATGCAGGAGACATAAGAGACACGAGTTCCATCCCTGGGTCAGGAAGGTCCTGTGGAGGAGGGCATGACAACCCACTCCAGAATTCTTGCCTGGAGAATCCCAGGGACAGAAGAACCTGGTGGGCTGCAGTCCATCGGGTTGCAAAGAACTGGACACAACTGAAGCAACATTTCTGCTTTACTGACTATGCCAAAGCCTTTGACTGTGTGGATCACAATAAACTGTGGAAAATTCTGAAAGAGATGGGAATACCACACCACCTGACTTGCCTCTTGAGAAATCTATATGCAGGTCAGGAAGCAACAGTTAGAACTGGACATGGAACAACAGACTGGTTCCAAATAGGAAAAGGAGTACGGCAAGGCTGTCACCCTGCCTATTTAACTTACATGCAGAGAACATCATGAGAAATGCTGGGCTGGAAGAAGCACAAGCTGGAATCAAGATTGCCGAGAAAAATAATCAATAACCTCAGATACGCAGATGACACCACCCTTATGGCAGAAAGTGAAGAGGAACTCAAAAGCCTCTTGATGAAAGTGAAAGAGGACTCTTACTCCTTGGAAGGAAAGTTATGACCAACCTAGATAGCATATTCAAAAGCAGAGACATTACTTTGCCAACAAAGGTCCGTCTAGTCAAGGCTATGGTTTTTCCAGTGGTCATGTATGGATGTGAGAGTTGGACTGTGAAGAAGGCTGAGCGCCGAAGAATTGATGCTTTGGAACTGTGGTGTTGGAGAAGACTTTTGAGAGTCCCTTGGACTGCAAGGAGATCCAACCAGTCCATTCTGAAGGAGATCAGCCCTGGGTGTTCTTTGGAAGGAATGATGCTAAAGCTGAAACTCCAGTACTTTGGCCACCTCATGCGAAGAGTGGACTCATTGGAAAAGACTCTGATGCTGGGAGGGATTGGGGGCAGGAGGAAAAGGGGACGATAGAGGATGAGATGGCTGGATGGCATCACTGACTCGATGGATGTGAGTTTGAGTAAACTCCGGGAGTTGGTGATGGACAGGGAGGCCTGGCATGCTGTGATTCATGGGGTCGCAAAGAGTCGGACACGACTGAGCGACTGAACTGAACTGAACTGAAGCGACATAGCATGCTTGTACATATTTATATATACATTAAACATATTTTTAAAATTACTCGGAGTGGTAGGGTGATTTTTTCATCCCCTTTCTTGTTTTCTGCATTTTTAAAATTTTCTTTTTTCTATAATTGCTTTACAATGTTGTGTTAGTTTCTGCTGTATAGCAAAGTAAATCAACCATATGTATACATATATATATGCCCTTCCTCTTGAGCCTGCCTCCCACCTCAATTTTTCTACACCAACCATGCAACATCATTGTAATTCCCAAATGAACAATATCTTATTTTTTGGTAAATAAATAGAATTCAACAATTATCATAAATTATTGTTCTTATTAAACATTATGGTGAAGGCTCATTCATGCTCTTATTTGATACTTTCCCACATTATGTTTCCAAATTATATTCACTCAGAAAAGTTTAAATAGATTCTTCTGTATTTGAATGACATCTTTATGCAATTAGCCATTTCTTTGTGTATATTTAAGCTCTTAGAACTACCTTTTAAGTTGAAGTACAGTCCTCCCAACTCAGGTCTTCTGGTTGCTATGACAATTTATTTCTTATCTCTGCTACCCTGTGATCCCATCTCTTCAGTATCTGGCAGCATCTTACTTGAATTGTTTGTGTAGTGATGCAGAGAAGCTTTGAACATTCTTGCCTTTATATAATATTCTTTAGTAAAGAACTAGTCCTTTGCAATGTGCCATTTGAAGAAAGTTCAGAGGAGGGAAGATAAATAATTCATAAGAAATAACAAGAGAACCATGATGCCTAGATAGTTCTGAACGCAGACACATATGCCACAGCTCAGCTGTAAAGAGGATTTAAGTAGCAGAGTTGATGTGGATTCTAGACAGAAGGTAGCCTAGGTTTACCTTTTGAAATATACAGAAAAATAATGTTACCATCCCATCCTTCATGGATTCATTTGTTCATGAAATATTTAAAGAGCACCTCTTCCACACAAGGTCTGTGCTATTTGTATAATAAGGAATACAAAGGACAAGACAGTTCCTGCCTGGAAGAAGCTAACATTTGGGAAGGATGGCAGGTACAGAGGGCTGTCACTGGGAAATGATTGCCCAGCCCAGATGGCATTTTTCAGTCAGCCTTGAATCCAGAGGTGGCCATGTACTACTCCCCACTTAAAGGAGAATAGTCATCATGTGTGTCACTATCAGATCAGTGCTTTTAAGAAGCTGGAGTGCCTTCTCCATGCTTTCAACTTCCATCTGCTGGAAGCTGAAGGATCTAGGCTCTAGGAGATGACAGAGCCCCACAGAATTGAAGGAGCATGGGTCCCGTGCTCTGGTCCACAGGGAATTCCCTGGTGGTCCAGTGGTTATGGGGGCTTCCCTGGTGGCTCAGTGGTGAAGAATCTGCTTGCCAATGCAAGAGACACAGGAAATGCAGGTTCGATCCCTGGGTCAGGAAGATCCCCTGGAGGAGGAAATGGAAACCCACTCCAGTATTCTTGCCTGGAGAATCCAACGAACAGAGAAGCCTGGAAGGCTATGGCCCATAGGGTCACAAAAATTGGACACGACTGAAGCAACTGAGCACGCACACACACACCAGTGGTTATGACTCCACGCTTTCATTGTCAAGAGCCCGGGTTCTATCCTTGACCAGGGAACTAAGATCCCACAAGCCCTCAGTGCAAAAGAGAAAAATAGGTCCATAGGTTCTTTATACCCTTGCCTTGAAAGTCAGAGCCTGGTTCTCACCCCCTTGAGGGTGAGCTGAACTTAGGGACTCACTTCTGGAATCGAATCAGACTCTTTCTTGTGTTCTCTGGGGTTTCTTTCTCTGGGGGAAGCCAGCTATCAGGCCATTGTTGTTGTTGTTTAGTCACTAAGCTATGTCTGATTCTTTGCAACCCCATGGACTGTAGCCTGCCAGGCTCCTCTGTCCATGGGATTACCCAGGCAGGACTACTGGAGTCTGTAGCCATAAGTACACTCAATGGGCAGTTGGTGAGGACGATGAATGAGTTATTGGAAATGGATCCACCAGCCCCAGTCAAGCCTTCAGGTGACTGCAGCCCCAGACAACAGCTTGACTATAAGCTCATGAGAAACCCCGAAGTCTGAACTACCCAGCTAAACTTCTCCTAAATGCCTGACCCACAGCATTTGTGAAATAGTAAATATTTTCTTAAGCCAACAGTTTGGGGGCTAATTTGTAATGCAACTAACTTGTTGTGTATATTACAGATAATAGACAAAATAGATAAAAGTCAACAGACAAAACTAACAAAGTCCTTAAATCACCAGAGACAGAAGAGCCTCCACTCAACCAGTAGCACCAGGTTGGACTGTCATGTTAAATCACTAAGCTTTGGGGGTCTGTTTCCCAGAGGAGCAACCAGCATATCCTTAACTAACGTGAGGAGGTTACATATGTTCATATTTGACTTTCCATGTACCATAGTGTTTAGCACTTCTAGATATTTAATTAATATTTACTGAAGGAATAAAAATCATACATGTCCTAAAAGAGATACAAACCAAGCACAAGAGACACTTAGAGTTTGTCTTCATTTGTGAGAACAGAAACTTTTTCTTGGAACTGGTGACATTTGAACAGTGCCCTGAAATGGAAGAATGTTCAGAGACAGAAATGGGGAGAGGTGTTCCCACCAGGGGTAACATCAGCAGAAGGGATGCAGAGGTAAGAAAAATGGAAAATAGTCTGAGGGCTAATGGATTGTCCAATTTGATTGAAGCATTCAGTGATAAGAAGGATTAACGGTCAAAATTAGAAGCAAAACCCAGGATCAAACCCAGAAGATGTTAAGTACAAAAGCACTGGGTTTTAATCTCGGGGCCACTGATTTAAGAGACCTGAGTAGAACTCCAATTGGCCATCTTGTGTACACTGATTAGGGTGGGAAGAGTCTAAAAACACTGAGAATATTAGAAGACTGCTGAAGGAAGAAGTGATGGGTCACAGGGTCTTTCTTTCCAAAATGGAAAAAAGGAATAGGTGTTAGGAAACACAGGACCAACTTAGGCTTTGTCCATGGTTTTCCACTGAGGCTGGTGGCCCTCTCTTGAGCAATCCATCATGCTCTTCTCCTTGTGAGTAAATCCTGTGAACATGGAAGAGATTTTCTTCTACATAAAGTTAAACCACCAGATTTCAGAGACATTAACTTTGGTCTCATTAGCAGCATGTTCCAACCAACTAACAAGCCATTGAGGAAGACTATACCAGCATCTTGGGCTGGTCTAACAAAGGGAAGCCAAATATCCATTAGCCAGTGTGGCTCACTGCCGAGCCCAAAGCATCACCTGAGCTTCTGCAGCAACGGACCCCAGGGGGTGGGAACTGGATTGGTAGACAACACTAAATTGTTCTGAGAAATTCAACCTTCCACTCATCCCAGTTAAAATAGGTAAACTGTTCTCATATAAGCAAACTGCAAAGTCCTTCAGCAAACTGGGAGATGGCAGACAGGATGGTGGAAACTCATCTCAGGGTTTAAGACTTCCCTGTGCACCTCTGGGCTTCTCTGATGGCTCAGACAGTAAAGACTCTGCCAACAATGGAGGAGACCAGAGTTCCATCCCTTGGTCGGGAGGATCCCCTGGAGAAGGAAATGGCAACTCACTCCAGTATTCTTGCCTGGGAAATCCCAAGGACAGAGGAATCTGGTGGGCTACAGTCTGGTGGGGTCACAAAGAGTCAGACGCAATGGAGCAACTAACACTGTGCATCTTTAAAGACCTTTTCTCATATGTTCTCTTGTCTGCCTCTGACTTTCCTTTCCAGGTCCTTCTCCACTCCTGTGCCTGCGCTCCCTCTTGTTGACACATGGGGACATTTCCTGTGCTGAAACTCTTCCTTCAGTCTTCCTGGAAGATGGACTAATTTCATCCAGCGAAGCTTCCTTCCTTCTCCATTTCGGTCCTAAGGAACTCTTCCTTGTGCCTCCTCTTTTGGAGGCAGGAGCCACCCGAGCCCATACTCAGGGATCCAGCAGCGCACAGAAGGAGATGAGAAAGTGGCTGGTGTATTTCAGCTCTCTTGGTTAAAAACAACTCTAGGCACGACAAAGTGTGTGTTATTAATATGCATATGTGATATCTTTGAGGCAGAGCTGCCTTCCAGGTGTATTTTCAGCAGGACAACATTTTCCCACGTGAGGCGGGAACAACAGTGAATCATATGTGTGGGAGGGAAAAGCCTGTGGGCTGTGTACACTGCTGACTCCCTTTGTGGCTCGCCTCCCTCTCCCTCTGGCCCCCTCCCACCCATGTTATTAATGGTTTCTGCAATTACTGGTAACAGTGCAGTGCCAGGGAAGAAAAATCGGTGACTGTCTGACAGATTGGTGGAAGGAGAGGCAACAGAGAAACCGTCTGTGAAGAGAAACAAGGGGATTGCCAGTGCAAAATGGAGTTTCTCAAGCCAGGGAATTCTAGGGTAAGTGGAGGTCAGAAATTGAGTTCGGTAAGGGATTCTCTCTGTTACAGCACCTGACATTTTATAAATGAAAAGGGAGATCTTGGAACAGGACCAGTCGCCCTGAGAGCATTATCTAAGATGATGCTTCTCAAGGGGTGCCAGATGGGAAGCCCCAAAAAACCTGATGGCACTTTTTAAAGTTTTTATTTTGTATTGAAGTATAGCCGACTAACAATGTTGTGATGGTTTCAGGTGAACAGCAAAGGGACTCAGCCATACATATACATGTATCCATTCTCCCCCAAACTCCAGGGGCCCATATTTTTATACCTCTATTATAGGTTAAAAGAGACATGTATTAAGTGAATGCAGTGGTTTAAATATCCAAGGAGTAGATTTTTTTTTTATTGCTCACTGTACAAAAGAAGGATTTCCGGTTACAACCAGAAATAGAAAGAGTAGCCGCTAAAGAAGTGTCACATTAAATAAGTAAACAGATATATAGTCCTTAAGAGGAGTATCAAGAAATGTTGTTACAACTTGGCTTGAGTTAGTGGATTTGACAAGGGACGTGTCAGCCCAGCTAAATACAACTGAGCTCTAATTCACAAGGCACAGGAGAATTCCAAAATGCACAGAAGTGAAAATAAATTCAAATGATGTTGCCGATCACAATGACACTATTACACCTGAAACCAAAAGCTAATATTGAGATTCAGTAGAAGAGTATTTCTACTTATCTGTCTTTTTTCAGTTGACATACATCCAGGATTCAGTGGATACTATATTTTTATATTAAAAAAATGTTTTAAAAGGGAACTGTTGGTTATAAGGAGATAGTGGTACTTGAAAAGGCAACTCTCCCTTATATTTTGTGCATACAGCATTTATATTTTATTTTTTAAGTGAGAACAAGGCAATGATCATCATGACAAGTTGGTTTTTTTCAACCTATTGTGCTTAGAGTTTTTAGGATATGTGCTGTGCTCAGTCGCTCAGTCATGTCCTACTCTCTATGGCCCCATGGACTGCAGCCCACCAGGCTCCTCTGTCCAGGGAATTTCCCAGGCAAGAATACCGGAGTGGGTTGCCATTTCCTCCTGCAGGGGATCTTCCCGACCAAGGGACGGAACCCACTCCACTTGTGTCTCCTGCATTGGCAGGCAGATCCTTAACCACAAGCGCCACCTGGGGAGCCCAGTTTTTAGGATATGTGTAAATACAATAATGAAATTTTCTGCATTCCATTTGGTTCCATCACAAAGTTTTGTCAAGTTCAAGAAAACACGTCAAGGTCTCCAACAGGACTTCAGAGATGACTCAAGTCCTTTATTATATTTCTCAATGACCCATAAAAGAATGCATGGGCAATGACAATATCACTAGATTCTTCTCTCTTCAGTTCTCTGCTGCTGCTGCTGCTAAGTCGCTTCAGTCGTGTCCGACTCTGTGCAACCCCAGAGACGGCAGCCCAACAGGCTCCCCCATCCCTGGGATTCTCCAGGCAAGAATACTGGAGTGGGTTGCCATTTCCCTCTCCAATGCATGAAAGTGAAAAGTGAAAGTGAAGTCGCTCAGTCGTGTCTGACTCTTAGCGACCCCGTGGACTGCAGCCTACCAGGCTCCTCCATCCATGGGATTTTCCAGGCAAGAGTACTGGAGTGGGGTGCCATTGCCTTCTCTAGCTTCCCAAATCTGTGATTATTGATAAACTCCAGAAATTTCTCTCATCTGTACTCTTCTTTCACAGACACATCTTCCTCACACACATGTACACACACTCACATGTATACACACACACAAATACATGCACACACACGGGTCCCCTTGCATGATGTTCACCAATTGGTAATGACCCCACAACCCACAATCCCTTTAGTGGAGCAGAGACTAGTAAATCTGCCAGCCTGCACCACTTTCATCTGTCTTTTCCTTTCCTGTTCCCCTCCTTCCCTGCATGGTAACTGCAATAATATTAACACATCAATATGTTTGTTCTTTATAATACATAACATACACAAACAATTGTGAGATACAGATAGAAATAAATGATATAGATATAATAGATAGATTAAATATATATGGATGGTTTAGTCACTAAGTTGTGTCCAACTCTTAAGATTCCATGGACTGTAGCCCGCCAGGCTCCTCTGTCCATGGGATTCTCCAGGCAAGAATACTGGAGTAGGCTGCCATTTCCCTTCTTCTTATATATATATATATCCATATATATATATATGGATGTATATTAAATATATAGGCATAGATTAAATATATAGATACAGATGATAAGTAAGTGAAACTCGTTCAATCGTGTCCAACTCTTTGTGACCCCATGGACTATACAGTCCATGGAATTCTCCAGGCCAGAATACTGGAGTGGGTAGCCTTTCCCTTCTCCAGGGGATCTTCCCAACCCAGGAATCGAACCCAGGTCTCCCACATTGCAGGCGGGTTCTTTACCAGCTGAGTCACAAGGGAAGCCCAAGAATACTGAAGTGGGTAGTCTATCCCTTCTCCAGCAGATCTTCCTGACCAAGGAATCGAACCAGGGTCTCCTGCATTACAGGCAAATTCTTGACCAACAGAGCTGTCAGGGAAGCCCTTATAGATGATAAAGATACAGATAATATAGATACAGAGAGATGGATGTGTATATACGCACACAGAGAGAGAACGCAAGCCTCCTGTATTCTGGTCCTTGGCTCTCTCAGACAATCTATTCTACAAAATCCCATCAAGCTCTAAAATTTTGTTGCTCTGACATCTGTGGAACTTCTGATCAATGCAGTTCAACAAGCAAAGTTGCAAAATCTACCCTGAATCTCATCTGCATGATAAAGCACAGAAACAGAAAAAGGAAGAAAAGCTAAGACTGCCAGTAGTAAGGGCTGTGGAAAAAGCAGACACGGGGAATCTCATAGCTGGCTGGTGGAAGAATAAGTGCTAATCCACTTTGGAAAACAGTTTGGCAGTGTCTGGCCAGGTCAAACACTTAACAGACCCTATTCCTAAGTGGTTAGTTAGTTAGTTAGTGTTAGTCACTCAGTCGTGTCCGACTTTGCGACCCCACAGACTCAGGCCACCAGGCTCCTCTGTCCATGGGCTTCTCCAGGCAAGAATACTGGGGTAGATTGCCATTCCCTTTTCCAGGGGATCTTCCCAACCCAGGGATCAAATCCAGGCCTCCTGCATTGCAGGCAGATTCTTTACCATCTGAGCCACCAGGAAGCTCTCATTCCTAAGTGGATATGCCCCCAAATTACTGCTCTTGGTTCACATCCATAAAGTATAATAGCAAAAACAATAAACAAGCCAAAGGCCCATCAACAAGAAGATGAAACAACCATAGTGTTTTCATACCATAGAATATAATGTAGCAATGAAAATTAATGAATTATAACTACCTCCAAAAGCATGAATACATTTTGGAAACGTAACTTCAAGTAGAGAAAAGAAAATTTCAGAAACCTAAATGTAAGATGACAGTTCTTTTTAAAAGAAAACTTAAAAACAAATGCAACTAAATAGTACATTGTGTAAGCATATACACATTGAGATAAAACTGTACTTAAGATAAAATGCAATGGACTGATAAACAGGAGTGTTAAGGGAATTGTTATCTATGGAACAGAAGCAGAGTTTGGGGGAGGAGAAAAATATACAGCAAAATGGAAGTTTTTAATAACATTATAGCTCTTAGATTAAGTGGTGGTTCATGATTTTTAAACTATCATTATTTTACACATTAATGTTTTATAAATATCAAATAATGGAATAAAATTAAGTACAATGTCAAAAATGAAATGCTCTTGATTTTTAATTAGTATATAAAATTAAAGCATTTGTGAAATAATAGTTTTACTGAAAATGTTATAGTTTTTTTTTGTTTTTTTTTTTTAAAACCTAACTGGCATAAGGCATCGTGCTAGGCAGTTTAGAAATTCAAAAACAAGAGCAGTCCTTAAAGAGTCAGCATTTATTAACAGAATGACAACATCAAAGCAGAAGCAGGAACATGGATATTATTGTAGTAACTGGAGTGGATGGATCTGCCCACTCCACTCCCACAGTGTCAGGCACCCAGGGATGAATAAGATAAAATCCTTCTATTGGAGGATTCCACAGATCAGCATAGTTGAAAGGGTTTGGGAAATAAAGCAGAGACAGGACACCCACTCAATCTGCTAGACTTTACCTAGAGAAGGATGTCACTCTCTTTAAACATCCAAGATGCCACTCAGAATTCTGACCTATTTTCCTGGGACCCTGAGCTGGCCTCATCCCCCAGGCTTTCTCCTTTCCTACCCTCAGCACTTGGAGGTTAAATGTTTGCTAACTACTCTACAGAGTCACCTTCTTCCTCAGAGTCTAGCGGTGCCCAACAGCACTGAGGATTCTGAGGAGTCATGCACTTAAAGATGCCCTGGCAGGGTTTCACAGCCATCCAAGAAGGCAGCTCCTTCGCATCATGACACAGCCGGCTCCTTCCCGGGGTGGCCTCCGGAGTGCTCTCCAGCTCTTAAAAATGCAAGAGGCTTTCAGAGTTGACCTGCTTTCTTTCCCACCCTTTCAATCCCAGTCTACACAACTCAACTCCAGCGTCTGGAGGGCGCCTCCTGCACGAAGACCAGCAGAAGACACACAGCTGATGCGAGGTCAGCCCTGCCCTCAGGGGGCATCCATTCCAGCAAAGGAGATGAAGAGTAATGAGGGAGAATGTCTAAACAAAATGAGATACTGAATGCTCTAGCACATTCAAAGACAGGGGCCATCTTCAGGAGAATTGGAGAAGGCTTTGTTGAGGGGGGAAAAAAAAGACATTGGAAATAGACCTTGAAAAAAAGGCCTTGGCTCTCCCCCAAACTCATCTAAATCTACACATGAAAATTCAAGAACATCTGGATTCAAGCCACACTCCACTGTACGCAAGAAGTCTTCACCACAACATGTGCAAGAGAGAGGATGTTTTGTTAATTTGTCTAAAAGCCTCAGATGTCTGGGCTTCCCAGGTGGTGCTAATGGTAAAGAACCCACCTCCCAATGCAGGAGATGCAAGAGACATGGGTTTGACCCCTGGGTCAGGAAGAATCCCAGGAGGAGGGCACAGCAACCCACTCCAACACTGTTGACTGAAGAATCCCTTGGACAGAGGAACCTGACAGGCTACCATCCATAAGGTCACAAAGAGACAGACACAACTCATATGTCTGCTTTCCAAACCTGCCTCTCCTCTCTTACACAGTCATAGACTCTACAGTCTTCTGTTTAAACAACCCCTGCATTCTTTTTCACACTCTTTCCTTTTGTTCACCTCTCCAAAATCCTGACACCCAGATGACAGCCATTGACTAAGCTGTCCTTTCTTTGAAATGGAGGAAAAGTCATGCCTCGGAAAAAAGTTAAGGGGACCAGGAGAGGTACTTTGTCACTGGCTTTCCTTCCAAGGACTGGCCTTCCAATAAAATTAACAGCCCTACAATTTACAGAGGAAGCACAGAAGTATCCACTAAATGCCAACCCAACATTTTAAAATCATGTCAAATTTTATTTGTACATAAAACTTCTACCATTAATGTATATTTGCTGCTGCTGCTGCTGCTAAGTAGCTTCAGTCGTGTCCAACTCTGTGCGACCCCATAGACAGCAGCCCACCAGGCTCCCCCATCCCTGGGATTCTCCAGGCAAGAATACTGGAGTGGGTTGCCATTTCCTTCTCCAATGCATAAAGTGAAAAGTCAAAGTGAAGTCACTCAGTCGTGTCCGACTCTTAGCGACCTCATGGACTGCAGCCTACCAGGCTCCTCTGTCCATGGGATTTTCCAGGCAAGAGTACTGGAGTGGGGTGCCATTGCCTTCTCTGTTAATGTACATCAATGCCTACTAAAAAAGCCAAGAGGAACAATCATTAAGTAAATTGACAGAGTGGCTGCCGAGAATGGACAGAGAGGGACTTACAGATGCATCCGGTTCCCAGGAACTCGGGTGGTGGTGGTACTGCTCATGAATCCATACCAGCCAAGGGATACTAGCAAGAACTGCCTATTGGGATCAGTGTAACAGAGCTGAATATGATCAAGATATTTGTTAAAATAAAAAGAGCAGGGTCAGACTTCCCTGGTGCAGAAGATAAGAATCCATCTGCCAATGCAGGGGATACTGGTTCAATCCCTGGTCTGTGACATACCACCTGTCACGGCACAACTGAGCTCATGAGCCCAACTACTGAGCCTGTGCTCTAGAGCCCAGGAGCCACAACTGCTGAAGCCCACATGCCTAGAGCCTGTGCTCCAAAACAAAAGAAATCACTGCAATGAGAAGCTTGTGCACCACACCAAAGAGTGGCCCCTGCTCACTATAACTAGAGAAAGCCCATGCAAAGAAACGAAGATGAAGCACAGCCAAAAATAAATAAATAAAGCTTTAAAAACAAACAGTAGCATCTAATTTATATTGGTCTCGCATATCAAGTCATATTACATTTATACTTATGTCAGAGAATCAGGAAAAATGCCCTGAAAAACTACACATGAAAAAAGTCATTTGCAACTTATTTTCATATCTCTTCGTCCTTGTCACCAAAAGGAAAAAAAGTGTTATCTGATAAATTTATCTGATAAATGAATGTGGGTGAAAACAGTCATCCAGGTATACTAAACATCCAGAAGAACCCAGATTGAAAAAAAAAAAAAATGTAAACATTTTGGAAATTGAGAGATTGAGTTTCTGCTACCCTGAGGAACATGCTAACATAGATTCCTGATCTACTGTGTCTGCTCGTTAGCTACTTATCCCATCTTTTCTCCCTTTTGAATTATAAATTTCAAAAAATAATGTTTTTGAATAACATCTCTCAGCATTCTTGACCTAGTCTTGCAAAGAACTGCTGGAGAATCCAAATACATCCCACAGAATTAGAGATTATCAAAAGATGTCTTTCTTATTTTATGGAAAGGAACCCCACCGGTACTCCCACAGGAAAATGTGACTTCAGGGAAAAGGGGAAACCTACTGAAGCAGATTCCATTCAAGTCAACTCAGCAGGAATTTGCCAAGTACTCACTTGTGACTACCAGGTACCTTACTATCTGGAAAAAAGTATTTAGTATGGTCCCTTCTCTCTAAGATGATGATGAAAAAAGAGTTCAGAGATTTGAGTGCAAATGGACCTCCATAAGTGACAACTGTTAAGTTTTCTGAGAGCTCAGACATCTCCTAAGTTCACCACTGAAAAAAGTGGTGCCATTACTTCATGCTGTAGACTGGCTCCATTCAATAGGTCTAGCACAGGAATGGAAGTCCTTGCACAGACAGACATTTGTCAAAGACACTAGATTTTTTTAATTCAGGAAAACTACTATGAGTAGCCTAGACTGTTTAAGCTTAACTAGGAAAGCAAGTGACCAATGTTGTATTGACTTCAAGGTCCCTTTTAAAGGGATGGAGGGCCCCCAATGGACATAGACATCCTATCAAAGAATTTTAGTTTGAGTACATAAGCTGCAAATTTTTGTTTCTGTTTTTAAAATTATAAAGCAAATGAAAATGACTCTAGTTGTAGAATACACATTCAATAGTTAATAGAGAAAGAGCTTGAGGGGAATGACAGACTCTAAAAGAGATAAGACCTAGGACAAGGTGCAAGATTTATGCTATAGAAAGGTAGAATTCAACATGTGGCAAAATTTCCTGGAGACTATAAAAATCACTTAAAAACAAAATGAGGTGCTTTATTAGATGATGAACTCTTCATCATTAGAAACATGCAAGATTAGGCAGCCCTTGTCAGGGATCCATGAGGTAATTCGTACATTGGGGTGGGAGGTGTACCAGATGACTCTAAGGACTGGAGGGGATGTGGCTCTGGTATATTTCTCCTTCCTGGCCCTTAGAAAGATGTTGTACATGTGTGGATGAGCACAGCTACGTCAAACCAGAAGTTGTTAAACCTTTATTACAGAGAATATGTTGATTCTGAATAGCACAAGGACCTTGGAGATTAGTGAATAATTACTGTTTCTGTTCAGTCACTAAGTCATGTCTAACTCTTTGAGACCCCCTGGACTGCAGCACACCAGGTTTCCCTGTCCTTCACTATCTCCCAGAGTCTGCTCAAACTTATGTCCACTGAGTTAGTGATGCCATACAACTATCTCATCCTTTGTCGTCCCCTTCTCCTCCAGCCCTCAGTCTTTCCCAACATCAGGGTCTTTTCCAGTGAGTTGGCTCTTCACATCAGGTGGCCAAAGTACTGGAGCTTCAGCTTCACCATCAGCCCTTCTAATGAATATTCAGGGTTGATTTCCTTTAGCATTGACTGGTTTGATCTCCTTGTTGTTCAAGAGATTCTCAAGAGTCTTCTCCAGCACCACAATTCAAAAACATTAATTCTTCCATGCTCAGCCTACTTTATGGTCCGACTCTCACATCCGTATATGACTACTGGAAAAACCATAGCTTTGACTAGATAGACCTTTGTTGGCAAAGTGATGTCTCTGCTTTTTAATATACTGTCTAGGTTTGTCACAGCTCTTCTTCCAAGGAGCAAGCATCTTTTAATTTTGTGACTGCAGTCCATCCACAGTGATTTTAGAGCCCAAGAAAAGAAAATCTGCCACTGTTTCCACTTTTTCCATATTTATTTGCCAGGAAGTGATGGAACCAGATGCCATGATCTTAGTTTTTTGAATGTTAAGTTTTAAGCCAGCTTTTTCACTCTCTTCTTCCACCCACATCAACAGGCTGTGAATAATAAATAAAGCATTTCTCCTTTTGTTGATAGCTTCTGTCCCAGTTCATAAACTCTCTCTTTCTGGGCAGCCGTGGGGATTGTGGGGGCCTTGATCCCTTTGGTATTCTCACTGCTGAGCAAAACTACTAAACAGCTTACAGCAGGCTGCCTCCATTCCCCAAGAGGAAAATCCAGAGTCCTTGCCTTTTTTTCCACCCCCAGCACCTCAGTCATCCTCTTTCTCTTGACCTGTATAGCAACTATGATACCCATAATCTATCCACAGACTCACAACCCCCATTGGTTGGCTTATACTTGTAAATGACTTAAACAATGCAAAAACAGCTAATTACGGCCTCATTTATAAGTTATTCATTTTCTTTTTCAAGGTTGTATTATGGAATGTCATTTTTTCATGGATCTGACTTGAAATTGGAGAATCTGAGGCTGTTCTTCTCCTCAAAAACACATGAGTCTATCTGGTTTTCACTGCAACCATTTTGTGTTTTGATAGATGAAAAATGACTCAAGTGAGACCTGGAGAAGGGTTCTCCAGCCCAGGAAAAGAGCTTGCGGTAACTTCAACAGTGCCATTCATTCATGACCCACCAGCCACTACACAGACAAGCCAAGCACAGGGGAGTCCACTCAGCCTGGAAGCTCCAGCCTCTCCACCCACAGCACTTTGCACAGCATCTTGCACCCCTCCTCCCCAAAACACTCTTTCTTGGTTTTTGTACCACTGAGTTCTTCTCAATCTCCTTTTATTTCTCAGATGCTAATTCTATGCCTCTTTTGTTGGTTTCAAATTTTCTTTTCATCTAAATATCACTCTCCCTTTCCTTTCCACATGCCTCCCTCGCCCTCGAGTCCTCATTGCAAATTATTCTCAGAACTGGACTTCTCTCCCTGACCTCTCTCCTCAGCCTCAAACCTGCCTGTAAACTGCCCGCTGGACATCTGCACCTGGACACCCCGCTGACCTCAGAATCACGACAGCTCACTAACTAATCAGGTAGTTGTCACAGGTCGGTTCCTTTAGGGCCTCCTCTACTGGAAAACAAACATAACTGAATTATCTTCAACGTTCCTCCTGAATCTAAAAGATGGCGATATTGTCAGATATTTAATTCACACTTTCTCCCACAATTAGCTCTTTTTCTCGTCTTCCGCTAGACTCCTCTTCCATCACAAGTAGACTCAAAGTCCCAAAGAGTTCGAGGAACAACTAAAAGCAGAAAGACCAAACTTGAACCAGGTGCCACCTTGAGTTCAGGGTCCTTCTTGCCTTACTTACCTCACATCTCTATTCCTCCGTCTCTTCTGTCTGCTTCTTAGCTTCAGTTCTCCAGTACTTGGGATGCTCGTGCATGCGCAGATGATGTGCTCTGATCATAGAGACTTACTTCCGGTTCCGGGTTTCACACTTCCGTGAGTGTTCTCATGTTTCTCCTCTTCTCCTCAGACATCACCTTTCACACCCCAATTCCTCTACATACTGAAATCACTTAGCTTGAGTTCTCCGTACTTGGGATGCTCGTGCATGCGCAGTTGATGCGCTCCGATCATAGAGACCTACTTCCGGTTCCGGGTTTCACACTTCAGTGACTGTTCTCATGTTTCTCCTCTTCTCAGACATCACCTTTCACACCCCAATTCCACTACATACTGAAATCACACCCACGTTTCAAGGGTTCTTCTCAAGTGCTACATTTGAGCCTTCTCCGCTCCCAACCAAGCCAAAATGTGTCCTCTGAGACATCTCTTGGACGCTCTTTGCCAGTACTTCTTAACCTTGGCTGTGTCTTTGAATCACCTGGCAAGCTATTCTGAAATCCCCGTCTCCCGGCTGCACATCCCCCTCAGACCAATTAAATCAGAACCTCTGGGGAGGAACCTCTGGTGTTTTTATAGCTCCTCGGGTGATTCCAATCTGCAGTCGAGGTCGATAACCACCGCATTGCACCATTTATCACTTTCTCCCTTGTAGTTGTAATTACGCCGTATTTGTCTTATTCCCACTACTAAATTTGAAACTCCTTGAGGGCACAGACCATCTTACCACATCTGCTTATCCCCTGCAGTTCTTAGTGAAACAGAGAGGCAATAAATATTGTTGAATTGAATTTGGAAACTGGAAATTAACCATAAACTTCAATTTTATATCTCGCATATAATTTTAGAAGAGGAATCGATTAGTGAGGAACTAATTCGAATTTTTTTTTAAAAAAAGGTGCCCTTTGCCATTACCAAAAATATTCTGATATGACTTTGAAATCAGAATAGCTCTCATTCGAGACTGATGACCTGCAAATATGTGTGCAGCTGATGCATCCGTTGCTTCTGACACTTTCTGAACTCTTCACAAATAAAATGAATATGTTATGATTCTTTGAGAACTGGCTGCAAAATGTGACTATGTGTGTAGATGTATCATTTCTCACTGAAGTAAACAAAAGCAGTCAGTGACTTGCACAAGCTCTGCCTTCCCCAGCTATGAGACAGAAGGTACCGCAAAGCAAAACTGCAATGTGAACTTAACACAGAGCATCTGACCTCCTTTCAGGAACTGCAGAAAATGAAATGAAAAATGAGACAAGGAATCCTTGCCAGCCTTTCATACGGCTACAGTTGCTAAGGAAACAGCTTTTTTAGCTTCAACCTGTCCAGCCCAGCCCGTTTCACATATTCTTCAGGGTTTTTGAAAATAAGGAAATCAAAGAAGGAAAAGATGAGAGGGAATGAAAGTCAGGGTTCTGCCAGTGGAGATAGAGCCCTCGTGCCCTTTCTCCCTTCTCCCCTCTTTCCCAGTCACTTAGAATATTTGCCACCTGGCAATACCCTCCTGGAACTCAAATCACAGAATTAGACAAGAAGGTAAACAAAACAATAGGAAGCCCTATTTGACATGCAGCAGTGGCTAAAAAACTGCTTCCTCACCGCAACCGGGCTTTCTTTCCTGCTGGGAAAGTAGGAGGCAACTCTTAACCCAGCAGGAGAAGCGCCTCAGCCCTCACCTGCCCCACATCTCAGGAGAAAGTGCCACCATGAGTACAACCCAAGCGGAAGCAGCATCCGGACTGCACACGTGGTGAGATGCAGGCAAGCAACTCCAGATTCTCCAAGTCAAGGTAGGGTGGGTGTTCAGGGAGCAGGGAAATCAAAGGTCAGGAGGCCCAACTTGCCTAATACTAGACCCTCTACAGAGGATGTAGAAACAGGAGAAAGTACACAGAAGGTGTGATATATAAGAAAGATAGCATCCTACCAACAGCCAATTAAATGAGCAACTATTTCTTTAGCATCTCCTGACAAGGCACGATAGTGGAGTAGCCATTGATAGAGATTGAAAAGAGTCATTTGGAGGTATACACTGCTATATTTAAAATGGATAACCAACAAGGACCTACTGTATAGCACAGGGAATTCTGCTCAATGTTATGTGGCAGCCTGGCTGGGAAGGGAGTTTGGGGAAGAATGGATAATATATATGTATGACTGAATCCCTTTGCTGTCCATCTGAAACTATCACAACATTGTTAATTGGTTAACTCCAATATAAAATTAAAAGTTTGTTTTTTTTAAGTAACTTGGCAGGACTTCCCTGGTGGTCCAATGATTAAAGACTCTGCGCTACCAATGTAAGGGGCATGGGTTCAATTCCTGGTGGGAGAACTAAGATCCCCACATGACACACAACACAGTCAAAAACAAAAAAAGTCATTTGGTGATAAATATTGCAGTACTCATAGTCAGAGATGATGTCCCTGAGGGGTGCAGGGAGGGGGAATTGGAGAAAGACTGTCAAAAGCTTATAAGAACTTTCAGTTATAAGATAAATAAGTACCAAGGATGGACTGTACAACATGAGGAATATAATTGACACTGTTGTATGTTCCATATGAAAGTTGTTAAGAGAATAACCCTGCGTTCTCATCACAAGGAAAATCATTTTTTTCTATTTCTTTAATTGTGTGTCTATATGAGATGATAGATGTTCACTAAATATGTGATAATCACATCATGATATATGTAAATCGAATCACTATACTGTATGTGTGTGTGCTAAGTCACTTCAGTCGTGTCCGACTCTTTGCAACCCTGTGGACCATAGTCCACCAGGATCCTCTGTCCATTGGATTCTCCAGGCAAGATTATAGGAGTGGGTTGCCATGCCCTCCTCCAGGGGGATCTGCCTGACCCTGCATCTCCTACATTAGCAGACAAGTTCTTTACCACTTGGGAAGGCTATTCTATATACCTTAAAATTATACAGTGCTGTATGTTAATTTTGCCTTAATGAAACAAGAAGGAAAAAAAAAAGATTATGCCATTTTCTCCCTCCATTTGTCACTAAGTACTTTTTTTTTTTTTTTTGGCTTTCAATGAGAATAAGACTTTTTATCCTCCATTTCTACTTAAATATACTATAAATAAAAGTTCTCTTTACAAGAGACTAGTTCAGTTCAGTCAGTTCAGTCGCTTAGTCGTGTCTGACTCTTTGCAACCCCATGAATCGCAGCACGCCAGGCCTCCCTGTCCATCACAAACTCCCGGAGTTCACTCAGACTCACATCCATTGAGTCAGTGATGCCTTCCAGCCATCTCATCCTCTGTCGTCCCCTTTTCCTCCTGCCCCCAATCCCTCCCAGCATCAGAGTCTTTTCCAATGAGTCAACTCTTCACGTGAGGTGGCCAAAGTA